>NW_023601653.1:15015992-15491975 GCF_014898055.3 Talpa occidentalis
TGCTGGTGGGTATGAAAAATGTTTCCACTGTTATGGAAGGGAATTTGTAACATCTAGCAAAATTTCTTGAAGATAAACTGGTTGCAATATTAAATAAACATGTTATTTAAATAACACCGATTTATCCCTACATTATTAAAAATACTGTATAAATGGGAAATAACTCAAATATCCACTAAATGAAAGTGGTTGAATTAAATCCATAAAATGCAACACCATGAAACTGTACAAATCAATGAAGGAGATGGCTATGCTATATTCTGTGCCAGGATATGTTCTTAGATTAAAAACACAAATGGAATGTGGCAAAACAGACTACCTTTACATAATGAGTGAAGAGAGTATATTAATCTACGCATTTACTTCTACTTTCAACAAGAAACAACATATAAACCAAAGTTTGACTAAAAAAATAGTTACCTATGAGTGGAAGGAGTAAAATAGAAGAGCAAGATTTCTGACTCTAATTTTGTCAAAACAAAACTAGGTATCAATCTAAATAAAAGGTAAAATTGACTGAAAAATTTTTCAAGTAGTTTGATACCTAGAATTTTGATTTTATATCTCCCCCAATAATTTATTTATTTATGCATACAAGAGCTGGTATGTAGGTCAGAGGTAGGGGTGAGAGGATTCACCAGAGACAGAGTGGGGAGCAGGACAGGCAGACTGACTAAAATACACTGCTGAGGGGAGGCAGTAGGTGAGACAGGAGAGGTCTGCTGCGCCATGTGGGTAGCTCCCGGCCAGGGATGGAACTCATGGTGCAGTGGCTCCAGATAGCTTCATGGTGTTGAGACTTAACCCCGTGCACTAAAAGGGAGGCCCCCTGATTTATATCTTAAAGAAAAACTGCATTCCCTCAAATCTAAAACGGCCTTTACTAGACTTGCTAGTGATAATACTGTAGTATTTAAAACAAATAGAGTGATAAGCACAACGTAACAACACTATTTTAACAACCAAGATAGCCTAAGAGAAAAGATAAAACACCTAGAAGTTAGGTAGCCTGCATTCATAAACAATGAATTCATGATTTATTTACATTCTAATAAACATACTCCCTTGAAAAGGCCTAGCAGCAATGGCAACCCCATAGGAATGAACACCCTAGCACCTAGATAGCCTCCAAACAATTTTTTCAATTAAAAGGATGGAGGTTCTTTGGGAAAATGGCTGACTTGATAAGAGGCAGGCACAACTTTTACTGTGCAGAAAACAAGAAGCCATAAAGGACATATTTGTATTTGGGTCAATAAAAGAACACAGGAACCAACGTAGTAATTCTTGCTGGCTAAAGACACAATTTAAACATGAAAAAAAGAATTAGTGACTGCAATTTATCACAAATCAAATGTAGAAAAAATTGTAGTAAAAAGAACTTATATCTTTTTTTTTTTAAAGATTGATTGATTGATTGATAGAACCAGGGTACAGGCCAGATGCACGGGAGGGTGAGAGGATTCACCAGAGACAGAGTGGGGAACAGAATAAGCCGATTGAAGAAATACACTGCTGAGGGGAGCAGTGGGCAAGACAGGAGAGGTCTGCCACGCCATGTGTGATTCTCGCCAGCCGGCCAGGATCAAACCAGCACTGCAGAGGCTGCGGACAGCTTCACAGTGAGGTGCTCAACCGCTTGCGCCATCAGGGAGGCCCAAGATTTTATATCTTTCAAAGTGAAAAGCACTTTTTGGAAATTGACAACTAAATGGCAAAGTAAATATTTATCTTACAAGAATTTATTTCAAGGTAACTAAGCAGTTCATGAGAGAAAGTACTTAAAAAAGGAATTCCAGTCATAGATATAAAGAAATGAGAGAATGAGAAAAATCACTATCGTACAACCATAAATAAAATGGCAGTGTGAACAGCATAATGGATTCATCAGGCTTTTGACATTAAGTAGTTAAGTTTAGCATCAACAAAATATGACATGCCTCCTAAAATAATGCAATTTGAAGCCCAAAACACTGTTTATGACCATTCTTGTCCAAAAAAATGAACATGAATCTAACCAACCCCTCTAGGTCTGTGCTAATACTGTAAGTACTAGCTACATGTGGTTATTTAAATTTAAGTAATATCAAAATTTTGATTTGTCAGCCACATTAGTCACATTCCAAGCACTATTTGAATACCCCATGTGGCTAATGGTTATCAAAATGGACAGCAAATATAAAACATTTCCATCATCACAAAAAAGACCTATTACATAGCCCTACCACAAGTCTAACTCCAAGTCTACAGGAAATACAAAGTATAGAAGAGCAAATTAAATGCTACTTGAACAATTAATCTGCCAAATCCAGAATATGGCTAATTCTGCAGCGAACTGATGTTTTTTTTTAAAACCAAAAAAATGGAGGGACAGAACCATTATAGTGGGAACAGCTACAGACGTAGATTTAAAAACAAAAACCAAATGATATGTGGATCTTGTTTGACGTACATTAGATGTGAAACAACTATTAATTTTACTAGATATACATATATATGTAAAATCCCCATATAATCGCATATATAAAATCATTAAAAATTACCTATAATTATGTACTATATATAAAATAGCTCTTATGACTTAAATATATTGAAATACTGACATTTTAATGTGAAAAGTCTCAGAGACTTGCTCTAAGAGATTCCAGCAAAAAGCAAAACAAAACCCCAAAAAACTTACATTGCTAGAGAGAGCAGTCTAAGATGAAATAAAATGTTGACAACTGTTGAGCCTATGTGACTAGAAGGTGATTAAATTCCTTTTACTTTTCTTTTTTCTTAAAGATTGATTTATCTATGCATACAAGAACTGGGGTACAGGCCAGAGATGTGGGGGCGAGAAAACTCACCAGAGACAGAGAGGGGAACAGAACAGGCAGATTGACTGAAATACACTGCTGAGGGGAGCAGCAGGTGAGACAGAAGAGGTCTGCTGCGTCATGTGGGTAGCTCCCTGGCCGGGGCACGACCTCATGATGCAGTGGCTGTGGACAGCTTCATAGGTTGCGCTACCAGGGAGGCCCCTCCTTTTACTTTTCTACGCTTGACATTTTGTATAGTCAGGTCTATTCTATGTTCTCATCTTCTAAATTGACTCGTTTGACTACCCTGCCCCTCAGTTTAGATCCCCCAACTCAAAATATTTAACCTTTGATCAATCTTTAATACAATGCTACTCCCCTCCTTTGAATCCATTCTCTGGCCAGCCATGGGTCCCTGCCAGCACTATTCCATTTTGCCTTCACTCTGGACCAGAATTTCCCAAGTTTATTTCAGGGTCCTTCACCAGATTTTCCTACTTTTCCTTGCTCTGTTATTTCCTTATTCTTCAGAATGCCCCTGCAGCTTGTCCCTAGCAATGTAAGATTAAAAAGCAATAAAATTTACTCCATTATTTGGCTCTATATTAAACAAAATCTTTCATTCAGTGCTCTCTATATATTTTCAAGCCACCAAGCTCCTTTCTACTGAGCAGCTCTGAAATTCAACTAATCAACTAAATCAAGTCAAGAGAGACATGGCTTAAATACGCAAGAACACTTCCTTTGAGGATGCATGACTATAGAAACGGCAAAGATTAAGTAAAAGGACAACCAGTTAGACAAAACTTCCAGCTAGACAGATTAAAGATAGCTGTCTTGCAAGGTGTCAGCCAAATAAAAGCTAGATTATAGTCAGTAATTTGTTCTCTGTAATTTAATCCTTTGCTTATTCTCCCCTTGATTTCTTTCTGAAAAAACTGCATTTTGTTTTTCATATAAAGGTCAGTTTTCATCTAGAATAAAGGAAAACAGTGTGGTCTTAGGACCAGACAAGCTTCAGAGTTGAAAACGAAATCACAGAAGACAAGCAGGTCAGAAGTCTAGAGGCAGACATAAATATAAAACCCTTGCTCTGCCTTTTAAAGAAATTATACCAGAATTGCTTAGGCATTTCTACCTTATAAAATATTTCTCTTAAAAAAAGTAGTATGATTGGTTTTGAACCATGCTTAGCACAGAATCAAACACAAATAAAACATCTATTACTTACTTTTGCAGTAAAGCACAGGTGCACTATTGACAAAACGCAAAAAGTTTAGATTTAAAATGCCATGAAATGAACACTGTCAAATGCTGGAATGTGCTTGTCAACTATTTACCAAAGGCTAAAACACAGGCAAATTAGCACTGCCAGCAGAGGACCTGTACCTCACCATGATCATCATAAAACAAGATACCTGATTGTGCTCAATTCTTCTTTGCTTGAGTGTTACTGGAGTCTTTGCTCTGCCTTTTAGTGGTTCTCTCTTCTCAAGCTTGAGCTCTATTTTAGAGTCTGGAAATAACATTGGAAAAACCATTACTCTCTGAAACAAACTACAGGATCATCCTAACATTATTTAGGAACCCTGGTTTCAGGCACATTAATATGTAAAACAAATTTGTCAATTGTATTAACTCAAAAAACCAAACTTCCTGTCCATAACAATTTTCCTGTCATTTTATTCCATTCTCATTTATTCCTTGACACCTGAATTAGATTACTGCTTTCAATTTATTCTCCTTTTCTTTTGGGGGGCCTAGTAGCCTAAAACAGTGAATTCAAACCACTCTCAAAGAGGCTTTTCATCAAAAGCAATTTTTATGTGGGAAAAGGAACTAAAATAGTTGTTGCCATTCTTTTGACCAGAATGCATCACTACTACATAAAGGTTAAAAAAAGTATGCTATCAAATCTCAAGTTAACAATATGTGCGTAACATTAACACCTTAGAGCAGTTTAAAAGTCTCTCTTCCCTTCTTTTTTGATGTGATACAAAAAAACTTTTTTAAAGATTTTTTTCTTTTTTTTTTAAAAAAATTTATTTATTTATTTTTACGAACACTGGGTATAGTCAGAAGCGCGGGAGGGTGAGAGAATTCACCAGAGCTAGAGCGGGGAGCAGAGCAGGCAGAAGGACCGAAGTACACTGCTGAGGGGAGCAGCCGGGGATTGAACCGGCACTGCAGAGGCTGTGGGCAGCTTCGCAACCCAGTGCTCAACCGCTACACCACCGGGGAGGCCCACAAAAAACTTTTTAGGTGTAACTGAGGTAAAGAGGAATCTTGCGCACAGAAAAACACAACCATCACAGGGACTTCTATTCCCCCCTTAATAATATACACCTCTGTACAGAGAAGTTAGGGCACATAGCCACCATGATGGTTATTAACTGAACAACTCAAATATACATCTTTTTATAGGCCATCAGTAATCCATTCTCCCAGCATTGATTATATAACAGATTTTTTTAAAAAGACTGATAATTTTAATTTCCACAATTTGTCAGTCATTTATCATAATATAGCAAAATACCTGCCAGCTATTACTTCTAAAACTTCTATCACCAAAAATTTTGAGTTAAATTACTTTCTTACCAGAGACAGAGTTCATCCTTAAAGACTCAATTTTATATCAACTCAATGTATGTAAGTTGTGCTAAAAAGTGACTTAGGTAAGATAAATGTATCTGGCTATCTACTGTTAACACTAGTCAACCCTGAACCTACTTCAAATTTCACAAAAATAGTGATTCTTACCTAGTTCAAATAGTTCAATTTTTATTTAAGATTAAGGCATCAAATTCACCCCTCACCTCCCAATACTTCTCTTAATATATCCACTATTATATTTATTTGTGACAGTCTTTAGCATTTTAAAATTTAAGGTGTTTACTCAGAATCTAAAAATTAGAAAGCCAAGATTCTAATAGTGGCTAAGCAGAAACTGATTTAACAAATAACTATCTGGTTACAGAGTAATTCCACTTACAAATTTAAATTCCAACAGCCAATTAAAAACATGATCGTCAAATAGAAGAAAACCATAAAAAATTTTTTCAACTATACCACTGGAATACCAAATGAGTTTCATTGATGAAATGGAAAAGGGATGTTCATTCACATACATCTAAATTGCTGCAACTCCAAAGAATAAAACACACATACAACATGTTTCTGGAGACCACACAAAACTGTTCAAATTTAACTTTATTGAATTTGCAGAAGCATACTACAGTAATACATTTTAAAAAATCACATAGCATGTAGTAGGTACATGGATACATGTACATTTCAGAAGACAACAAAATTACTCCCAGAAAGCTGCAAAGATGGACATGTATAGTTTAAGAATAACTAGAAGTACCCGAGGAACTATTTTCCATAGAAACACAAAATTAGATTATCAAATGCTTCCAAAGTTAAGGCTGTCTCATCTTACAATCATAAAAATGAAAACAGAGGATAATGTATTGCTTTACATAGACATACAGACACTGTGATTTCTATGACTTAAAAAAGAAACCCTAGTAACTTGTTTTTAGAGTGCAGATTGTTAAGTGTAGCCTAATCATTCACAGCTACAAGATACCTTAAATGTATTTAAAAAAAAAAAGGTTCCATCTTTCCAGTGGCCCAGCTCATGTGACAGTTACAGTGACAGTGGGAATGCACTGTCCCAGATTATCAGCTAGGGTAGTGCTTCTCAAGTGTGGTCCAGAACTGTTTGCTACCAGTCCATTAAGAAACGAGGCATTTGCATCAGAATGTGAATCAGCAGTTTTCTCTCTATCATTAAAACTTTACAACAAAGATAAACTCTGTAGCCGATCTTAAAGTTATCTCTAGATTTAAATGATGGTGCATGCGTGTCAGTAGGTCACTAGCTAAAGGTTGGCACACTGAGTTATACAAATCTAGAATATGATGAATGATACTGTAAACAAAATAAAAAACAAACAAAATTGAGAAAATAAGAAAAATTATAAACAGGTTCCAGAAAGTAAAAGAACATTTGATATGTTAAAAAGTTTTGAAGATATATATAAAAACTCTAGTAAAACACAGCAAACTATTTGAAACAAAAAATGTGATCTAGAAAGCTTTAGATTTTATCAGGCTTTTTGTCTATGTCTTAAAAAAAGCACCTTTAAAGAAGATTTTGGCCTAAGAGTACCTGCAATTCCATAAAAGCTTCTAAATTCCCCATATCAAAGATAAAATCTCTTACTAGTGTTTCTTTAGTCTTAATTTTATTAGTGTTTACTTGCACGCTTTTTAATAACTTTGTGCACTTCTCCTCCAAATAAAGTCCCACCTTTAAAGGGAGTAACAGCCAGCTTATTCTTAGAAGCTGGATTAATTTTGCAATCTTTCAGCCACAGATGTCGACGACCCATAGTAGAATAGCCCATAGTATGGGCAGCCATCTTTATTTCATCAAATGCAGCGTCACAAAGAAATGAGGCTGCGTCATATGTTTTGCTCAAAATTCCAAGTGCCTGGTGCATGCAACTAGGATCTGAACTAAGAATTTGTGCAGCCTGACTAATGTCTGCCTGCATAGCCCGAACAACAAAGGCAGTGTGGGCTGCAGCCTGCAATGCTGATGCTGCAGCTTCATATGTTCTACAAAGTGCCAAGTCCAACTGTTTATCACAAGACACAGTGGAAGCTGCCTCAATACCTGCTGGTGGAGTGGCTTCAGAAATAAGCCCCAGAATTTCATCATCTACTTTTGGAACTGATAATATACGTGATGCCTCTCTGGAAGAAACTGGATACTTGTGTGCCAATGAAGGCAGCTGCCTGTCAACTTGCTGCCACTCCTCTTCAATTACTTTTAAAATAGATTCATGGAATGGAAAAGACAGTTCTGGGGCATCTATTTTATGATGTGATTCTTTAGGCACTTCTATGCCTAATGTAGAGAGTGAGCGAGAGACAACAGTTTTGGCAAAAGGGGACATCAGTTCAGACGCAGGTATATTTTGCAGTCCCACAGAGGAACCTGAATCCTGCTCAAATGACTTCTCACTGAGTCTAGGGAATTTCCGTGGAGGAGAAAGGGATTCAGTTTCTTGGAAATTAGATTTATCAATTCTCTTCCGTGTGTTTTCTAAATCCAGTGGGGGTGAAGAGTTAGAAGTTCCAGGCAAACTACCTACCCCACCCTGGACCAACAGAGAATTGACATAATCTCTGATTGCCTGAGCAAGTGGCGGAGAAATTACTTGTGATCTCTCAGATTCTTCTAGTGCTTTTCTTTCACTGGAAAGACTCGACTGCTCTGAAACATGAGACCTCTCAGCACTAAATGGCTGACTTCCACTTCTCTCTCCACCGAAAATATTTCCTAGTATATCTTTGTAACAAATATTGGAGGTTTCTTTTATCAGTGAAGGAGAAGCTGCAGCAGAGACCAACATAGCAGCAAGTTCATGCTGAGATGATGTCGAAGAATTTTTCTCTAAATAACTATCAAGGCTAGACTTGGAGGAAAGCAACAAATTCCCTCCAGAGGCTAACTGTTCCCTGCCAGGCAAGGTTGTGGCACTAAGAGGTTCCCTAGACGAATCTCCCTTAGCAGTATATACTTTCTTAGCTGCCTGTCGTTCAGTCCTGCCCAAAGGAGGACGTGTGGAGATTTCAGGAAAAGAAATACCCTGAAAAAATCCACCAGAGGGAGTAGTTGGAAGTTCAGAAAAAGGAACAAAATCCCTAGTGGACTTCACTTTCTTGTGTTCTTTCTTCTTTCCTGTAGAGGCAAAAGAGGCAGGAAGTTTAAGCATTACTTTTGTTTAAGTTGGTTTTATTCTTTGCCTCTTTGCTAACATTAGTGCTGTTGAAGGAAAAGACTATATATTTCATATTCTGAACAACTAATTTGACAGACTATGCCCTGGCAGGCAACGCTTATAGAGTTATAAACAATTTGAGTCAAATTAAATAATAACTGGAAATGATAAACATGTCATACAAATTAAAACTTTATAAATAGCCCACTGCTGCTATAATTTAAAAGGTCACCTATTTCATGTAGTATTCACGAAAATATTTAAATGTAGTAAAGTTCTCTTAAAATAGTCTACTAAAATATGTCAAAATATTTGGTTTAAACTTGCCTGGAAATCAGATTATCTAGCAGAAATTGAAAATTTAAATGCCTAGCAGTAGAGAACAGAGAATGCATGCCATGTGCAAATACTGTGACTATATATTAAGAATGAGGAATAATAAAACATATATGTATCAGTAAGATGAGCTCTCAAAAATCTAACATCAAAGAAAGGAAAGTGACAACATTTAGCATGGTATTGTTTATATAGATTTTTTTTTAAAGTTGAAAACAGTAACATGTATTAGATGCACATGAAACATTTAAAACCTTAGAAATATAAGCATCACATTAAGGATAATGGTTGCTTTGGAAGTGATGATATTTGAAAGAGGTAAGGTGGGACTACTTGTAATACTACTCTTAGAAAAATGAGATTTGAAGGATTTGAAGGAAAAAAAGTAAAGTTACCTAGCAATTCTAGGTGACAGAAATTTAAGACATTTATACTTTTTTGTTTCTTAGAATTCTCAACAATAGGTATTTAAGTTAAATTAATTGGAGGAATACTGTAATAATGTAAATAAAAATTACACATATCTCGCTAATATTTCAAATTTTATTTTCTTCATGGTTATGGTATCTTATGAATCTGAAAAAAATACATAGTTTTGATCAACCTCATAAAATTTTACCTTCTTCATTGTCACTGTATCGATCGGAGTCATTACTTCCATTCTGTCTTGTATTTTCTGAAGAAGAAATTGTTGGCAAAGGAGTAGATGATCTTGACTCTGTTCCTTGTTCCCTCAGTTTCAACAGCTTTTTCTCATAGAGCTTCCTGGTTGTTCCTGTATTAAGACAGAACATGTTTTAGTACTTCTATTTTATTTAAGATCCAGCTCAGCATTAACTTTAGAAACATTAAAATGTTACTTTCTTTCCTCTGCTAAACTTAAGTACTTAAAAATACTATGTATGGATCATTTTTTAAAGTAGGTAGTTTTTCTGGGTAACATGTGATTACATTTCTTTTAATAGCATGGAACACATGGTAGATTGATACGGGTCTTGAAATAGATCACCTAGAAAAGAGCCAATGGAGTATCTTTGACTTAAGTTTCGAACCTTATATATTTTCTCCATTACTATGTAACAGACCCCACCTTTGTAGAAAAATAATTTTTAAAGACCAGTCTGTACTTCTCCGAAGAAATACTATGATTCAAACCCTACCTGGGCCTCCTGGTGGAACAAGGTAAGATACAACCTATGAAGCTTACTACAGCCACTGCAGCACAAGTTCAATCCCCGGCCGGCCAGGGAGCAACCCACATGGTGCAGCAGACCTCTCCTGCCTTGACCGCTGCTCCCCTCAGCAGCGTAGTTCAGTCAGTCTGCCTGTTCTGTTCCCCACTCTCCTCTCACTCCTCACACCTCTGGCCTGTACCCCTGTTCTTGTATGCATAAATAAATCTTTAAAAAACAAAACAAAACAAAAATAAACCAAACAAAACAAAGGGCCTCTCTGGTGGCACAGCAGTTGAATGCCGAGCTGCAAAACTGTCTGCAGCTTCTGCAGCGCCGGTTCAATTCCCCGCTGGCCAGAGAGAACCCCACATGGCGCAGCAGACCTCTCCTGCCTCACCTGCTGCTCCCCTCAGCAGTGTCTTCGGTCCATCTGACTGTTCTGCTCCCAGCTCTGGTGAATTCTCTCACCCTCCCGCACTTCTGACCTATACCCCAGTTCTTGTATAAATAAATAAATAAATAAATCTTTTTAAAAATGAATGAATGAATGAATGAATGAATAAATGGAAAACCCTACACAGTTAGTATGCCTACACATACCTATCTAGTCATGGGGAAAGTCCTATAACATTTAAGTATAACTACTTTGCAGTTAAAAACAACCCTTTATGGAAAGTGTTACAAATTAAAATTATAAACCAATTAGATTGCAAAGTAAAATATGATTAACAAATTTTTAACACCCGAATTTCAACACTAATTTAAAAACAAAATTAGTTCTCATCTTCTGTTTCAAGCTAGCTGTATGTCTTTCTGACTTCTGTAAAATTAATAAAGTGAACATATCTTTTAGAAACAATACATATCTGAAAATGTTATGTAAGTAGTCTTGAGATGAACAGCTAAGGAGGGTGTAATGCTGGTCTAAGGGTACAAAATTTGATTATGCAAGATGAACATGTTCTGGGGATCTAATGTACCACATGAAGTTATAGTTAACAATAAGGTATAATAGACTTGAAATCTGCTAAGTGGTATCTTAAGTATTCTCACTACACATTCTGGTGGGATATGTTAATTGGCTTGACAGTGTTGAACATTTCACAATATATTTATCAAAACACCAAACTGTAGATTTTAATCATGTATAGTGTTGTAAATTATACCTCAGTAAAGCTTGGGGGAAAAATGAACAGCTGGTATACAATATGTAATTTCATGTACATGATACATACACACATAATACACATTTTCACATCTTCTTTTGGAATTTGAATGAAAAATTTAAAAAGATTATCAAATGTCTGTTGGTAATAACATTAGTAGACTTATAAGGACCAACTTGGAAGCAGTATATTAAAATTTAAAAAGGAAGACAACATTCTAAATCCTTGTTCGTAACCATGCCATGGCGGGGAAAAAAATCCTAAATCTCCAATGTTTAAAATTTAATCTAACATAGGAAAAAGACTTTTTCTCATCATTAGATTATGTCAAGACCCTCCAAAATTAAGTCATAAATAAACAGTGCTGAAAAATCAATGGAAATTTAGTTTCTCTAGCTCCAAGTTTTTTCCTTTGCTCTTTTTCTTTGGAGGGTGGGCATTATTGTTAAATTCTAATAAGTAAGACTTTTGAAAGGATACTTTTAATGATAACTGAAAATGAACATTATACTAGAGTTGAATAACTTCAATTACTTAACAAGTCTGTCTCCAACTTACTGATTGAAGTCAGCCAGCACTGTTATCTTAGATTTTCCTCAACTGTAATATAATAATCACATATCTCCACCAGGTGGTGTGATATGAGCACAATATGAAACAATCTCAACAGATAATTTTGCTGATTATCAGGTTTCATTCCATCATTTTATTACCCTCATTTACAGTTAAGGAAACCGAGGATCTGGTCATATAAACAATTACTAACAGACTGGCCATTAGAACCCAAACTCAAAACTGCTCAACAAGAAACAATTCAGGATACTGATACTTCAAATTTTATCAACTTACCTACAATAGGACCAGGATTCACCCCATATTTCACAAGCTGATCCAGAAGTTCTTCATTAGTAAGCTCTGTTACGTCTAGATCATCTTTATCTTCAACCCTGGGTTTATCAGTTTTCTTTGTGGCTTTCTGTAAACAAAGTCCAGTTACTTCCACATAAATTAAAAGATGTGTATTTATCATACAAATAATATTTTCTACAACATGACAATTCACTGTCATGTCGACTTAGAGTTCCATCAGGCCACAGCAATTTGATTAAAAGGTAACTTATCTTTGAAGATGTTTTCTAAGTTTGAAGATGTTTTCTAAGTTCAATTATACAAACTTTACAGCCAAGCAAATAACTTTTAAAGATCTTACTGTTACAATGGTCCATTTCTGGCTAAACTATTCAAGGATGAAATAAAAAACAAAAAAACTCAAGAGCAAATAGACTAGATTTTAAACATTTTCACGCAGGTAACTGCAAAATACAATATACAACTGGCCTCTTTCCATAATCTTAAAAAACATAATCTAGAAAAGTTTAAAGACTTTACCTTATAAAGTCTTACTTATATTTACTTAGTAAATATTTACTTAGTAAAGTTATATATAAAGTGATTTCTTTTAAATTAGTCTATCAGAATTTAAGATGTCCAAACAAATATTCTAACATAATGACCTTACTAGCCAGTTTATGACCAATGAAGGTAGCCAGACACTTCATGGCTACATAAACACCTCTGACAGTTTTGTCACATTTAGTTCTATATGACTGTTTCACCGACAGAGGAACTTGGAGCAAGCTTTGAGAGAGAAATTTCAAAGGAAGTTTTCTAAATAATTTTGGTAATGGCAATTATTTATTGGAAAATAAATATAAAATCCCAGGATTAAACAGAAGAGAGCAAAACATGGTTATCTTTTAAGTTTGTAGCAAAGAGCCTTACTAATCTCAGAAAGCAGCAAGATACAGAACAAATATATAGCTGTTTAACAAGGGCCATGTATATCAAAGCCAATTTAGGCCCACATTATTACTTAAGGCAGAAGAGTCAATACTGCATCCTAGAAATTGAAATGGTGAAATCATAAAGTATGGACTGCTAACTTTCCAATGATACTGAAGGGGAAAAAAAAACAGGCATTATTTGGCCATGCATTAGAATTTGTTCATCAAATAAAAATTGAAACCATTAAAGTACTATAGATTTTTTTTTAAAGCTGCTAACAACAATGACGTCAATTCAAGAGAATTCTTTAACGAACAAAACGGCTGTGAAAAGTGAGAGCACTTCCATATTGCACTGATTAGGAACATCACTCTCAAATGTTGAAGCAACCCACATGGTGTCATCAAAATAAATGCCGAGGTAGTCTGAGTCCTATATGTCAGTCTTTAAAAAAAAATAAATAAATAAACAAACCCACAAAAACAAAGTCTTGAATACTTTAGAGAAAAAAACTTTTAAATCAAACAGATTTGTGGTTAGTGATCCACTTGAACTTTCCAAAAAGCATGGATAGTTTGGGGAGAAAAACTTTGCTTAGTATAACAACTACTTTAAATAAAAGAAAATCAATCAATTATAATTACTTATAATCCTTCCCAGCAGAACAACGTTCAAATTTTACTACCAACAAAACTGTAACTGCCTGAGGGTTTCAAGAAACAAGCTTTTTCTTCTCTACATGGTGAATTCCTTAAGCAATCACCCCTAAATTGACTTGCTACCAAACCTTCAAAAATTTGCAAAAACTGCCCCTATGAAAAAGCCTCACCCCATTCTGATTCCTAAACCAGGGTCTGAGTTCTGTATTTTAATTTGTATCTTAGGTGATCTGGATGCAGCATGCAAGAGGATAGAAGAAAGCAGGACATCTAAAATTTCAAGAGTGTGACACCAGATCAGGTACTCCACGGATGTTAGGTTGAATTAATTAATCAAAGTGGCATTTGGGGGTGGTAAAATAAATTCCGTGTTTCTTAAAAATATATTTCTCATCAAAACACCACAAAAGCTTATCAAATCAAAGCAGAAAACCAACTCCCTTGAATTTTTACAAAAAACTACAGCTCTACAGAGAAATCTTAAGCGGCCAATAAGCTGACATAAGTCAAATAGAGGAGGGGTTCATAACAAGGTCTCAGATTTTCACTTCTAAGAAAATTTCCAGGAAAGTGGCTATCAAATTGTCAGCAATTTCAATTAGGGAGACCATTTAATTATACTGATATCTGCCTCCAGAGAGCTTTTTACCTTTAAATAAATCAATGTAATCTCTTAGTTTGATTCAGTCAAAAAAAACCCAGGACCTACTATATGCCTGACACTGTTCTTGTTTCACTGTAGAACTCTAATATTTATAATGTCTTTTTCAATCAGAACCAACAGTTCTAACCCTTGGATTCTGGACAACAGAACTGACTAAGGTCAGCAGAGGGTCAATGGAAGGGGTTTAACGGACTGTGGTGGAGGGATATTAGTACTTTGCTGTGGGCATGGTGTGATATTTGTAGAAATGTGAACCTGTAGTCCTAAAACATACACATTGTTGTAAACCAAATTTATTTCTGTATCACCCTCAAGCTCTATCTTTAGTAGCAAGATGAAGTTTGACAATAATTGTTTAAAAAAAAAAAAACTCACTGATCATTTATTGGGTACCAAGTTGCATTTTAAGTGTCTTATATGTAT
This sequence comes from Talpa occidentalis, assembly GCF_014898055.3. Taxonomy (NCBI): domain Eukaryota; kingdom Metazoa; phylum Chordata; class Mammalia; order Eulipotyphla; family Talpidae; genus Talpa; species Talpa occidentalis. The sequence goes on from NW_023601653.1 coordinate 15,030,800, forward strand.
TAATTTACTATTCCAAAAAATCCTTTGAGACACATACTAACATTCTTGATTTACAAATAAGGAAAATGCAATCAAAGGTTGCACAGCTAATTAGAAAATCTGCATACTATGCTGTACAGTAAAATTCTAAAGACTTTATATCTATATATATGTATCACTTTAACAAACTTACCTGGTCCAATTCTGAAAAATATTATTATCACAACAGTGGATTGCTCTGGCAAAATTCTGAAATCTCATGTGATAGGTGTCAAATGCTGAGCAACAAACACCTTCAGATATGCAACCTCATATAATCTTCAATCTAATTAAGCAGCTATTAGAGTATTTCTGTTTTCCAGATGGGAACTAAGCGTCCAATAGGCAATATTCATTGTTCAAGGTCATCTGAACAAGTGGAGACCTGGAATATGAATTGAACTCTGAATGATGTCTGTACACTTAACACCTAGTATGCATGCAGTGGTCAATTATTTGATTAATATTTACCATTGCTAATATTTTTTGTTGTGCTAATACTTTTTGTTGTGCATCGCTAAATTATTTCCTGTTAAGAATTCATAATCCGACGGATCAGACCATTCAAGAATACTACGTTCCTTCAGATTCTGAAAAGCTACAAAGGTTTGTACTTTGGAATGAAAAGGCTGATTGCCAACTCTGTAAATAACCTAATTTCTATTTTTTTTTTAAGATTTATTTATTTATGCAAACAAGAACTGGGGTAAAGGCCATAGGTGTGGGAAGTATGAGGAATCACCAGAGACAGAGTGAACAGAACAGGCAGACAGACTGAAATAAACTGCTGAGGGTAGCAGCAGGGAGACAGGAGAGGTCTGCTGCGCCATGTGGGTAGCTCCCTGGTCAGGGATCGGAACTTGTGCTGCAGTGGTTGCGAATAGCTTCATACGTTGCCATCTTAACCCCTTGTGCCACCAGGGAGGCCCTCACTAACCTAATTTCAAAGCTAAAAATTATGATATCGATGCACAAAATAAAAAGCTTTCAAATAAGAAAACTAAAGAGCAATTTTTTGATATACAAATATTTTATATCACACCAAGTGAATATAACTGTAGCGAAAGATCAAAGTTTCTCCTTTAACCCACAAACCCATAAAAGGTGGTATATGCCATGCCTTTAGCTAAATCCACATTAATATTTCATTTAAAATATTAAAGACTGCTTATCTGCAACTCTCAAACATAATGTGATTCTATGCTGTTACTCAAATAGGACTAGCAACGACTAGAATGTAAAATACTGTATTTATAAAGAGAGTATGAGAGTAAAAGGCATGTACCAACATTTACAAATGCCGTAAGCTTTTTTTCCTGTAGAAGTATTCTCCTTAAGCCTGATCCTAAAATGTCTGTCAAACTCCTATATTAAGTTACAACTCACTGTGCTTTAAATTTAAACTCAACTCAATGTGCTTTAATACAGAAAATGTTACTGACCAACTATCACTATTAACTTTTTTCAAGTTGTTGGGTAGCACTGAACCTGCTCAAGGGCACACACTTCTTTGTTTTAAATACTCCAGGTAGACGACTAAAATTTAAGTCATTACATATTTTTTCTCTGTATAATCAAACATTAAACTAGGACTTAGTATGTCATTGATATACAATGTTCTCTTAAAACGTTAATTCCTTTTACCCAGAACTTATGCACAGGGCTGGCCAACTTGGGCAACATGGAAATATGAGCAAACAAACATGATTATGCAAAACAAAAACTACAAACCAAGAAATTAAATTTCAGTGGTGGTTGGAGTCTACAGAAATTGATCTCCAGTAATTATGAACACGCCGTATGAACTGAAAAATACTGGCTAACTGAACTGATACTAAAATTTTTTACATTCATGTCATGTCTTCTTATACCTCAAAAACCACAGGGTAGACTAGGATGCATTGTTTTACTGTCTTTAAATTTTATTTATGTATTTATATATGTCATACCATTGTTCATTTTTGTACAATATTTGCTTTCTCCCCTCAAGAGTAGTCCCAGTAGAATTCCCACCACCTATTCACCGGTACCAAGGTCCCTCCCTCCCCCTGCAGAATGTCTCTGATTTATAATTGCCTGTTAAAAACACATCGATTTAAAATTAACACACACATCAAAACTGAAATTGTTCTTTCTGCTGAAAACAAATCAACTCAAGAACAAATAATCTTATTATAAACATGCAACCAAAAACTTCCCTGGTTCTACAGAAGACCTGCTGATTTACATGTTACACATTTCATTTCAACCAAATTTTACTAAAATAGTTTATTACTTTCTTTTGCAGAGGGGTTGGGGAAAAACAGGTAAGGGATATGGTCTACTTCAAAAGTAAACTATTTATGATGTAAATTGGCTTTCTTCAAACCCACCCAAAACACACACCAGAAACAGTAAGATGCAGTTAGTCTTTTCTCTATGAAACAGATATTTACTTGGAACTACGACGTGCCAGGCATGGACTCTCGATTTCTGTAACTTTTCTAAAGTCCAGGATAAGAATGTAAATTTAGGTATAGGAAATTCGTTCTCCCGTTTCCACCCGAGTAGTCCAAGAAACCACAGCAGATTTTAAAAACTAAAGTTAAAGAACACAGGGGGCTGTGTGCTTTGACAGGAGTCCTTCTAGTAATTAGCAACAACTTGAAACCCGCCACCCAAGGCTCACGCGGCGTGTCTCCTCCACCACTCACAGCTTTTCCCGCATGCTCTTAGGAAGGCTGGGCCCCAGACACAGCCACCCCGGAGCAGCACCCAGAAACCCACAGAACAAAAGCCAACGATTCCCAAGCAAAAAAAATATGCACTTGCTGGAGCCAATCTGGGATTTCCCGAGGATGAGCTAATCCCAATCTCATCAGCGCTGCATCGGCATGTCAACAAGCAAACATCCTCCTGATTCTGCAGCTCTCCTTTCCTCAGGCGGAGTTTACCAAAAGCCAACACTCAAACTCCCCAACCCCAACCCTGCTCCACTAACTGGGGTTTCCAGGCATCTGCGCGTCCGTGACGACGGCCTGAAAATGCCTTAAAAAGCTCCTTTGCGAGAAAGGCCGTGCCCCCCAAAGACAGCCGGCGGCCGGAGGCGAGCAGCACTCCCCAGAAACACGCAAACGGTTCAAAAATCCCTCCATATGCAAAACCCTAAAAGGGCGGGAATCTTTAATTCAAATTTTTGATTCCAAATGGGTCGGCCGCAAACTGCCCTCCAGGGAGCGCTCTGTCACCAGCCATTTCGGTTAATAAAGCGGGAAAACGTTCGCGAGGCACCTACGGCAGTTTCGGGCTGAGCCTCCCCCAGGCCTGGCGGGAGGGGGTCGCGGGGTGCACACCCGCTCCGGGGGGCCGGGGCGCCCCAAGCCGGCCGCGCGCGCCCCGCGCCCCCCAGCCGACGCGGAGCTCACACCGCCCCGGCCCCCCGCGGCCAGACGCCGACCCCGCGGGCCCCCCTCAGGGACGCCCGGGCCCAGCAGCCCCCCTCACATCCCCCCCACGGCCCGCCCGCCCGCGGGGGCGCCCAGCGGCCGCGCGGGGGGCGCCCCCCGCCAAACGCCCGCCTTTGTGGCCCCGGCCGGGCGTCCTTACCCTGCCGACGGCGGCCCGGCTGCGGCCCACGGCGGCCGCGGAGCCCAGGACCGGGGTGGGCTCGCGCTCCTCGTCGCTGGAGAAGTCGGGGGGCCCCTTGCTGTTGGTGCCCGCGGCCGGCGGCCGGTTGCGCGCCGTGAGGTGCTGCAGGTAGAGCTGCACGTACACGTCCTTGCGCTGCTCGCCGGCCGGGAGCGCCACGTTGTTGGCCACCAACTCGCTCTTCAACTTCTCCTTCGTCAGGACCGAGGGGTCCTCCAGGAACTCGGGCATCTCGGCGGCGAACCCCCTTCCCCGCAGCCCTCACTCCCGCGCTCACGCCGGCGCGCGCGCTCCTGGTCGGAAGGGGGGGCGCGCTGCCGCCTCCGAGCCTCGCGGCGGCCGCCGGCACCAACCCGCGGCCTCAGCCCACGCCCGCGCGCCCGGCGCCCGGCGCCCAGCGGACACAAAGCCCCGGAGCTCGAGCGCGGCCCCGGCGCGGCCAAGCCAGAGCCCGCCGCCGCCGCAGCCCACACACACTACAGGCCGCCGCGCGCCGCCCGCTGCGCCCACGCCCCAAGAAGGCGCGCCGCCATTGGCGGGCGGCGCGAGGAAGCGCGGCGCTGATTGGCTGAGAGGCCCGCGCGGGCTCCATTAGCCGTCGCGCCGGGCCGGGGGTTGTGGAAACGCAGTTTAAAAGGCGCTCGGGCGGGAGCGGCGGCGCCGGGCCGCGGCTGTGGCCCTGTCTCCGGCCGGGGTCGCCGGGCCGCTTTTGTGCGCGCTCCCCTCTGCCCCCCCTCCCCGCCCCCCTCAAAGCTGAAGCGCCCCGGCGCCCGGGCCCGAGGGGCGCGCGGCCACCAGCACCCAGGCCGGGCCTGGCTCCAGCCGGGGTCGCTTATTGGGGCGAATAGCCGCGGCGTTTCCTGCACCCCCAAAACCAGCCCTGCAGGGGGAGAGAAGCCGGGCGCGCTTGTTGCTCCCCCAGCCCTGGATTTGATTTACGGGAGGGGAGGGGAGGGGAGAGCTGGTGGTTCAGTCCCCGCGTTGGTTTGCAGACGCTTCTTTTGTTCCTGAAATGCACGGAAAGCCAGACCTTTATGACTGGCCACTTTCAGTGTCCTTGGATTTGTCACAAAAGTGTGTTGTCAAACATCCCATTTGTTTCTCACGCTGAAGGCTGGGGCATTTGAGAAGGAGTTCACTGGAACAGTTAGCGGGGGCTGCAGAGCCCAAGCAGCATTTTGTTGTGGAGAGCCTTGTGCTGGTCAAGTAGCTTGAAAGTTAAACCTAATGTTCAGTTCAGCGACATGAAAGGCAACATTAATGGGCCACTTAAGACAGTTAAGAAGGTGCATACTCGATTTTAATCTCAGGAGGAGCCTGGTTACCTATAATGAAGCCGGGACCCGTCATCAAACCTGTATTACTGATCCAAATCGTGGTGAAGTCAGAAATTTGCTACCAATATATTGCCTTCCTGAAAACAAATACCATCGATGACAAAACTTTGTCTTTTTTACCACTTAGATAGATGCTTCAAGATGCTTACTTGAAGCAAAGAAAAACTGTGTAAGGAAGTCTTAATCATTCCCCAGAATCTCAACCTCCAAACATTTTATAAAATGTTTTAAAAATTTGGCATCACTTTCACAGTACAGACTTATTAATTTAATATTTCTATCGTTACTGCACGGTTGTTTAAGTTAGGGTAAATTTAAAATGTTTCCTCTAAAATCATTTCCTATTTTGTTCAAATTGGGACTTTTAAAATGATGTATTATTTTCCTAGAGGCAAATGTATATCATGATCTAAAGATCTCAGTAGTTACCCATTTACACCATACTAATAAACCAAGTGATGAGAATTAAGAATTGCATTTTAATTAGCAAGTTGTAAAAGAGGTTACTTCCTTCCTTATCTCTTCCTCCCACCACCCGGCCCCCAGTTTCTTGGCACACAGGCAAGTGTTTTGTTTCTGTCTTCAGAGGGGAAACTGAACTAAGGATGCAAAGGAGCGTGATTTTGCACTGATTGGTGACCCCACAAATGTAGTTAATGCATGAAGGATGGTCCCTCTCTGCAGTGTGCCTGCTGCCGTTCAGCTATTTTTTTCTAGACCAATCTCAAATTATAGCGGACCAAGCAAGAAGTCACAGTTGGATTTATCCTATTTGAATTAGCAATTTATCATATTAAAATGTTAATCTGCAGGTTGAAGCATTTGACTCTGACCTGACTATACGAGTGATTTTAAAGGGTAGATTTTTGCTGCTTTAACTGAAAGGGGTGAGTTACTAGGATTATGTTCCACGTGACAAGGGTGGAGTACAAAAAAGGGTCTCTAAGCTCAGACAGCTGCCCTATGATCTCAGGCTTCCTGGGCCGCTAGGTCCCTTAAGTGGATCCTTGGAGGAGGCATTACCAACACTAAAGGTAATAGTCCTCCCTCTAAATTGGATGTGCCCGCAGTACAATGCTGGGGTGACAGACGCACCTCCTCCCACCCCCCACCCCCCCAGTCCCCAACCCAGAGTCACCCAAGGATGTTGCACAGCCTCTTTGTTGGGGCCTTTGCACCAGGAATTTTTTAGGCAGTTTAATCCTTACAGACAGAAATTCATCCTACTTTTTACCACTAGCCAAAAAAAGAAAGGGTGGGGGGACAATTGTATTTAAAAGTTGTTTTATTTTCCCACCACTACTCCTTATCCTTTTCTCCCACTCCTTAACCTCAGAGCTCTCACAGTGTTTAATATCCACTAATTTTTGTATTTTACTTTATCAAATTATCTGCTGAGTAAAGTTTCAGAATTTTGTTATTCTTTCTTATTAAATATTACACAAAATTCTTTGGACTCACTCTGTTTGGGTGAAAATAGCTGCATTTCATTTCCTCTTGCGAGTTAATAATATTCCATTAGTATGGCTATATCACAACTTTTGATCCAGTCATCTATTGCTAGACATTTTGAACATTCCATATCCTAGCTATTGTAAATAGGGCTGCAATAAACACTGTAGAGCACATATAGATATATAATAGAGCATAAATATATATGTATGTGTATATATATGTATGTATTTATATTCATATGTTGATAGTTTCATATTCTTTGGATAGCTGTCTAAGAGTAGGATTGCTGGATCATATAGTATTTCCATTTTTAGTTTTCTGAGGTCAATCCAGATTGCTTTCCATAATGGCTGTACCAGTTTACATTCCTATGAAAGGGTCCCTAGTATCTGATCCTTTTCATGTATAGTACTATGCCTTATAGACCGACATTAAAGATAATGCAATTCACAAAGAACTACATTCTACATACCTGAAATGAATGTTCCCTGAGCAAAACCATCATTTTTACTCCTTTCATCAAGTATCTCTCTTTTTCTTATCCTTGCATGCTATCAACTGAGGTTATTTGCAGATTTTACATTTTTTAGGAGGTTTGGTTGATGACATATGCTATCAGAGAGCAAAACTGCTTTTCTACTACAGCTTCCGCAAAGTCATGAGTCATCCAACTCAGATCTAGACTCTTCCTACATGTAATTGGGTATATCCCCAGGACCACTATTTTCAGTGACAAAGGTATTTTGGCTTTTAACTTTGCTTCAGCACTCTGAAGGGAAGGCTATTTTTTCCTCACACTCTATGTATAATTTGTGGGGTCAGTCTCCCCTAAAGGGTCATATAGGCTTTCTTCAATATTTCCAGGGGAGGTCTCTTGTTATGGGAACTAGAGGTCAGTGAGGCCTGGTGAGCCTTGGGAGATCTATTACCATTACTTAAAGAACACAGATTGTTTTGAGTTGAGAGACTGAGGGCACTGGAGACTGAGGAGTCTGTTCCCATGCCTCAGTCCTTTGCCCTTTTCCTAGTTGAAGAAACAATCACTGCTCCCCCTTCTATGATCTAGAAGAAGGTAGTTGCGGGGAGGGTCTCACCCAGTGGTAGGTTTATCAGTGAAATATATCTAAGAATCTCATCTTCAAGAGCAAACATGGAGTAACCCCTTTGTCTTTCATTTGAAGTCCCCCACCCCCACCTCAGGTCCCTATGCAGAATAAACATCACTGATTTGTTCCATTATTCTTTAGGACTTCAACCATGTAAATTCTCCATACTTATGTTACAAAATTGATTTTTCCTTTACTAATCTACCTGATGTTGTTTGGATTATTGGTCTGGCTGAGAAGAGACCCAGCAAGGTAGGGGATGATTTCTTTTGTGCGCTGAACACAGGAAAATGATTGCCCCAAGGAGTTGGGGAGGGGGGGGCAGCTTTGTTTCTGATTACTATTTCCAAACGGTTTCTCCTCTTTCCTGCTTAAAAAAACATTTGAAGTTAACATCATCTAGCTAAATCACCCTCCACCTTTTTTTCTAGTCACTTTCCCTTGGATATTCTAGACTGTTGCTCCTTGCTCTATGTTTTCCCCAGCATCCTACTTGGCTATCACAATTCTTTGTGAATTCACCATTCTTCTAGATGATCATGCAACACAAACACTTGGTCACTTACCTCTATGCTTTTCATCTCCAACAACTTGCTCCTCTATTCCTTCTCATCCATCCATTCCAGTAGTAAGACTCTGAACTTTGTCATAGAATAACTGTCTTAACTTCTAAATCTCAATTTCAAACATCCCAATTGTCAATTTTACCAGCCTTTCCCGGTAAGCTCATTTACTGCCCTCATTGACCTACTTGACACTTCTAACCCATTAGCTCTAACACTTACAAAACAAACAAAAAAGAAACCTATTATCCATCATGTAACCATCTCCAACTCACTCAAGTTAGATTCCCTGATAAAACCCTGTAATTGGTCTTTTGCAAACATTTTTAGCCCTTATTTCCCAGTGTCTCTCTTTATCTTTCTTGTTGGGAAGAAACTCAACCTTCTTGGACTGAACTGGCTAGAACAAACTTTCCAATTGCTTTCACAAAGAAACAAAGATTGCTGGCGACAAATCACACTATCAGGCTGACTGGTTTAAATTCATGACTTCACACCTTACCCCAGCACTAAACACTGGCTGACCACGCTATTTATTCTCTGGATTAACCATTTATACCTTCACTTCTCAAATGTCACACCCCGTCCTCACTTCTCCCCTCTTCCAGCAGGTGACTTTGCCTCCAGCTTGTAAAACTAGAAATCACCTGCAGGGTATGGCTTACTTCAGAGATCAGATCTGAGGGATTTTATCACTTTGTCCTCTGACTCTCATCCTTCTCAAGGTTTTGATTGTTTCAAATCTCAGTACTCACGCATTACCAGTCTCTCTAGTAAATATTCAGAATGAAGAGTTGGAACATCAAGACTTGTAAAAACGATCTGCCCTGTGAAATTTCTTCACTTAAAAATGAGGACAGCATTTTATTTTGTGTTACAAGCACCAGTAGAAAAGTTTTGTTATCTTTTATGTTAAAACAGACATCAAGTTAAAAAAAATCCTTAACATGCTATAGCATTGGTTCCTAAAACCTTGGACAAGAATATTTCACAAAAAGCCACAACTTAAAAAAATATATTGATGTCATTACTTTGTCAGAAAGCTCTTACAAAACTTTTTTTTTTTTTCTAATTTGTTTGGAAACCTGCTTCTGTTTCCCTTTTGAAATTCTTAATATTAGCACACAGCCAATGTTCTTGGTTTTCATTATCCTGTTTTGCATAGGGCTTGGTTGTGAAGTTAATGGTGTTACCTCAAATAGAGCAGAAGTTACTTTTAAGCGATGTCACCAAAATCAGGTGGGGCCTGAAAATTTGCATTTCTAACTAGTTCCCAGGATACTAGTGAGGGAATAACACCTTTAGGTCAAGTTTTTTTGTTTGTTTTTTTACATTCTTTGTAAAGTGAGAATCGACCTTGTCATAGTATTGATTAATAGTTCTGCATTGCTTTCAGAATGAAATTTAAGTTAGATGACTACAAGGTCCGTGATCTGGCTGCTGTTTCTCTCTTTAGCTTTCTCTCTATTCCTGTCTAGCCATACTAAAGAACTAGTAGTTCTTTCCAAAGAAGCACTGTTATTTGCTAACAACCATAACAAAATGATTAACAAGGTAATAAAACCTTTTCTGTCTGCCTCACGAGAATATGAGTTTGTGTAAATGAGCAAAGATGCTTGGAGCAAGCTAAGGTCAAGTACAGGTACATGTTGCATACAAGTATATGTTCACATACAAAAGTTGCCGGGGGAGGGAAGAACATGGGCTTCAGTGATGAACAAAATTGTACCCCCAACCCCCAATCCACACGTTGAAGTCCTTAACCCAGTACCTCAAAATGAAACTATACTTGGAGATAAGGCCTCTTAAGATATATCAAGTTACAACGAGGCCATCAGAGTAGGCTCTAATCCAATATGACCAATGTGCTTACAGAGAAACTTGGATACACAGGAGGCCACCAGGGATGCCTGCTTACAGAGAGGCCAGAAGATGAGAAGGTGGCTACTTACAAGCCAACACAAGGGAAGAATCCATCCCTGCTGTCACCTTGATTTTGAACTTCAAGCCTCCAGACCTGTGAGAAAATAAATTTCTGTTGCCTGTGTCTGTGCTATTTTGCTGTGACAACTGTAGCCAAGCAATAGAAGCCTCTACTTTCATAATTGAAGAAGTCAGATCTCAGGGATATTGTGACAGCACTTGACTTATAGAAAGCACTCACATATGTTCATAGGCTGAATAAATGCATTGAAGTGATACAGCAAACTTGTCATTGTTTTTCAGGATGCTCCTTGGTAAGGCCTTTTTGAATCACTGACAATAAAGTTAGTGTTATCATATTAGAAACCCCACAGCATTTGTTCATGGCATATATCCCAACATATTATGGTATTTTGTGGCTTAACCTGCCTCTTCCTGCTAAAAAGCAAAACAAAACAACAAAACACCAAATAGGAGAAGGAAAGACTACACAAAGTTAAAATACAATGCCCAGCTATGCCACAATACTAGGTTGCATCACAAGGAATTAATATTTTATATTTTCAAAACACTGAGCAGAAAAACTAAGGACTTTCGTAGACAAAGATGTAATTATATAATTTCTCAAAGTTTTGCTATTCATCTTTTGTTCAACCAATATTTGACACATGTCCGTAAGGCACTGTTTAGTACTAAGGTCCTGGAGCTTCCAAAGGTGAATGAATATGCTTTGCTCCCTGCTATTAAAGAGGTAATACCCACAATTGATATGTAGCAATAACTTGTCACAACTTGAAGGAATCCTGAAAATGTAACTGTGGCATTGCTGTATCACTTCAAGTCCAACAGCTTCCAGAGCGTTCTTTTGTGTCCATCTTTATTACAAAACATTTAGTTAGTAAACAGGAGACTCTGGAGTCAGTCGCCTGGTTTGGAATCTTGGGTGACTCTTGGCAGGTCCCTGTTGGCAGGTCCCTATATCTCTGTGCCACCATTGCATCTGCAAAAGTGGGCAATTAATCAGACGTTGTAAGGGTCTTTACAATGCCTTAAATATGTGCACTATTGTAATATTCAACGTCAGAATTTGTACTCGCTTGCAGCAGCTAAGCGGATCTAAAACTATTGGTGGGAGTGAGAATGGCACATATTAAAAAAACTAGCAACAACAAATGTTGGCGACATTGTGGAGAAAAAGGAACTCTTCTGCACTGTTGGTGGAAGTGCAAACTGGTCCAACCACTATGGAGAGCTGTGTGGAGATTTCTGGACCTACTAAACATAGAGCTTCCATATGATCCAGCAATTCCACTCCTAGGTATTTACCCAAAGGACACAGAAACATCAATTCCAAAGAGCTCCTGCACCCCTATGTTTATAGCAGCACTGTTTACAATAGCTAAGCTTTGGAAACAACCCAAATGCCCAAAAATAGATGACTGGATCAAGAAGTTGTGGTACATATACACCATGGAATATTACTCAGCATCAAAAAAGATAAACTCATGCAATTTGCAGCAACATGGATGGAGCTGGAAGGGATCTTGCTCAGCGAAATAAGCCAGAAAGAAAAAGAAAAATACCGGATGGTCTCACTCGTAGCAGGAATCTAGAAAACTTAAATAAGGGACCAGGAAAAAAGAATAACTATAAGAAAGAAAATATCAAAATCAACAAACAACTATGAACCAGAGACACTCTATTGGGGTCAAAATAAAGGGATTGTAATTATATGGGGAATATAAAAATAAAATTTAAATTAAAAAAAACTATTGGTGGGAAAGAGCTTGCACAGTACATGGTACCTTTCCTGTGAAGGACCTCAGGGGACTATTATGGCCACTAACTCACAGCAGTAATAGTTCACAGGCTCTTCGACACATAACGAGTCGACTTTTGCAGACTAAAGATTAATCTAAGACGCGAACGAAGATTTAATTCTAAAATTAAAAGCGTCTTCAAAAAATGGCGGGAATACCCTTCAAGCACCAAGAAACAAGCACGGAAATTAAAAGACATGACCCCGACGTGATTCGAACACGCAGCCTTCTGATCTGGAGTCAGACGCGCTACCGTTGCGCCACGAGGTCCTGCTGGGCTGTGGCGCGCGCAGTTTCTTAGGACTCCGAAAACATGGCGTCTCTTCCGGGCGCCTTCCACTCTTTTATTTTTTCCCTTGCCCTTCCACTCCGTGTAAGTCGCAGTTAAAGACCGACTTCTTTGGCGCCCAGATTTTCCTGACAACTAGCTGTCGACCTAGGTCGCGACGAAGCCAGAAGAAGCGAGAGAAAGGGGCTTCCCGTTTAGTCAGGTCCCCGGGCCAAAGGAAATCGGCCCTTCCTCTTGCTCAGCGAGCGGTTTCCGCCCTGACCCGCCCCGCGGGGGGCGGAGACTCCGCGCGACCTCCCCTCCCCCAACGTGGGTTCCGCACGCTGAGTTCGTGACCTCGAGTTGGAATTTGGCGGGACGCCTTTGCGCACGCGCAGAGCTCTGCCAACGAGCGGCAGGGAACGCCCACCGAGGTGTCGTCGAGCATTTTCTTCTCCTTTCAGCTAATAGACAGCATTTCCTCTCAAGCCAGCTGTAGGCTTAAAAGTTACCATTTTTAAAACACTCCCTTAGAAAGATACTTGAGCCCATGTATTTGTGTTTCATAAAATGTTGAAGAAAAATATGAACCTCCCCGTCGGGGAATTGAACCCCGGTCTCCCGCGTGACAGGCGGGGATACTAACCACTATACTAACGAGGAGCTGGTGGTGAAGGCTCGCGCCAGTGTCTCTTTAAGACAAAGAAAGGTTCCCTCCCCAGGGTCTTTTGCCTGCTCCTGGGAGGTGTGCAGACATGGACGTTTGTTCCTCTCTTCTGTTTATTGTCCTTGCTGGGCAGCTTAGACTCTCTCTGGAAAGGGTAAACAGTTTAGAGCAAATGAAACAAAATGCCCTTCCAGTTTTAGTGGTGGAGAATTGTTGAAAATGGTTTTTTGGAGCTCCCCTTTATACTTTTCCAGATAAATAATGATTTTCCTAGAGAAGGTTTTTTGTTTTTTGGGTTTTTTTTTTTTTTTTGGCTTTGTTTTAATCCTGACAGAGAGGGTGTGCATTGAAGCAGAGCTTTATCTTCCTGCGCTGCTATTTTCATTCTGCAGTTGAACTTCAAGGCTATCGTGTGGTTGCCAGATGCCCTGCCAGTCAGCGCTGACAGCCCTGGGCCTCTCCAGACAATCTGTCAGCAGCTTTCATGACACCAAAGGGCTGTGCATTCCAGCAGCTGCGGCCAGATGAAAGTTTACTGGCTGATTTTTCCTGTATTTCAGTCTTTCACCTGCATTTACTTGAAAATGACAACTAAAAATGTAAATGAATAAATAATGCATTTGTACATTTCAAAATTGGGATTGATGAAACAAACCCAGAGGGAGGAAAGAGAACAGGCAGTGTCCTGTCTATTCTCCTGAGCTTCAGAAGGATCCAGCCTGTTCTCAGAGGAACCAGCAGGGTCTCCCATGCCAATTTTGGACATTAGTCTAAATAACCATCTTCGTAGCCACAAACTGACTTGATAAAGTTTTTATTATAGAACTTAAGCTTACACGTCTTAGGAAATCCACGTGTGAGTGCTCTGACAGTTTATCTTTCTAGATCGTAGATGCTTACATGGTATTTTCCACCCCATGAAAGGGATTTGTTCAATGCACACACTTGAAAAATGAAAATTTCAGAGACATATTCCCGCCCCCCCCAATACAATTTTGCCCTGTGATCTCCTTTTAGTTCTGACCCTCCAGTAAGTGTGTCAAAGGACACTGTGATAACTCTGATGATGTACTTTCCCTGGTAACTTCAAAGGGAGTTACCCCAGTCCTTGCCCCAGTTCTCTAGTTGGCAAAGCTGCAGGGTGGCAGGAACCCAGGGCACCTAAACTGCCCGTTTGCCCCCCTGCTTCACAGGAAAAGAGGCTTCATCTTTGCCCCTTGAGCAGAGACCCCCTCCTCCCCACCTGAGAACTAGCAAAGCTATGCCAGTGTTCATACACATGTTGTTATTGCTCTTTTTTCCCCCCTCCCTGGGAAAAGGCAAGGGCCCCAAGTCAGCAGGGATCAGGGAGAAAGGAACTCAGCACCTGTTGTCCATCTTCCTAAAATGGAAAGGAAAAGAGAAGGCAATTAACCTGAATGGAGTCAGGGAGTCAGAGAATCCTCGCAGTCAGCACTGGGAGAAAATAAAATCTGACTGGCAGGCCAGAGGGCACAGACCTCTTACTGGAGGTAAACAGCATGATGGCAATCGATATCATTGAAAGTTTCAAATCTCCTGCTGCCTAAACAATTGCTTGTATAGCTTGTCACAGCTTGCACAATTTCACATTCATTCCATCTTCTCAACCACCTCTTGAGGTCAGCAGGGCAAGTGTATTTATACCTATTTTACAGGTGGACAAAGAGAGTCCTATGCAGGGTTGCACAGGTAGGCAGCTCATGACGAGCCACCGGGATTCACCCCAGTCTTGACTACAAATCCTGTGCAGTTTTCACCTTGTCACATAGTTCCACAAATGCGTATTAGCAAATACATACAAAAATGTTATAAATATTCTCAACCGAAGCATCACGGTTATTCCTGTACTAATACTTACTAATCTCTAATTACTGAGCAGACACTGTAGTTAGTCATTTAGTATTGAACTATACTATGCAAGACATTGTTTTAGATACATGGGAAAGTTTTAATGGATAAATCTTGTTCTTTTGGACCTTATCCCATAACGGGGAAGATGGACAACAAATAATGAATATAATTAATAAAATAAATAACTTAGATTGTGATAGGAATGGAAATAAGCAAAAATAACATGGCGAGGGGATTTGGAGAGTGCCGAGTTCAATAGCCTTGTCAAAGTAGACCTCATTGTAATAAGGTAATATTTGAACAGACTTGAAGGAAGTGGTCACATAGTCATAGAGATATCCCGGAGGCCTGTGGAGACTTAAAGGCTATTGTAAATACTTTGACTTTTACTGTGAAGGAAATGGAGGGCAGGGTTTTTGAACAGAGAAGTGATAAGACCTGATTTACTTTATGAAGGTCATTTGGCTACTGGGTTGACAGTGGAGGGTAGGGGCACAAGAGCAGAATTAGGGAGACCAATGAGCTTTACTGCAATAATCCAGGCAGGAAATAAATGCTGATGGATCTGGTGAGAGTGGGACGGGTGGAGAATGTGAGAGGTACTGAAATATTTTGAAACAGAATCAACGGAATTTCCCGATAGAGTGAACGTGAGCTTGGAGAGTAAAAGAACAACGAAAGATGCTTCTAAAATTATGGGCCTGAGCAACTGGAAGGATAGAGTTTCCATCAACTGCAATGGAAGAAGTGTGTACAATAATATCACATTTTGTGTGTGTGTGTACTGGTTATGAATTTTCACCATAATCAAGTTACAGGCTCATTCCATCTCCCCCACCCCTTCCATCACAATGATCTCTTATGTCTCTTTGCAGTCAATCCCTTCCCTCCAGACCCTGGTCTGATCTCCATTTCCAGAATGTCATATAAATAGACCTGTATAGTTTACACCCTTTTGAGACTTCACTCACTTGACTTTTGAGTCATCCATGTTGCTGAGTATCAGTTGTTTTTTTAAAAATTGCTGATTAGTATTTATGGTGCAGACATATTTATCTATGCACTAGACACTGGGTTTATTTATCTATTATAGTAAACATTGGATTGCTTCCAGCTTTTCAATATTATATATATATTGCTATTATAAACATTAGCATACATGTTCTTGTGTGGATATATATCTTCATTTCTCTTGGTCAATATCTAAACTAAGAGCGGCACTGCTGGAACTTAGGGTATGTGTACCTTTTTAGGAAACTATCAAACTGTTTTCCCAAGTGGCTGAAACATTTTGCATTCCCACCAACAATACATGAGTGTGCATGTTCCATGTCTTTGTTAGCACTTGATACTATAACTTTTTTTATTTGAGTCATTCTAAAATAGGTATGTGGTGGTATCTCTTTGTGGTATAAATATGCTTTTCTCTAGGGATTAAGTATGTTGAACATACTTTTATGGATTTATTTAAGCATGTAAATCTTTAGCTTATTACATTTCTTTTTTTAAAATTTATTTATTTATGCATACAAGAACTGGGTGTAAGTCAAAGGTGTGGGGGGTGAGAGGATTCACCAGAGACAGTGTGGGGAGAAGAACAGGTGGATCTACTGAAATACACTGCTGAGGGGAGCAGCAGTCAAGACAGGAGAGGTCTGCCTCACCATGTGGGTTGCTCCCTGACCAGGGATCGAACTCATGCTGCACGAGTTGACTGGCTGGCAACGCTATGATAATGTTGATAGCACTTGATAGCGCTATGTCTTTAACCCTGCACCACCAGGGAGGCCCTACATTTCTCTTTATTGAAGTAACATTGTTATTAAAACATTACATAAGTTTCAGGGGTGCATCATTGAGAATCAACATTTGTATGTCCTCCATTAAGTTCACTGCTAAATGCCCCATTCTGTCCTTCACTGTACCACTATTTTTTTTAAAGGATTTTACTTATTTATGCATACAAGAACTGGGGTACAGGCTAGAGATGGGGGGGGGGAATGAGAGGATTCACCAGAGACTGAGTGGGCAACAGAACAGGCAGATTGAGTGAAACACACTGCTGAGGGGAGCAGCGGGCGAGTCAGAAGAGGTCTGCTGCGCCAAGTGGGCAACTCCCTAGCTGGGGATCAAATTTGTGCTGCAGTGGCTTTGGACAGCCCCAAAGGTTGGGTCTTAACCCCTTGCGCCACCAGGGAGGCCCAAGTACCACTATTTCCTTTGTCCCAATTTACCTATCCCCCCTTCCTCCTTCCCTTCTGGTAACCACTAATTCATCTTACAGTCCAAATTTTATTTTTAGTTTATTTAGTTCTGTTGCTCGTTTTCTGTATATACTACATATGAGTGAATTCATAGGGTGTTTGTCTTCCCTGTCTGGCTTATTTTAATAAATATAATGCCTTCTAGGTACATCCAGTTTGTAGCAAATGGCAGGATTTCACCACTTTTTATTGTTGTATAGTAGTCCATTTAGTGTATGTGCTATGTCTTCTTTGTCCATTCATCTGTTGTTGAGCACTGAGTTTTTTCCAAATCTTAGCTATTGTGTTACTGTATTAATTAATTGTCCACATGTGGGTGGTTTTATTTCTGTTGCCCATTTTTAAATGGATTGTTTTCTTATTATGGCATTTAGAAAGTTAAAAAAAATATTCTGATTACTAGTCTTTTTTTTTTCATGAATTTTTTTTAAACCATGTTTGTACCCTTTGCACCCTATAGGTGCTTTTACTTTTCATGGTTTCAGTTACACACTGTCAACATTGGTCTGAAAATAGTAAATGGAAAATTCTAGAGATAAATAATGTATAAATTTTAAGTTACATTGTCCTGAGTAGCCTGATGAAATCTCCAGCCCTCTGGCTCTGCCTTGCTCAGAAAGTGAATCATCCCTTGTCCAGCATATTCACGTTGCATACTATTAGCTACCCACTTTGTACTTAGTAGTCATCTACACTATCTTTGTTGAGGTACTGCTTGTGCTCAAGTAACCTTTATTATACTTAAAAATGGCCCAAAAACACAAAAGTGATTGTGGCAAAAAAGCCTTCAACTCTCAAGGATTCTCAACCAGCAGTACCACCTTCCCTGATATCCTAATAACTTGAAGATCCAGAATCACCAAAAGCACATGATCCTTTTTCTGATGTGGGGTCAGGTCAACAGGAGCCTCAGGCTATGCCACATGCCTGTGTCATTCACACCACCTCATCTCATCACATCAGTCTTGTATCATCTCATATCATCATAAGATGACAGCAATAAGGTATTTTAAAAGAGAGAGCCACATTCACATAACTTTTTATCACAGAATGTTGTTATATTTATTCTATTATTGTTTATCTCTTTCTGAACCTAATTTATAAATTAAACTGCTTTTCTATATCATAGATTTCTATAGCATGATAGAAAAAGACATTGTATACGTAGGGTTCAGTACTATTAGTAGTTTCAGGCACTTAAAGGGGACCTTGGAATGTCTCCTCCATGGATAAGGAGGACTTCTGTGTTTTGGAATGTATTAATACATATATAACATATATTAACACATATATAATATATATTGGAAGACACATTTTCTTCCACTCTGTGCCCAATCATTTTACTTTCTTACATAAATCTTGTTTATATCTTAAGAGTAATGGGAAACCATTAATAAGTTATAAGTAGAGCATACATTACCTGGTTTCTGATGTTTCTTCCCTTTTTTCTGTTATTCTCACTTCCTCAACTCAGTCTTTGAATGTAATATAAACAAGAACTTGGGCCAGCTCATTATCCAACCTTTTTCTTCTTCTCCTTTCTCCTTCCCTATAATAAAGAAGAGTCTAAATTGCTCCTGGGTAGCAAGGGGTTATGACACAACCTATGAAACTGTCTGCAGCCACTGCAGCATGAGTTCGATCCCCAGCCAGGGAGCTACCTACATGGTGCAGCAGACCTCTCCTGTCTCACCCACTGCTCCCCTCAGCAGTGTATTTCAGCCAATCTGCCTATTCTGCTCCCTACTCTGTGTCTGGTGAATCCTCTCACCCTTCACACCTTTGGCCTGTACCCCAGTTCTTGTATGAATAAATAAATAAATCTTTAAAAAAATTAAAAAAATAAATTGCTCCTGGGTAGGTTTTAGATTTCATAATCATTTATTCACAAATACGTGATCTACATCTATTAGAATGCACACTTCCCATGCAAATATGAGAACTAACTGTCCATAAACATTAAAATTCAAAGGTGAATGTTTGTGATTTGGGCCTGAGACAGAATGAGATGGATATCTGTTTAGATTATGAAGGGAAAAACATCTATTGAAGATGTCCATACTTTACTATTTCCCAGCCTATCTTATTTAAACAATAGCCCCAAGTTACAAATAGCCCCGAAATAATAGTTTCGTTACAAACGAAAGTCTGTCCCCCTCCAATTCAATCAACACTTCATTCTTTTCCTTTCCTACCCATTTTATTTTACTTATTTTTTGAAGATTTATTTATTTATGCATACAAGAGCTGGGGTACAGCCCAGAGGCACGGGAGGGTGAGAGGATTCACCAGTGACAGAGTGGGGAGCAGAACAGGCAGATGGACCAAAAGCACTGCTCAGGGAAGCAGCAGGCAAGGCAGGAGAGGTCTGAGGCCCCATATGGGTAGCTCCCTGGCTGGCCAGGGATTGACCTTGTGCTGCAGAGGCTGTGGACAGCTTCATAGGTTATGTCTGAACCCCTTGGGCACCAGGAACGCCCTTCCTTCCCATTAAAAAAAAAAAATAAAACATTATCGATTAATCCTTTATGCCAGGTAGACAGCTAGGCACTGGAAACAAAGATATGAATGATTCTCTTCCTACCCTCAAGGTACTAAACTTTCAAGAGAGAAGTGGAATCTTTGTTGACAGTTGTAATATAATCTGTTGAGTGCTGTGGTGGAGACGTACTTCCCTCTTATTACGACCTTATTATACACAGGTTCAGTTTCGAGTTCTTTACTTTCGTTAATCATTTAATCCTTATTACAACCCTATGAGATTGGTAAAATAATTCCCCCCTTTTACAGACAAGGAAATTGATGCATGGGCATGTCAAGGTCACCTGGTAGAAAATGATGGAAATACGTGCAGAATATCATGGGAGTAGAGAGGACAGGTCTGCCTGCAGTAGACCAGGAAGACCTTGTACTCAGGCCTTTGAAGGATGATAAAACTTTGAAAGAGAAGGTGAAAAGTCTTCCCAGCATTTATGCAAGACAGAAAAGCTAGTGCAAAGGCTCAGCACTTGTGGAAGAGCAGAGGGGGATTTGGGCAATTGCATGCAGAGAGGTTACCTCTTGTGGGACAGGACTGCAGGAGGTGGGAAAGGTGTTGGCTGCTCTTCAGGTGCATCGCTGGGGATAGCTAAACAGCATAGACTTTGAAAAGCTGGCAGAACAGTTACAGATCTTTTGGAGACTTTCCCTTACACAGACAAGGGAACAGAGCTCAGAGTGCTCCAGTGATTCTCCTAAATTCTCAGTCTCAAGACCATCACATCACCCATTACCTGCTGGAGTAATAGAAGGGGAAGTCTGGGCTCAGTGATTAGTTGTCCATTCTGGCTTCCAGGGCATCACCTCCCCAACATCTATCTGTGCCTGGGCTGTCTCCTGTGCCAGGCTTCTCCTTTGAGAAAAGGCCAGCTGCCTTTGGTTCCAGGTCTCAAGGTCAGTGACCTCTCTGTCTTTTCTGGCTTGCTCACCACCTGCTGACCTGCCCACATGAGTAGTTGTACTGATTGCTCTGTCTGACCTTAAGACAAGCACTGGCAGGGGTGGGAGTACCTGGGTTTTGGGTACCCACACTCTCCCCTGGTCCTTTAGGGCGGCTGTCAGGCCACTGGGAATGACAAGATCCTTATAGTAGTTCAGGGTGGTATGAAATAGTTTCCATTCCTTCTTTTCTTAACCTGTTTCAGCTTCTAAATGCAAAGCAGCAGAAAAAGTCCTGCCTAAATACATGATTTGGATCTGGCATTCAAGTTGCTGCTATCTTAGGGCAAAAAGCTGCAGCTTTTGAAATTTTGTTATTCTTTTACTTGTTATTCAACCATGTGATTACTGACAAGATTATGTTATCAGAATTTAAGTTGTTGATATACTAAATGAGAAGAGAAACCAGTAGAAAATAGCATGTGGAGTCCTAATTTTCTATGCACTAAACTACTGTAAAAAAAGTCTGGAAAGAAATACTTAGAAAGATTAAAAATAGTTCTAGTTGTGTTAGAATATGTTGATTTCTGTTCTTTTTGCTTTTCTGTTTTTTAAATTTTCTACGTGCATATGTTATTCTTGAAATCAGAAAAACAAACACTGAAAGCATTTTTTTTGAGTACTAATATCAGGCCAAGCACATAGCTCAAATGCACCTGTGATCTTCTTCCCAGACGCTTGGTGGTGGTGACTAATCTATTCTGCTTTGATTTTCCTTGTTAGTCCAAGATTTGTTTGGCAGTTTAAGTCGTTTGCAGTTCCTTAAGGCTAGGAGGCTGGAGGGTGGGGTGAGGAAGCAAACTTGAGCTCCAGTAAAACTGGGCGGGCAGCCTTTTTCCTTGTCCCTTTGTTTGCAGGCCCCTCTGTTTCGAGTCTTTTGTTATTCTCGGTACGGACTTCGATTCATGTTTAAAGAAAAACAAGTGACGGGCCTCCGCGCGCTCTCTGGTGTTCAGGAGAGGTATTATCAGACAATCCCCCACAAAGATCACAGCCATTTTCGCTCAGCGTTTTCCCCACGTGGTGATGCCGGGAGAAGAGAATGTCTGGAATTTTAGAGAAAGGAACCACACACCAACAAGCCTGGAAGGTTTAGTCTTTGAAACCGTAGAGCTGTGGCTACTCATTCTTGAAGAACTAAAAATCAGCATCTGGGAATTAAAAAAAAAATCTAACAGTAAATTCTCAAAAAGCATTGGACACAGGTTTCTGGGTTCTCAAATTAAGAAAGTCCTATTTTGTTCTATAGTTACAATAGAAAACAATACTTGGGCTTTATTTTTATGTTGTTTGTTGATGGACATATTGAAAGTGATGTTGAGTATGTTAGTCTATGGATAAGACTTCTGACACTTTGAACTTTATCAACATAATAGGAGTCGAGATTGCTGGTGTTCTTTTGTCTATAATTTCCTTTTTTGTTTTGCATTTCTCATCAAACTACATGTTTTTTTTTAAAGTACACTTCCACTAAACCAAAGTAGGTCAAAAAAAAAAAAAAAAACCAACAAACCAACAACAACAACAAAACACTTTGCACAAAAAAACTACTTTGCACAAAACCAAAGTAGGCAAAGAATATTTTTGGTGTAAAGGTTTAAGGATTCATAAGGTATTGTTATAGGACAGGGAGAGGGGTAGCCCAAACCCCGCAAACCTGCCTATTCTATGGAGGGTTCTGCCATCCGCCGCATCAACACAAAACATAGGAGACTTTAATGGGAAGGAACTTTAATAAAACTAGGAAACAATACAGGTAAGGCAAAGAGTCTAGTTTCTAAATGAAGCACCCAAAGTTACCCGTCCCCTCGTGGGTAAAAGTCCATCCAAATGGGATTGGCCCAGAACAAGGCCCCAAAGCCTGCTACAAGTCTAAAGCATCTTCCAGTGGGGACCCACAGAAAAGGGTCACAAACAACTGGACAAGCCCGGAAGGAAAAGAGCAAAATCAACATCAAGATAAAAAGCTGCCATTGTCACCTCCCCACGGGTCTCACCCACATCTGTGTCACCCAGTCCACGACCAAAAGACAAGCGCAGTTTCTTCATGTGTCTCTAGGCTCCATGCGCCTCCTCCAGGTCTCCTGGCTCCATCCTGCTTCCTTCCTCAGTCTCTTCTGCAGCTTCTCTTCTTCCTGCTCAGCTCCACCCTCCCTTGGGTGGGGCAGGGAACCTCCCCCTTTCCTGGGGACCACCCTGTTACAGTATTAATGTTTTATTTGTGCCAGGTATTAATGTTTCATTTGAATAGGTGTTGAGAAGGCAAAACTTGATCTCTTCCCTCTTATGGTCTCCAGCTGGGCTTTAGAATTAAATTGAAATAAGACAGACAGACAAATAGGAAGACTACATACAGATTTTTACATGTACCTAGGAGTCCCATTGGAAAATGAAGACCCGAAGAAGGCTTTTGCACTAGATTGAACAAGAGAGCTGGTTGTGGGAAAGTAACCACAATGTATGGGAAAGCTAGGGGATGATAAGAGTTATTTTAACAAGGTCTGTTTGTGTGGACTCCTCTCGGCCTCTGCAACTCATCTCTGGTGATAAGGATATTTCTTTCTCCCTGGTATGGAGGTTCTATGGCACCTTTGACATGGGAATTTTATCTCCTGCTTTCTGGAAGAAAAAGGAGAGGTCAGAGTTCTCTTTTTGCAGCTGCTATTTTTTAAGTGTCTTTATCAAGCTCAAAATAATCCTTATGCCAGAGTGTCATATTTTGCCTTCATAGCCTATCCATGCAAATAGCATGAAATTTAAAAAAGTACCAAGAAGGGGACTCCCTGGTGGCGCAAGGGGTTAAGCACCGCACTATGAAGCAAATCTACGACTTCTGCAGCACGAGTTCCATCCCGGGCTGTCCATGGAGCAACCCACATGGTGCAGCAGACCCCTCCTGTCTTGCCACTGCTCCCCTCAGCAGAATGTTTCAGTCAGTCTGCCTGTTCTGTTCCCTACTCTGTCTCTGGTAAATCCTCTCACACTCCCTCATCTCTGGCCTGTACCACAGCTCTTTAATGCATAAATAAATAAATCTTAAAAAAAAAAAGTACCAAGAAATATATAGAGGAAAGTCTTTCACCCACATTTGACCTACAGCTACAATTCTCAAGTGATGTCTGGTTGCTCAATAAGGTGAGGAGCTCTGGGTCTTTCTTCTTTGCACCCCTTAGCACACTGACTTTCCTTTTCATGGTTCTAAGATGGCTGTTGTACTTCCAAGCATCATGGCCACTTTCAAGATTGGCACATGAGAGAACAGGCAGCTCCAACAAACTCTATTTTTTTTTTAATTTGTCACTTTTAACAGGAAAAACGCCTTCTGAGATTTCTGGCTGTTGTTCCCCTAGGTGGCTTTAGACACTGTCAGGTCACAAGGAGGCTTGGAAAGTGACTATCTTACAAAAGGAAATGGGTACTGATTATAATGTCAGTTTTTCAGTGTTCTGAACTGAACAGATTTAGGAACTGAAATCTGTTTAGAGTAACGCTGTTTTTCCTTAATTTAACAATACTGTATTAATCATTTTAAATCTGGAGATATGCCCAGAAATTTATATACTACCTTAAAATCTCCAATCAAACAAAGATGCTCATGATTTGAAAGTATTTCTGAGCACATCCTTCCTCTATTGCACATCTTTCCAAGGCATCTTATTATTGACTTCATTCCAATTTTCTTTATTGTTAAAGAGGTTGAGTACTTTCTCTTTTGTATCTGTCATGGGTACTTTTTTTTTCAGTTTTGATTTTCTTCTAAACTTTTCTGGTAGAGTCATTCTAGAATGGAAGAGCACCCTTTAAAACAGCACCTAAGACAATGAGGACATCATCATTATTACTAAGGGTTGTAACAGGCATAAAAATTCCACTGTTGGGCCTCCCTTGTGGTGCAAGGGGTTAGGGAGCTAACCCACATAACGCAGCAGACCTCTCCTGTCTTGCCTGCTGCTCCCCTCAGCAGTGTATTTCAGTCAGTCCACCTGTTCTGCTCTCCACTCTGTCTCTGGTGAATCCTCTTACCACCCGCCACCTCTGGCCTGTACCCCAGTTCTTATATGCATAAATAAATAAATCTTTAAAAAAAGAATTCCATTGTTGTCATTTTACTTTGGAAACTCAATCAGCAGATATAGGATTATCATGAGGGCTGGGCTTTGGGCTGCCTCCGTCATCTTGTCCCTCCAGGAGTAGTGTATAGTACACAATAAAAACTTAATAAATATAAATGAATCAGCAAATAAATGCCATCATTTGGAATTTGGCACATTGCCACCTGAGCAATTGGATTCTGTTAGCATGGAATATGGAGGAATGATTTTGGGGTTTACAACTCATGGTGCCTGCCAAAACATGCATTCTGGATTTTGATACATATAGTCAAGCTGTTCTCCACAGGGGTTGAGTCAGTTTACACTCCTACCAGCAATATGGGAGAGCATCTGTTTCTCTAACCTTCATCCACATGGTGTTATCAAAATTTTTATCTGTCAATCTGGTAGTTTTAATTTGCGTTTCTCTTATTATGGAGGAAATTGAGTGTATTTTCATGTTTAAAAGTCATTCAAAATTCCTTTCCTGGGAACTATTTGTTCATATCTTTTGCCCATTTTTGATCGAGTTATTGGTCTTTTTCTTATTGAGTTATAGGAAAGCAAAGAGTTGATCCTGGCTTTTCATGTCTTTTCAGTTTGTCTGTGATGTTTTTAATTTAAGAAGAATTTAAAATATGTTTTTATATTTAACTTCTTTCCTTTTATAGCTTCAATGTTTTGCATTATGCTCACAAAGGTTGTTCCTACTCCCAGATTATGAAATAATTCTGCCATATTTTCTTCTTGTACTTTTAGGTTTTCATTTTTTTTCACATATAAATATTAATCTAGAGTTAATTTTGGTCTAAGATTTCAGGTATGAATCCAATCTGATATTGTTTATAACTATTGTATCTTTTTCCTGCTGATGGAAATTCTTAAGGTTTCTTGATTTTGAAAGGCTTCATTTCTTGTGACCTCCTTTTAAGCATTCCAATAAGTTTTTTTTTTCTTAAAGATTTATTTATTTATGCATACAAGAATTGGGGTGTAAGCCAGAGGTGCAGGGGGTGAGAGGATTCACCAGAGAAAGTAGGGAGAAGAACAGGCAGATCTACTAAAATACACTGCTGAGGGGAGCAGTGGGCAAGGCAAGAGAGGTCTGCTGCGCCATGTGGGTTAGCTCCCTGGCCAGGCGGGGATTGCAGCCACTGCTGCAGTGGCTGGCCCAGGAAAGCATTTGGTAGAGAATGGGAATCTTGACTTGGGTCCATGACCAAGGAGCAGTCCCAAGGTGTGGACCAAGAGGGTCAGAGCATAGGAAAATTTTAAAGGATCAAGTAGGAAAGTGGTCTGAACTTAGCTCCTTTGTTGTGAAACATCTGAATAAATTAAGTTTAGTTCTCTGTTCACTATTGGTTGCTTCAGACTTTGGAGTCAGATGGACCTTAGTTCAAGACTAGTTCAATGGCTTCCCAACTATCCAAACTTTTTTCCTCATCTGTAAAATACAGATAACAGTGGAGACATAATTGAGGGGTTATTAAGAGAAAAAGATGTAAAGCATAAATCATTTAACCTAGATCATGGTGCATGCTGAACGATCACTAGCAAGCTCATATTATTATTGTTGATGGGGAGGGGAATAAGGTTCCACTTTCTGATGGCTGCATTTTCCAAAGAGGCCTCAACAACATCTCGTCTACCACCTGCTTTACTGCGTTGTGCCCTGTCACTTGCCATCCAGCCCACACAGCAGACTGGGCTAGGGGCTACTGTATTAGTCAGTGTGAATCTAGGGCCTTTATTTTGCTTTTGCTATCCTGTCTTAACCTGTTATGCCGCTGCCTTATGGTTACAAACTGGCTGCTGCATGCCAGATATCTGTTCTGCATTTAAGGAAGGAAGAAGGAAAATGGTGTCTATAGCAAGAAAACAAAGAATTTTCTGGAAATCTTTAGCAGATTTTTGCCCATATCTAATTGACTCATACTGTCACATGGCTATGATTCACTGCAAAGAAGGCTAGGAAAATGGCACTTGAGCAAAATTGGGGTTCTGTAAATTAGAGAGGAAGAGAGGGATACATACTGGGGCATCATCCACTGCATCTGTCACATGGCCCCATGCCTCCACCTCACTCTGCGCTTGGCCCTATTGCTTCTTCTCTTCACTCTTTCTATTTGTCTTGACTCAGAGGGTCCTAACCAGTTTGAGAGTGGGAGGTAGAGTGGGAGAGGTGCCAGGGAAAATTATTAAAACTATTTGCATATTCTTTCCAGTCTTTTCTGGGTCACAGAGCAATAGGGCCTTCCATTTTAAAAGAAAAAACAAAAAAAACAAAAAAAAAACACTGCATGTGTTCTCTTAAGCACTCCTGCTAAAATCTCTGCAGTAGTGGGAGCCCACTTATCTAGTCAGAGGAGGGCAAGAAATAGAGCCTTGGAAATCAAAACAAGCAATATTTTATGCAGTAGTCCACTACATATGCATAGGAAAGAGGATGATGCACATCTAATGAGAAAATCAGAGGGATTTTTTTCCCATTTTGTACTTATCTCTTTCTATGTTTGATACAAAGATGTGTAACTTACTTATAAGATTAAAATTTTTGATCCTTATAATCCAGATGTAGAAAATCGAATTTTTAAATACCAAGTAATCTCAAGGTATAATTCCAACTGCTGTGCTATAATAGCACTCGGTTAAATATTAGCATATATTACCAGTGGGGTATTTAGGGAGTTTTTATTTTTCTAATTATGTATAGTCTATTTCATTGTGGTTTTATTTTTTTTTTTTATTTATTTTTTTTTTAATAGAGGCATGTTTTCTTTGTTTGTTTGTTTGTTTATACATGCACTGGGTACAGTCAGAAGCGCGGGAGGGTGAGAGAATTCACCAGAGCCAGAGCGGGGAGCAGAGCAGGCAGAAGGACCGAGGTCTGCGTGCCATGTGGGACCCTCCTCCGGTGGCCGGGGAGCAGCCGGGGATCGAACCGGCGCCGCAGAGGCCGCGGGCAGCTTCGCAACCCAGCGCTCAACCGCTGCGCCACCGGGGAGGCCCTCATTGTGGTTTTAATTTGTATTTCCCTTTAGACTAATACTGCTCTTCAGGAATTTGTACACCACCTATATATCTTCTATAATAAAATGTCACTTAAGATCTTTTGCTTATTTTAAAATTTAGTTGCTTTTTTATTATTATTGGATTTTGAGGGTGTTGGATACATTCTAGGTACAACTCCTTCATCAGATAATTTATTTACAAGTATTTTCTTCTCCTAGTCTGGCTTGTCTGTTATTCTCTTAACAGTGGTAAGGGTAGAAGTTCTTAATTTTGATGACATTCAATTCATTAGTGTTTTCTGTCATATCTAAAATAATTGTCCAAACTAAAGTTATGAAGATATTCTCTTATTTTTTTAGAAGTTTTATAGCTTTGATTTTATATGTAGAGCAAACTTTCTTTAATTAAAAAAAGCACCACCCTCTGGTGAATCCACCCTTGTTCCCACCCATACTCCCTCCCCCTCTGGTAACCTCAGTTCCATGACAAAGTCCATTGGTTTATTCTTATTTCACCTGCTTTGTTTGCTTTTCTCCTTCTGACATATTTCATGTCACATAATCCTAGGGAGTAGAGTTATAACCCACGTGAACTTCTGATTAATTTTTTTCAAAGATTTATTTCATTTATTTATGTATATAAGAGCTGGGATGTTGGGGTGTTAGCCAGAGGTGCAGGGAAGTGAGAAGATTCACCAGAGACAGAGTGGGAAGCAGAACAGGTAGATTGCTTAGGGGAGCAGCGGGCGAGACAGGGGAGGTCTGCCGCGCCATGTGGGTCAACTCCCCGGCTGGGGATCAAACTCAGACTGCAGTGGCAGGTGATAGCTTCATAGTACTGAGACTTAACCCCTTGCATCACCAGGGAGGTCCCACTTCTGTTTAATTTTATCAGAGGCTAATGAAGTTGTCGGTGGAAAAGTAGAGGCTGGTTTAGTTCAGAGGCAGTCTCTGGTGTAGGTGGGTTTCAGATGGTGGCTTTTAACTCCATGACTTCTAAACCCTAATGCAGAAGAAGCCTAGGGGCCTGGCCTGGGGCGGTTGAGTTTCTCCAGGCAGACATTTAGAGTCTACTCCGGATTACAAGTCTGACTCAGGCTCACTAGTCCCTGAGGGAGGGGAATCAGGGTACAACAGAATGTTATTCTTGGCAGTCTACTGGCTGTTGCCTCAGCCTAGAGCAGGCGCTGGCTGCCAGGCTGATGTAGCTTCTCCAGCATCATCTATGAGGGAGTGCTTGGCAGTCCTGAACAACCCAGAGCAGAGAGAAAATGAAGGTCCCCTAGGGCATGCCAATCTCCTTGAAGATAAATGAGAATATTGGGAGAGCTCTGTGAAAGGAGAGTGCATGTGTGTGTCATTTGGAACACTTAAATAAAAGGCGGGTCAGAGGAAACTTCCAGATGACCAAAACCAGAACAATACCAGGATTTAAACCACAAAAGTCATCTAGGAGTGACCTTTTACAGAGGAACAAAGGTGAGATATTTTTCTTAGATGTTTTGATTCAGTATTCCACCCCTCTCCCCTTAGTAACTTAAGACTTGCCTGTCAAACTAAAATTTAAATAGCATTTTGATGTGTAAGATGTATGTCCATTGATTGTTTTTGAAGTTTCAATAATGAGGAGGGTGAAAACATTTTCATGATCATAAAAATCAACGACAGGAAATTATACTTAATTTCCTTGTAGTGTGTCAATATTTTTCCTACCTCAAATTCCTGAAAATGTGAAAACACAATCCAATTTTTATTTTCTCAGTAATAGAGGAAGAGCATTCTGAATAAATCTATTGAATTTATACAGAATTCTAAAGTTTTGATATAAAATGAGATGGTCTAAGCTTAACATATTCAATTATTTTTGATACTGTGCACTTCTTCATTGCTCACCTTACAGAATCATGAAACTGAATAAGACTACTGTCTAGTGGCAATGTTTTACCGAGTAGGATATGTGGGGAAATTTCATTGAGATTCCACATACCCCTGTTAACTGCGGAAGAGCGCCTCTGTTTGCCAGCAGGGCAAGGACTGTGTCTTCTACTATGTGGTAGCAATGGTGCAACTTTGACCCTGATTTTTAACTTTAATAAAGGAGATTACGTAAAACATGACTCTGAAGACAAGGGCAACATGATGTGTCAGACTTCAAGGTTGAAAAAGGAAATTATTTTCTTTCTTTTTTTTTTTTAAAGATTTATTTATTTATACAAGAACCGGGGTACAGGTCAGATGTGCAGGAGGGTGAGAGGATTCACCAGAGACAGAGTGGGGAACAGAACAGGCAGACGGACCGAAATACCCTGCTGAGGGGAGCAGCGGGCGAGACAGGACAGGTCTGCTGCACCATGTGAGTAGGCCCCTGGCCAGTCGGGGATGAACTCATGCTGCATTGGCTGTGGACAGCCTCATGGTGCTGTGCTCAACACCTTGTGCCACCGGGAGGCACAAGGACTTCCTATTCTTTAGGATAATGCATTTCACCACAACCGGGGAGTGTTAAAAAGTCAAGGCACACATCTGGTGAGGTGGGTGGTCAGTTTGTGAGGAAATTCTGCACAGGAGTTTTATTAAACTCTATCTGCGAGCAGTACCGTTAGGTGATAGACAGTCATCTGCTGATGATACTGTCTGAAGGCTGGCAGTCATCCCATGGGGATTTTTGGGTTGCTCCTTTCAGAGGTGTTTGCTGGTGGAAACACGAGATGTGAGTTAGTAACATGTGGTCCGTTGACTTTTTGCCAACAAATACTGAACCTTCGGTTTGAGAACCTTCCCCGCCTCGTCTTGTCTAAGTGTTTTTTTGCTGCTGTTGTTTCTTTTGTTTATTTGTCATGGCAATAACCCAATTCATTTGAAGTGTTTTATCACATTTCTGTAGGCCTGGTATAGCATCTTGAATTATTGAATTCACTGTAAACACCGGGTGGGACGTATGGGGAAGCCCCTGCGCCATGTGTGTTTATGGAAATGTATTCGTGGAGATGGTTCCAAGCACAGCATCTGCGCTTCTGCATCTTTTATAATATCTTGCATCGAGCCCATATGATAATTGATCCGTGCCATCTGATAATTTTTCACTTAAGACATTTCCCCGTGCCCCCCCTTATGTTTTTGATAAATGATCATTTTTTAAAACCTGGGGGGCAGGGCCTCCCCTGGTGGTGCAGCAGTTGAGCGCTGGGCTGTGAAGCTGCCTGCAGTCTCTGCAGCACCGGTTTGATCCCCGGCCGACCGGCGAGGGTCCCACACCGCGCAGACCTCTCCTGTTGCACCTGCTCCTCGCCTCAGCAGTGTATTTCGTTGGTTTGCCTGTTCTGTTCCCCGCTCTGGCTCTGGTGAATTCTCTCACCCTCCTGCGCTTCTGACTGTACCCAGTGCCTGTATAAATAAATAAATAAATCTTTAAAAAAAAAAGAAAAAAGAAAAACTTGGGGGGCAAAATGCACCTCATTTAAAAATAAGAATGATCAATATTAATGAATTCTCTAAGTTCTTTAATTTCCATTATTCAGTACATATGTTTTAAAAAGAGCTGGCATGTGCATATTGAAGAGTAAGGTCTTCTCAATAGTGTTTCAAATGGAAAAATCAGAGTTTACTCAACTGGTGATTCCAGTGGGTGCCTAGGTCTCACAAAGACCTCTGAGAATAGAATTCCTTTTTCCAGCCTTCTTCTTTGGCTGAAGATTTGGGCTTATTCTGGGGTCCTATTCACAGTGTTTTCAGGCAGCCTGCCATCCTGCACAAAATGGAGGTCCAGCGTTGCTTAATTGCTTCTTACAAACTTCAAATCCACCCTAAGATCCTTTGGCTGTCTCCTTGGAGAGAAGATGATAAACTCCCAAATACAACCCTGCAGAGACCTTCACATGTACAGCTTTGACTCTAGAAAACAATGAATCATGCAACAAGCTAGTGTTCATCTACCTTCTTGAAATAGCTCTTGAAACAACCTATTATTAATAACATTTCCTGAGCTCACAAACTAAAGAATTGACTCTCTCTAGGGGAGCGACTTCTTGATTTACAAAATACACACAGGATGAAATGTAGTGAAGGAAAGACAACATCTCAACTATGAAATTTGCTGTTGTTTAAACCAGAGGTGTCCAAGGTCTCCAAATCCTGTGTTCACCCCGCTTTCCTGGTGTGATTTGCAAACCACCAGCAGGATGCAAGATAATTTTAGGAGGTGCACAGATAAACTCTCAAAAAATTGTAACATTAATCACTTGTTCCAGTGGGCACTTCAGCATGTGATTTAGACCTTATTTGCAAATAGGGTATTTGCAGATGCAATTTGCTGAGGATCTTTTTATCATTTTTTAAAAAGATTTATCTATCTATCTATCTATCTATTTATTTATTTATTTATATATTTATTTATTTATACAAGCACTGGGTACAGTAAGAAGCACGGGAGGGTGAGAGAATTCACCAGAGCCAGAGCGGGGAGCAGAACAGGCAGAAGGACCGAAGTACACTGCTGAGGGGAGCAGCGGGCGGCAGGAGAGGTCTGCGCGCCATGTAGGACCCTCCTCCCATGGCTGGGGAGCAGCTGGGGATTGAACCAGCACTGCAGAGGCTGTGGGCAGCTTCGCAACCCAGCGCTCAACCGCTGCGCCACCGGGGAGGCCCCTTTTTTTCATTTTTAAAGATTTATTGATTTATGCGTACAAGAGCTGGGGTACAGGCTAGAGTTGGCTGGGGGTGAGAGGATTCACAGAGTGGGCAACAGAATAAACAGACTGACTGAAATACACTGCTGAGGGGAGCAGCGGGAGAGACAGGAGAGGTCTGCATTTCCATGTGGGTTGTCCCCTGACCAGTCGGGCATTGAACTCGTGCTGCAGAGGCTGTGGATTGCTTCATAGTGTGGTGCTTAACCCCTTGTGCCACCAGGGAGGCCCTTGCTGAGGATCTTGAGATGAAGCAATCTTAGACTTAGGGCGGGACGTGAATCTATTCACTATAAAAGGAAAGAGAGGGAGTTTTGGACCCAAACATATATAGAGAAAAAGGTGAATGTATATGGAAGTAGAGATTGGCATCTACAAGCCAAGGACCATCGAGAGGTAGGAAGATGTGGGAGAGTGTGGACAGAAGGACAGTTGGGGAAGAGACATTGTTTGCAACTCACAGACTCCTTCCACCCTCAGCAGCTTTGTGAGCTATCTGGATCAACTCTTTTATCCCTGCCCCTAACCAGCTCTGTGCCTTTAGGTAAAAAGTAAATAATGGCCCTGAGAGGCCTCATCCTCCTAGCTGCAAAAGGAGATCACAATAAATATCTCACAGAACCCCATGGGGGGTGATGAGTCCCTTTCCCTTTAGCCTTGAGACTCTCAAAGCTTAGTTATCAGAACTATTTTTGCTGAGTATGGGGGGGCTCCTGACAGCTGGGTTGATGTACAAAAGAACATTTTGTAATCAGTGCCCTCAAATATGAGTTGCAGATGATAAATATATAGGGCTGAGCAATATGGGAAGTGAGCTGTGGTAAGAAGCAGGAACTGGCCAGCCAGTCATAGTGAGTCATAACTGAAGTCAACTTTGTTAGTTCTGGGTTTTACCTTTTAGGAGTTGCGATGGCTTTTGTTTCTCTTCTCAACCCTATCATTTTGGAGTTTATAGAAATGAGGAAGAGAAGGCTAGATGTAATCTGGCATATTTTAGATGGAGAAAAATTTGCATTTAAGAAAAGTTTAAAGAAATTTAGCAAATTTGATATAGATCCCTGGAAATCCTCTAGGATGGTTTCCTAAGCAGACAAGGCTAAAGCGAGAGGTAGGGGTGGAGGGATATGGCCACATCTATTTGCAGGCAGTGGGTAGGTACTGTGTTAAGTGCTATCTTGTTTCACTATTACAGGGCAGGGAGAGGGGCACCTCAGAACCCCCAAACTTGCCTGCTCTAAATAGTTTCTGCCATCTGCCACATCAAGACAAAACGCATAGACCTTTATTTATTTATTTTTTAGATTTATTTATTTTTATACAAGAACCGGGGCACAGGCCAGAGGCGTGGGAGGGTGAGAGGATTCACCAGAGATAGAGCGGGGAGCAGAACAGACAGACTGAAGAAATACACGGCTGAGGGGAGTAGTGGGCGAGACAGGAGAGGTCTGCCGCGCCATGTGGGAATCTCCCTGGCAGGCCGGAAATTGAACTTGTGCCACAGAGGCTGCAGACAGCTTCACAGCGCTGCGCTCAACCCACTGCGCCACCAGGGAGGCCCGACCTTTATTTTTTTTTTTAAACATTTATTTATGCATACAATAGCTATGGTTTAGATCAAAGGTAGGGGGTGTGTGAGAGGATTCACCAGAGACAGAGTGGGGAGCAGAACAGGTGGAGCCACTGAAATATATTGCTGAGTGGAGCAACAGGTGAGACAGGAGACATCTGCTGTACCATGTGGGTTAGCTCCCTGGCCTGGGATTGAACTCGTGCTGCAGTGGCTGCGAATTGCTTCGCAGTGCTTGAGACTTAACCTCTTGTACCACCAGGGAGGCTCAACATATAGACCTTTAATGGAAAGGAACTTTAATACAATTAGTGTGCAATACAGAAATGACAAAGAATATAGTTTCCAAATCAAGCACCTGAGTTACCCTTCCCCTCATGGGTAAATGTCCAGCCAAACAGTGTTGGCCCAAAGCAAGGTCCGGAAGCCTGCCACAAGTCTAAAGCACCTTCCAGCAGGAACCCATAGAACAGGGTCAGAAACAGCAGACATGTCTGGGAGGAAAAAGAGCAGAATAAAAATCAACATAAAAGCAGCCATTGTTAACCTCCCCTGTCTCTCACCCACATCTGTTTCAACCAGTCCAGGACCAAAAGGCAAGCACAGTTTCTTCACATGTCTCTACTGCATGAGACTCCTCCAGGTCTCCTTCTTGCTCTCCATTCTGCTTCCTTCCTTCTTCAGTCTCTTCGCCAGCTTTTTTCCCTCCCTGCTCAGCTCCACCCTCTCTTGTGTATGGTAGGGAACCTGGAACCTCCCCTTTTCCTGGGGACCACCCTATTACATAACCAGTCCTGAAATGTCTATTATGACTCTTGTTTTGCACGTGGGACAACTGAAACTTGGAGAACTTAAGTAACCTGATCCAGATCACATGAGTAGGGATTAAGTAACTTGTTCAAGATCATTATACAAGGCATTGTGCCACTGGAGCTTGCACTCCGAACTTCTTTATTATGCTGTGTAAAGACTTAAAAATGTAGAAATACAGGAAGGGTCAGAATGCCCTTTGGTGGTATAGGAGGGATAATGAATGTGGTCTTATGGCAACCCTGGTTCAGCCACTGAGCAACTTGGTTCTCAGACAACTGCTTAAACTCCACGAACCTCAGGTCTCCCATTTGTAAAATGGATACAGACAAATGTGCATCACAGCATTCCTGGGGGATTAAATAGGATGATAAAGAAGATGTTATGAAGTTAATAAAATAATGAAATATAAATCAAGTTAACAAAACAAGTTAATAAATCAAATTAATAAATCATGAAAGCTGCAGAAGATGAATACTGTAGTATAACAGATGTTACACTCTATTTACTAATCAGAGCATCTTTTTTTCCTAGGGGGTGGTCTTGTATTCTTCTGTCACAGTATGAATGTAATACTGTGGTAAGCTAAATTGTTAGATTTTAACTAGGGTAAATTAACAATTTACAACCATGCCTGGTCCTTCACAGTTGTTGACTGAGGAGGTCAAAGATGGATATTTCATTATTTATTAATTATTAGCCAGTGCAAATGCCGACACAATACACCCATAGGATTTCACACATTTAGAGGGGAAATATTTCCTGGTTAAACGGATGATTGTGCATCATCCTGAACAGCTTTATAGTGAAATATTTCCCTTCGGAGTCTGGACCTTCTTTCTTCAGTTTGCTGTCATCTATGTTTACTGAGTAGAACTTGTATTGCTCATGGGAGGCAGTTTGTTCCCATGAGCAATGGGTTGTGGGTTACTCTTTCTGTCACCACTGGCATCTGGACTGAATGAATCCAGACACATGACACACAGCACTGCCCCAGTACTTCAGGCTCCAATCTATACAAAGAGGGTCAAGCTCAGATGCTCCTTGGCCTGACTGAGGAGCTGGTGGGAGAGGCATTGGGGCCCAGAAGGAGAGAACAGACCTGCCAGTCCCAGGATGAAGTCTCCTTGGGTTACTTTGAATTGGATGCAGATTTCTTTTTTTTTTTTTCCTGTAGTGTATAGGGGCTTTTGGAAAACATGTGTAGTGGTCTGTGGTAGTGGTTGGTGCTATGGGTGAGTGGATGGTGGGTGCACGGTGGTGGTAGTACCTGATGGGGATACCCCAGTGTTACCTCAGTTAAAAATACATAAATAAATAAATAAATAAACAAAATAAAATTTAAAAACGATGTGTAGCACAAAAAAAGAGTGAAAGAAAGAAAAAAGGTTTGTGGTGTCACCTTAGCATTCTGAACACCCCCTCCAGGGAAAAGATCAACATGCTTTCGGCCTGAGATCTGCTTTATCCTCCCTTGGAAAAGGAAAAGAAAAAAACATGCAAAGAAGCCATTAGTTCAAAGTCCAGATTCCTATTTTATGGTTGTAAAATGTCCAGGTTGCTACAAGATGACCATGCTTTTTGCTCAGTCGATGGTTCTTTCTGCAGCTGCTAGCGATGGTGCTGAGACCAGACCTGGGAAGGTGTTTCTGTAGAAGAAAGCAGCAGTGGCCATCTGCTGGACTTCCTGAACTGGGGTTACATCACAGAGAGCTGCACCCGTTCAGTCATTTCAGTTCATCTCCCATGATCATGTAATTATGTTGAATTTTGTAAGGTGATCTTCTATTTTGGTTTTTCAATACGTTGATGATGGAAGAAAAATTATGTGTAGGCTTAGGTACAATTATTTAAACCTGAGACATTTTTATTTAAGGAATTTTACATACTGTGATTGTTCAAACTGTCTGCCATGGGCAGCTTAGTTCCTCTGAAATTTGGGTGAAGGTTGATCTTCAAGATAGTCCTTTTTAAGAAAACCTGTGTTCCAGCCACAGTTGTTCTATAATTATTTCAGTTTGTTGTCTTTATTTTAAATCTCCACTTAAATGTGTACATATTTTAAACATTTCCCCACCTAGGATCTTTGGGATGTAACTTCTTCAAGCGATTTACTTCAGGGCTATTTTTAGGATTAGAGTGCATGGATCTTCCTGGTTCTCAATTTCAGAAACCTAAATATGAGATGAGTTCAAATCTTATTCACTCTGAAGCTATTATGCTCAAGAACACTAGAGTGGATATGCCAGGACTAAGGGAAAAAAATTGTAACCATTAGGCTTTCATGCCATAAGTTTAGTAACTCTTTTATCTTTTATCTTGGTGTTCTTTCTCTTAGATCTTCTATGAATAAAGCAAACCGCACAGTTCCTCCCAGGTGGTGCTGTTACAGGGCAGGTCAGAGGCTCCCTGACCTGCTTGCTCTAAATGCATTCTGCCATCTGCCACATAAAGACAAAACAAACTGTAGTGTGTAAAACCTTCAGTAGAAAATAACTTTAATACAATTAGAATGCAATAAAGACACGAAAAAGAATATAGTTACCAAATCAAGCACCCAAAGCTACCCATCCCCTCGTGGGTAAATGCCCAGCCAAACAGGCTTGACCAAAGCAGGACTTCTGTGTCCTGGTGGGGATGAATAAAAAAGGGGCAGAAGGGGCCAGGCAAGTCTGGAAGGAAACCCAAGTCAGGATAAAGGCTGCCATTGTCCCCCTCCCCGTGGTACCTATGTCTCTGTCTCAAGTGACTCCTTCCAGTGTCCTGCGAGTCCCTGGTCAAGGCAGAGAAGCAAGTGCAGTGTTTTTACATGTCTGTCTGCTCTATGTGCCTCCTCCAAGTCCTCTTCGAGATCTCCTTCTTTTCTCTGCTTCTCCTCCCTGCTCAGCTCCACTCTTGCTTGGGTGGACCATGGAATCTGGCACCTTTCCTTACCCTGGGGATTACCCTGTTACAATGCCAGTGATGTGGGTCTATATGGAAAGCCCCATAGGGATAGACTATTGGGCTGCTTCTTATTGAGTCTAGAGTCTTTATTTATAAATATATATTATATTAGTTATTCTTAAATAATTTGGATAAATCATATGTATAAATAGTAAAATAATTTTTTTAATATCAGTTGCAGTTATTTTCTTCATATTCATTTGCTTTTTGATTTTGTGCCTTCTGCCATGGACAACAGATATGTGAACTTTCTGTTTTGTTTAGATATCTTTATACCCCCAAGTTTATATATTTTCCCATTTTTCTTTTCTCTTTTAACAATTCATTTTTTTTTTAAGGATTTATTTATATATACGGGAACTTGGGTACAGGCCAGAGTAGTAGAGGGTAAGAAGATTCACCAGAGACAGAGTGGGGAACAGAACAGGCAGATCTACTGAAATCCACTGCTGAGGGGAGCAGCAGGAGAGTCAGGAGAGGTCTGCTGTGCCATGTGGGTAGCTCCCTGGCCAGGGATCGAACTTGTGCTGCAGTGGCTGCGGCTAGCTTCCTAGGTTGCATCCTAACCACTTGTGCCACCAGGGAGGCCCCAACAATTCATATTTCTATTACAACTGGAGTTTATTTTTAAGTATGGTGTGAAGAAGGTATTTTTACTTTTTTCCAAATGGATAACTCTTTGTCCCAGTAGTTTTTTTAAAAATAGTCTGTCATTTCTGTTCTATTGATCTATTTGCCTATTTATCATGGCACCACATTATTTCAATTACTGTGATTTTATAGTACATTTTGACACTTGGAAAGTAAGTCCTTTTCCTTAAAAATTTTCATCTTTTTTGGTACATAGATAAACTTCAGAATTAGTTTGTCAGTTCTATAAAATATCCTGTTGGGATTTTAATAAAAATTGCATAACATGTATTATTTAATTTGGGAAGCATTAATAACTGTATAATAAACTTTTTAGCTAGGAGTATTTTTTATAGCCTTCCTTCATTAAAACTGTATGGTTATCTTCAATAAATTTGATACTTTTAAGACTTTTTTTCCTAGATATTTCCAGGTTTCATTGGAATTGATTATAACTTTTTTCCTCTGTTATATTTTCAAATTTTTGCTGATTGTAGAGAAGATGTAAATTTTTATGTTAATTTTGTTACTACCTTTCTTAAAACTTTAATTAGACCAGGTAAATTTCACTGTGTGATTGCTTTCAATTTTCTAGGTTTATATCTACCATGACAATACTCATATGTATTTGTTTTTTCATATCTTTTTGCATTGACCAGTAACAATAGGACAATGTTCATTACTGACAATGAAAGTAGGCATCATTATATCTTGCTTCTGATTTTTATGGAGATGTGGTTTAATATTTTGAATGATATTTGGTGACTGGAAAATGTTGATGATTGCTGAAGATGAGTGATTGGTACATAGAACTGATGAATCTATTTTCACTCAGCTTGTGTATGTTTGCAAATTTCCATTATAAAGGATTCAATGGAAAAACATTGATTCCAATAGAAAAGTTCTGCAGCAACCCTTGTTTTAGGGTTTTGGTAGAAACCCTTTTTCAAATTATGCAAGTATCTTTACTTAGCTTGTTGGGAATTGAATGTATTTTCAGAAAATATTTTTTTAGTCTTAATTTTTTAACTCTTTTTACTAAGGTAACTTTGGCAGAAAATACTTCTAAAAGAAAAAATGTATCAGGAGCCACCCCTCTTAAAAGACCAATGAAAGCAGCCTGAGAATCTCAAAATAAAAACCTGAGAACGCATTTGTCAGTTATTTAAATTTGCTTATATCTCTTTTCACCAACTGACAGCTTTCAATATGTGTAGAAGTGCCTCCGGGGCCTAGTATATTGCTGAAAACACAGAAGAGTCTAAATAAATAATGTGTCATTGTTAGAGGGTTTTGGGGATGGGGGTGATGTGGGTGTTAGAAGCTGTATTATGCCCCCTAAAGGCCCCCTCTGGGACTGCAGGATTTACCTTTCCAGCAGCAGCTGGGATTATAATTGGCTGACACTCTCCAGCTGCCAACCAACCCTTTCCAGGAACTGCCTTTGGCTGAAAAGAACTTTGCTTGAATTTCGACTCCTTTTCCAGGAGCAGCTGTGTCCAGCGATGGCCCTTGAGAAACTATAAAATCCCAGCACGCTTGTTCAATGCAGGGCAGGTTGAAAGGGCTTTCCCAGCTTCAGAGCTCCTTGTAGGGCAGCTGAGGCCTCAGGATTACCAGATAAAATAAACACAGGATGTCCAGTTAAATTTGAATTTTATATAAGTAACCAATAATGTTTTAGATTCAGTATGTCCTGAATATTGTATGGGACATGCTGCTGCCAAAATTCTTTTTTTTTTTTTTTAAGATTTATTTACTTATGCATGCAAGAACTGGGGTACAGGCCAGAGGTGTGGGGGTGGGGGTCGCTGAAAGGATTCACCAGAGACAGAGTCGGGAACAGAATGGGCAGACTGTCTGAAATACACGCTGAGGGGTGCAGCCGGTGAGATAGGAGAGGTCTGCTGCGCTTTGTAAGTCATCTCCCTGGCCAGGGATCAAACTCATGTTGCAGAGGCTGCAGATAGCTCCACAGTGCTGTGCTTAACCCCTTGTGCCACCAAAGAGGCCCTAAAATTCTTTTTGCTGGTTATCTGATATTCAGATTGAACTGGGCAAGCTGGAGATTTCTTTGCTAAGTCTGACAGCCCTAGGTGGCCTGGCAACCAAACTTCTCTCCCTGTAATCCTGCTTTCTTCCCTTACACCATAGGTGTTGCTCTTGAGAGCACGCCCAGCCAAATTCCTGCATGCCTAAGAGTCTGCAGTAGGGTAAAAATGAAAACAAAGGCCCCTCCTTCAGCGTACTCAAATTCAGAGCCAACTGAGGGATTGGCATATGGGCTCCATAAACAGAGATCTCATTAGATTGATAATTGAAAAGCTGAGCCTAGAGGACATGGCTGAAATTTGAGAGCCTAACGGGTTTGCTAGTATGTCATTCCTAATTGGATTTACTCCATCTACCCTCACTAAACAGGCTTTATGGCTGTTTCTATTACCTGTTCATCGGTCAATCAGGTAAGCCATTCTCCCTCTCTTGGGTAAGGAGGTAGGTAAAAAGCCAGGACTGTTATCCTCCATACAAGTATGAGGCCAGGAAAAGAGGTCTCCCATTAAACCCTGCTTTGTATAGAATGAAAGGAGTCTTCTTTGTAAGGTCAGTGCAAAAGATCACATATATATGGAGACTGATGCAAAAATAGACTAGAACCTTCTGACTATTTGGATTCTGTTTCTTTTGCTTTCTTTTTCCTTTCTCTAAATGAAGGGCTTTCTTATCACAATGCTTGTCTCCTCCATCTGTCTGATATGCTGTCGCATACCTATTCTTTTTTTTTTTACCTACTCTTTTTTTTTTAAAGATTTATTTTTATTTATTTATGCATACAAGAACAGGGGTGTCACTTAGAGGTGCGCGGGGTGAGAGGATTCACCACAGTGGGGAGCAGAAAAGGCAGATCTACTGAAATACACTGCTGAGGGGAGCAGCGAGCGAGTGAGATAGGAGAGGTCTGCTGCGCCATGTGGGTTAGCTTCTTGGCCTGGATAGACCTCATGCTGCAGTGGCTGGTGATAACTTGATAGTGCTGAGACTTCAACCCCTGCGCCACCAGGGAGTCCCCCACATACCTACTCTTAACATAATACTTTTATAATCACAACCGTCAAATCCCTCTTTGCCTTGATGTTTCTCCTGACCTTCGATTTTGTATTTCCCGAAGTCTCATTGTCTGTACATCAATTTCCTAAAAGTACTCTATATACAGAATGTCTTGCTTTAGTCATAATCTTTTTTCTCATTGCAAGTTACCAAGTAATGAGAGGTATGTCGTGAGGAGAAAGTCCATAGGACCCTGGAGAAGGCAAATATGGAAGCTTCAAGAAGAGCAGGAGTGGAGGATGGCACAAGACTCAAACAGTCTTTATGTGAAATCCTCCGAGTACCTGTGTCAAATAAGGACAGAATCCCAGAAAACCCAGTGACAGGACCTCAGCTGCCGCTGTTGGTGAGTTTCTACTTCCTAACACTTACCAGCACTTGAGTGCTTCACCATTAAGGAGATTCACTTTCTGCATTTTTGGTTTTTTGCTTCTTCATTTTACTTGTGCTTTATGGTTCTTGAGTTCATGATCCTTCCTGGCATCCTTTCAGGGTCACCTGCATTTAACAGCTTTATTTCCTTGTATTTTTTTTCTCCCCAGATTCCTGAGATGAGTAATCCAATTAGCTATGCTCAGGGTTTTGTGCTGAGCAGCTCATAGGTCCCAGGTCAATTTAGGGTGGCTGCCTTTGGGTCTGTTGTGGCTGGAGGGATTGCATGCTCCCTGGGGAGAACACTTTGTTGTCAGCAGTCCCAGTGGCTGGGCAGGCACATAGCAGCAAGGCCAGGATCGCCCCAAAGTTTAGTCACTTTCCTTCCTGCTTTTTCAAAGAACAACTACCTTGTCTTCCAGTTAGATGGGAAACTCTGGTCTCATTTCTTTCTTTTTTTTTTTTCTTTTTCCTTCTGGCTTGACTTTTTTTTTTAATTTTTACATCATTGTTCATTTTACATCATTGTTTAAAAACTCTGGTCTCATTTCAATTTATTTTTTTCTCTTGATTTCCAGTTCTCCCCTGCCATATTGATCTGTCTTTATACTGTCAGTCAGTTTGGGCTGACAAAACAAAAAATAGGCTGGGTGGTGGCTTAAACCACAGAAAGGTATTCCTCACAGTTCTGGAAGGTAGGAAGTACAAGATCAAGCTGCCAGCATGGTTGGCTTCTGGTGAGCGCTCCCTACCTGCCTGGTAGATAACTGGCTTGTCTCTCTGTCCTAGCAGGGCAGAGAGGGGGAGCGAGAGGAAGCATCATTTCTTTTAGGGCT
Source organism: Talpa occidentalis (assembly GCF_014898055.3). Lineage (NCBI taxonomy): Eukaryota > Metazoa > Chordata > Mammalia > Eulipotyphla > Talpidae > Talpa > Talpa occidentalis. Next base: position 15,073,250 of record NW_023601653.1, read on the forward strand.
CCACCCTCACGATTTCTTTTCTTTATTTTTTTTTAGGTAGAAATAATTTTATTTATTTATTTTTATTTATTTATTTATTTAATATATTTTATTTTATATAATTCTTACATCATTTTTCATTTTTGCACAATGTATGGATTTTCATCTTGGTTATATTCCCCATACAATTCCCACCCCCCTTATTTTGACCCTAATCCCTCTACTCTTCCCCTCCCTCCCCCCGTAGTATGTCTCTGGTTTATAGTTGCTTGTTGATTTTGATTTTTTTCTTTAGTATAATTAGTCTTTTTCCTGGTCCCTTATTTGGGTTTTCTAAATTCCTGCTGTGAGTGAGACCATCTGGTATTTTTCTTTTTCTTTCTGGCTTATTTCTCTGAGCATGATCCCTTCCAGCTCCATCCATGTTGTTGCAAATTGCATGAGTTTATCTTTTTTGATTGCTGAGTAATATTCCATTGTGTATATTACCACATCTTCTTGATCCAGTCAACTATTTTTTGGCATTTGGGTTGTTTCCATAGCTTAGCTATTGTAAATAGTGTTGCTATAAACATAGGGGTGCAGGTGCCCTTTGGAATTAATGTATCTGTGTCCTTTGGGTAAATACCTACCAGTGAAATTGTTGGATCATATGGAAGCTCTATCTTTAGTAGCTTGAGGAATCTCCATACAGCTTTCCATAGTGGTTGGACCATTTTGTACTCCCACCAGTAGCACAAGAGTGCTCCTTTTTCTCCACATCCTCGCCAACATTTGTTGTTGCTAGTTTTTTTAATATGTGCCATTCTCACTGGTGTAAGACTCCACCCTCACAATTTCATCTAAACCTCATCTAATGACCTCCAGAAGGTGACATCTTCAAATATTCACATTGAAGACTAGGGCCTCAACATATATTGTGTGTGCATGTGTGTGCTTGTGTGTGTGTGTGTATGTGTGTGTGTGTGTGTGTGTGTGTGTGAGAGAGAGAGAGAGAGAGATGGAAGGCATAGTTATTCAATTCATATCATAGTGTATTATTGGTGCCACTTTTTCTCATTCTCATTTTTCCGATCCTGCTCACATCTCATCCTGCTTCACTTTAGCTTTCTGAAGAGTCCTCTCTGATCATGTTCTCTCTGCTATCCTAATAACTTCAATAGCTTCCTGCTACTTATCAACTAAAGTTCAAACTGGGGCCACAGTTAGGAGTTTTATCTTTTGCCACCAGAAGTCTCCAAAACAAGATAGAAGAAGAACATGAATCAAATAATCAGCAAGGCTGACCTGCACTCTTGCTGAAAATGAGACCCACTTCTAGATTTCATTTCAATTTATGCCAGCGATGTTAGGCAATAGAAAGTATCAGAATTCAAGCAGCGATCCCATGGAGAACATAAGCTTCTTCAAATAATGTTATATCAACATATAAAAATATCCCCCCAAATCAAAAGTCCAAACACTAATTTTTTTCTCCCTTATATAAATTTAAGTGAAAAGATTCAGAACTCTTAGGTGCCATTTGCTCAATTTCTGAAGGATTGATTAACAAATTAAGACAATTGATTAACACACATTTTGCATGTTATATGTATTATATACTATAATCTTACAATAATGGAAGCTGGAGAAAAGAAAATGTTATTAAGAAAATCATATGGAGGGATTGGGATCAGAAAGGGGGGTTGCAACTGTAAGGGGAATATAAAAATAAAATTTATTATTAAAAAAAATCATATGGAAATAAAAATACATTCACAATACGTACTGTATTCGTCCATATACTAAGTTTATGTTTACAAGTTACAATTCGTCCATATACTAATTTTAAGTTTATGCATCATCTGTTAGTACCTACCTCGATAATGTCTTATATGATACAAGGCATTATAGATGTTATACATAGTACAATCACTGGACATCAAAAATGAAAAATAATGTGAAACAGAAATTCATATTTACAGGTATAATGATTCATGTATTGGTGATCTGCAAAAATTTTCCAGTGTATTTGTTTTTAAAATATTTTTGTGTAGGGCCTCCCTGGTGGTGCAGAGGTTAAAGCCATAGCACAATCAAGCTATCACCAGACATGGTAGCATGAGTTTGATCCCCAGCCAAGGAGCTGACCCACATGGCACAGCAGACCTCTCCTGTCTCACCCACTGCTCCCCTCAACAGTGTGTCTCTCTTTTTTTTTAAAAAGATTTTATTTATTTATGCATACAAGAGCTGGGGTACAGGCCAGAGATGCAGGGGGGTAAGAGGATTCACCAGAAACAGAGTGGGGAACAAAACAGGCAGATTGACTGAAGTACACTGCTGAGGGGAGCAGCAGGCAACTCAGGAGAGGTCTGCTGTGCCATGTGGGTAGCTCCCTGGCAGGCCCGGGATCGAACTCCTGCTGCAGAGGCTGCGGATTGCTTCATAGTGCGGTGCTTAACCCCTTGCGTCACCAGGGAGTCCCATCAACAGTGTATTTCAATAGATCCACCTGTTCTGCTCCCCACTCTGTCTCTGGTGAATCCTCTCACCCCCTCACCTCTGGCCTACACCCCAGTTCTTATATGCATAGATAAATAAAGCTTAAAAATTTTTTGTGTGTAATTGGACCTGTACAGTGGAAACCCATGTTGTTCCAGGGCCAACTGTATACATATTTTTCCTTTAAGTAACATAATACCAGGATTCCATGAATCGGAATTTGCCTTGTTTCTGGAGTAGTTATTAGAAGCAAGGTGATCTTCCCAGAACCTTGGTGTCTTCCTGACCAGACACCCCCTGGTATTTGAAAGAAGGAGAGGAATTGTGAAAACACCCAAGGGTGTAAAGAAAATCATTCTCAGCCTCACCATGGTATCAGTCAGTCTGCCAGTTGCTTAGAGTCCTTGACCAATAAATAAAAACTCAGGAGCTCTCCCTTGAGGTTAATTATAGGTTGACTATGTTGCTAGGCCTTGTGTTTACAGCATCTTGGGGGAAAACCCATTTATACAAAATACCTCCTATCTCAGAGAATGACTTTTGTCAAATTAAGAAATTTACAAAGGTGATATGCCCAGACAATTATTTGAGATGCCATTCTTTCCCACTTAGCATATTTAAAACCTCCATATGCACACCCGGATTTGAGGGCTTCTCTTTGCCCACCTGAGCAGTCCTGGTGCATACTCCCTAGGCCTTTGCCTCTAGTTTTCCTAGTGAGAGGCCTTTTTAGGCCTTTACCACAATGTCTCTCCCAAAGGCTTTTGTTTTGGAATCAAGTAATTCAGGGGTCCTTAAAGTATGGCCTAAGGGAGGAATCCAACTTGCTGCCTATTTTTATATAGCTAAATATCAGTTTATACTTACCTTTATATTTTAACATTTATTAAATTATATTCAGTAATAAATGTAGTAGTTTTTACATTTTAAATGGCTGAAAAATCAAAACAACATCGTGACACATGAAAATTGTATAAAGTTTGCTTACAGGGCTTCCCTGGTGGTGCAAGGGGTTAAGCACAGCACTATGAAGCTATCCGCAGCCTCTCTAGCACGAGTTCGATCTGGCCAGGGAGATACCCACATGGTGCAACAGACCTCTTCTGGCTTGCCCACTGCTCCCCTCAGCAGTGTATTTCAGTCAATCTGCCTGTTCTGCTCCCTACTCTCTCTGGTGGATCTTCTCCCCCACTGCACCTCTGGCCTGCACCACTGTTCTTGTATGCATAAATAAATAAATCTTTTTTAAAAAAATCACTGACAGTTCTAGTGGAAGTAACTTCCTAGAGACTTTGTGCCTTTGAAATGGATGAAAAAGAATCAGTAAAATAATAAAATTATAACTTTTACAGTAGTGTGTGAGATAGTATGAAACTAATAACATTTTGGGCCTCCCCTGGTGGTGCAGCAGTTGAGCGCTGGACTGCGAAGCTGCCTTCTGCTTCTGCAGTGCCGGTTCGATCCCTGGCTGCTCCCTGGCCACCGGAGGAGGGTCCCACATGGCGCTCAGACCTCTCCTGCCACCCGCTGCTCCCCTCAGCAGTGTACTTCGGTCCTTCTGCCTGCTCTGCTCCCTGCTCTGGCTCCGGTGAATTCTCTCACCCTCCTGTGCTTCTGACTGTACCCAGTACTTATATAAATAAATAAATAAATCTTTAAAAAAATTAATAAACTCTGCTATGCTTTTTTTAACAAAAAATATGGAAGGAAACTTGCAATGATTTCTTTGGTTGACTCTCCTGAGGACATTACTTCTGATTGGTTAATACATTGTTAGGATAAAGATAATTTGGTTTTAAATGGCATGATTGCCTTGAGAAAGCATAAGATCATTTTAAATTATGATTCACAAAACAAATTTTTAGGAATAGATGACTGGATCAAGAAGATGTGGTACATATACACCATGGAATATTACTCAGCATTCAAAAAAGATAAACACATGCAATTTGCAGCAACATGGATGGTGCTGGAAGGGATCATGCTCAGCGAAATAAGCCAGAAAGAAAAAGAAAAATACCGGATGGTCTCACTCATAGCAGGAATCTAGAAAACTTAAATAAGGGACCAGGAAAATGAATAACTCTAAGAAAGTGAAAATCAAAATCAACAAAAAAATATGAACCAGAGACATGTTATGGGGGGTGGGGGGAGGGGAGGGGAGGGATTGGGGTTGAAATAAGGGGGTTGCAATTGTATTGGGAATATAAAAATAAAATTTATTTAAAAAAACAAAAAAAAACAAATTTTTAGGATCTTTGATTTCATTGGAAAGGAATGCCTTTTAAAGCAGCTTTATATAATGTTGGACTATCTTGCTCTTGCTCTGTGTTATGTTTGGATTTGATTCTTCCTCTGAAATGTCAATGTCACTTTAGAAAGTGACAAATTGTCTAAGTGAAGTGTTAATGATTCAAGAAAATCTCTTTTCACAGATTATTTTCTCATCTTATTTAAAAGTAAAATATAGACAGGCTACTTTGTGGTGATATTTTCCAAAAGCAAAATGAAATAAATTGACAGCTAATGAAAAAAAGAAAGTTTCAATTGGCATAGGAGGTTCCAAATTGGCTTGTCTGGAGAGCTGAAATCTGAGGGCATATGAATAAAGCATGTTTTGAAATGTCTTGCCAGGGAGCATTTACAATGTAAACTGTGAACTACTTGTTGTTTTTAATTGCAGCTGCTACAGAAAAAGGCAAAGGGAAAGAGGAAAGAAAAAAAGAAAGGTTCTTTATCATGGTACCATAGTAGCTTATTGGTTAAAGAAGAAATTACTATACAAATATTTATTATAGCAAAATAATGAAACTTTATATAAAAGAAAAAAAATGTACTCACATTCTTGCCACCTGCCAAATCAATCTGTTCTCATTTTTCATTTTTAAGGACTCTTATTCTATTAATCCAATTACTCTGTTAAGGTGGAAGATTGTTTATTCACCATTTTCAAATCTTAAGACACACATTTAGGCTTTATTCTTTCTTTTTTTTGGCATAAATAGTGCCATGAAATGCTTTACACACAAAAATTTTAAATGTTTAGAAAAAAATGTTTGAATTATTTTCTTAGAACATAACCACGGAGGGAGACAGAGAAGCTAAATCCAAATGCTTTACTCCTTACAAAATGTCAGCTCTTTTTCCAGAAAGCATTATCACACCCACTTATTTTATGCGGGTACAAATGCAGCATATTTCCAATCCTGGGTATTCTAACTTGAAATTAAGTAGGTATAAAATGATGCCTCATTGTTATTTTAGTGACTTTTTCTTTGATTATTAGAGGGATTGAACATTTCCTGTATTTGTGTTTGCTAATGATATTTCGGATGCAAAATGTTTGCTTATGCCCTATTTATTTGTGTCTAGGGAGCCTTAATGTTCCAACCAATTTTTATAAGCTGATTTTAATGTAGGTAATAACTCTTTGTTTGTTTAATTACTATAAATATTATTGAATTGTATTTCTTTCCAGTTTTTTTTTGTTTAGCACAAGTTTTGAATTTTTAATGAAGAAATTATTGATTATTCATTTTGTGTGTGAAACATTTCCCACAGAGGAATGACTTTGTCTTTCCTGAGAAGTATTCACACCTTCAGTGTAACTGGTTTCATGAAGGGAATATGGCCCATTGAGGCCTCCCTGGTGGTACAGGGGTTAAAGTCTCAGCACTATGAAGCTATCACCAGCCACTGCAACGTGAGTTCGATCCCTGGTTAGGGAGCTCACCCACATGGCACAGCAGACCTCTCCTGTCTTGCCCACTGCTTCCGTCAGCAGTGTATTTCAGTAGATCTGCCTTTTCTGCTCTCCACTCTGTCTCTGGTGGATCCTCTCAACCTCTGCACCTCTGGCCCACGCCCCAGTTCTTCTATGAATAAATAAGTAAAAATAAATCTTAAAAAAATATATATGGCCCTTTTTTAGAAATTGAGTTTCAGGGAGGTAACCAACTAGGTTATTTGCATTCAGAATAATGTTTTGTTTTGTCTTGATTGTTTGAGACGAATAGGTTGCAAACAGAAGTCTAACTAAATCATAGCTCTGGGAAAGAATGAAATCTCACGATGGTGCAACAACTGTTGCTAAATAATTCCCTGCTTGTTCCCAAATTAACCAATTTCAAAAGAATTGGGGCGATTTCATCTTCCATGTCATAACAAAGAAGGAGGAGTTAAGAAACCCTACCATCTCTTCACCATAGGCTTGGAGTCCTTACAGTAATTATTTTCTGGGACTTCTTCAATTCAAATGTTGTTTTGTTGACCTATGTCTACTCTTACTGGTCCCAGCTTCTCTACTGACAGCACAGTCACCACAGGGATTAGGCAACATCCCTAGCTGGTGTTCTCAACCCCATGCCTCATCTCTAATCCATTTTGCTTATCTTTGTTAAAAAGAAAAGGCACACTTTTACATGCCAATGTTTAGTTACAGAAATGCTAATGACTTGTTATATATCATAACAAGCCTCAAAAGACTTTCCCCCCAGTTTTAAAGACACCGTGGGCCTCCCTGGTGACACAAGGGTTAAAGATAGTGCTATCAAGCTATCTTCAGCCACCGCAGCAAGAGTTCCATCCCTGGCCGGCCAGGGAGCTGACCCACATGGCAGAGCAGATCTCTCCTGTCTTGCCCCGTGCTCCCCTCAGCAGTGTATCTCAGTAGATCTGCCTGTTCTGCTCCCCGCTCTGTCTCTGGTAAATCCTCTCACCCCCTGCACCTCTGGCCTGTACCCCATTTCTTGTATGCATAAATAAATCAATCTTCAAAAAAAATGAAGTCACTGTGCTGCTTAGGGAACTTGCTCCTGCTTTGGGGAGACACTCACCTTTTGCTCCACCCACTTGTCTCTTTCCCTTGCAACCACCCTATTCAACCCCATCTGTTAAGCCTTTGCTGCCCTTCTGTGTTAGTCCATTTGCGCCACTGAGATAGAATATGATAGACTGGGTGACTTATCGTATCAACAACTGAAAATGATTTCTCTTGCTTCTGGGGGCGGGGAAGTCTGAGATCAAGACACTGGACATTGGGTGCCTGGCGAAGGCCTGTTTCCAGGCTGATCATGTGTCCTGATGTGCTGGAAGGCGCAAGAGGGTTCTGAGGCCTCTTTACAAGGGCACTTACCTCACTCACATTGGGGACTGCATTTCAAAATATAAGTTCTGGTGGGACACAAATGTCAGTCTGCAATATCTTTTATGCTCCAGGCATTAACTCTTCTCTCCAGCGATGCTTTCCCTCCTTTTTTCATTTAAAACCAGACTTCTCTGTCAAATCCCAGCTCAAGCCTGACATTAAGCAAAATGAGGCACAGTATAGAGCTCACCTCCTGGGGAAGTTTTGACGCTGTTGCTTACCTACATCAGTCTCTGGGCAGAAACTTATCCATCAAAGGCTGCTTTTGCCTCTCCGAGGTGGGTTTCCCCTGCTGGTTCTTTTTACATCTACTGGTTTTTGTTGAACAAGAGCACACCTGTTGGGTGGTATCCTGATTCTTAAAGGAGCCTAAATGGGCTCTCACAAATGAGATCCATATGTTGAGTATGCTGGCTGGGGTGCTGCTCTGGAGGAAACCGCCTCTGTGGTCTCGCCACTGCCTTCCAATAAAACCTTCAAATAAACTCCAGGTTAAACTCCGGGGTGGGGTGGCAGGCTTTTATTTCTCTGGACACTGGAATTAGAATGATTTCAGTTATTACAAAGTTCAGCCCCATAAAAAGCAAGACTTTAACCTCATATATAATCCAAAGCTCCTTCCATGTTCTCCCAGAAACTTGAAGTGGGAAAGTGGGCAGACAGGGTCTGCCTTTTCTTCCCTCACCTGTTACCTCTCCTGACTAGATGCCCCAGGGTTAGGCAGCAGGAAGGGGTTGGAAGTTGAAGGGTATCTTTTTTAACCTAGTTAGTGCTAAACATCTCTATAAAGACCACTTTTTTTTTTTAGATTTATTTATTTATTTATGCATACAAGAGCTGGGGCACAGACCAGAGATGCGGGGGGTGAGAGGATTCACCAGAGACAGAGTGGGGAGCAGAACAGGCAGACTGATGAAATACACTGCTGAGAGGAGCAGCAGGTGAGACAGGAGAGGTCTGCTGAGCCATGTGGGTTTCTCCCTGGCCAGCCGGGGATTGAACTCGCACTGCAGAGGCCTTGGACTGCTCCATAGTGTGGTGCCCAACCCCCTGCACCATCAAGGAGGCCCCTAAAGACCACTTTTAAAAAGTGGACATTGGTGGGTTCTCTGGAGATGCCCTGTTGGGGCCTCTGGCATGGCAGCGCTTTCTGGTGTGGGGACAGTACTCTTTGAGAAGCCCTTTCCCTACTCCCCACTCCTGCAGTTCATCCCTGTAACCTCTTCCACCAGGACCTTTTTTTAAAGATCTATTCTGTATAGAAGAGCTGGAGTGGGGAGCTGGGGTGGAGGCCAGAGGGTGAGAAGATTCACCAAAGACAGAGTGAGGAGTGGGGAGCAGAACAGGCAGATCTACTGAAATACACTTCTGAGGGGAGCAGCAGGGAGACAGACTAGGTCTGCTGTGCCATGTGGGTTACTTCCTGGCAGGTCGGGGATTGAACTCATTCTGCAGTGGCTGGTGATAGTTTCCTAGTGCTGAGCCACCCGGGAGGTGCTACAACTGCTTTTCTTAAAGTTCCTCCCACATGATTTGGGGAGGCAGTGCTGCACTTTTTAAATTTATTTTTTGAAACTAGTGGACTAAAACTTGGTAGGCATTTTTTTTTTTTTTTTTTTTGGTAGGCATTCTTTCATGTGTGTGTATATATATATGTATATATATCCATATATACATATAGGTTTATACATACAAGGCTAGAAGTAGAGTCTTTGTGTGCGCAGGACCCACAATGTAGAGGCAGAACATTCTCATTTAGCCGTGTCGGTAAATAATAATCATACATCTTTGTCCCTTGCTCTGTATTTCAGTGCAAGGACACGTGGACCATTTTTAAGCATTTCCATTACTCACCAGCTGCCTGAACCCCTTTGCCAGAGTAGGTCTTCCTGATGGAGACCCCATTACTGATTGTCTTCTGCATTTTGATGAACTCATTCTTCACACTCTGTACACTTTTGGTACTATTACTGGTCTGAAATGAATTTCTGTGACCAATTCATTTCCTTCGGTCTCTCATCCTATTTAATGCAAACAGCCGGCAGATCATCATACCTTGCACTTGAGTCTTCCAGGGTTTGAAGGGATTTGAAAGATCAGCTGTTACTCTGCTTCTTTCCTCCCACTCTTCAGTCTTGGATCATCCCTACTTACTGCCATTGAGGATATGCATTCAGGGCCCCCAGGGTCTCCCCTGCTTCTGGCGACTTCATACCCTATTTTTTATTATTATTATTTTTTAATATTTTATTTTATATAATTCTTACATCATTTTTCATCTTTGTACAATGTATGCATTTTCATTTTGGTTATATTCCCCATGCAATTGCACCCGCCCACCTTATTTTGACTCTAGTTCTTCCTCTCCCCGCCCCTCCCTAATACATCCCCCCCCCAGTGTGTCTCTGGTTTATAGTTGCTTGTTGATTTTGATTATTACTTTGCATTGATTAGTCTTTTTCCTGGTCTCTAATTTAGGTTTTCTAAACTCCTGCTATGATTGAGACCATCCGGTATTTTTCTTTTCCTTTCTGGCTTATTTCCCTGAGCATGATCCCTTCCAGCTCCATCCACGTTGCTGCAAACTGCATGTTTATCTTTTTTGCTTGCTGAGTAATATTCCATTGTGTATATGTACCACATCTTCTTGATCCAGTCATCTATTTTTGGGCATTTGGGTTGTTTCCATAGCTTAGGGGAAACTTGGAGTATTCCCACCCCGGCCAGCTGGAGTTAAGGTGTATGATAGGAGGTGGCAAAGCTCTGAGGAACTTGGAAAAATCAGAGATGCTGTGGGGAAGAGGGCCTTTCCTACCTGGCAGGATGGGAGCACAGTTCTTAGAGTCCCAGAGCTGCTGAAGTCTTTTCCCTTAAAATCCTGTTTGCGCGACGGCCTGGTGTCTTCTCCTGAAAACGGCCTCATCTTTGTTTTCCAGCTGGCCTGTGGGCAAGGCCGTGCGCCCCCGGGGTCTTCTGCGGGGGCACGGGCTGTGGGGCTGGGGCAAGGGGGGCGCGCGCCTTATTATGGAGTTTTTTCTTGCACAGCATGAGGCAAGGAGCAAACCTCACCCACTGTGGCAAATACCAGCAGCTCAGGAACAGGAGCCCAGCAACCCAGCTGCTCAGCGAATGAATGAATGAAATAGGGAACGACCAAATATTGGGCCCCAACTGGCCCCTGTTGTTTCCATCGAAGAGTCCTTGGGATGACTCAGAATTCCCTTTAACTACATAAAGCTATCCAGTTCTAATTAAGTTTTTTCTTTTTGTCTGATATATTTTCAACCCCCCCCCCCCACCAAGGACATTCCTACACATCAAATTACAACCCTTTCTACTCTAGTTGTACAAAAGCCTCCCAAGGAATGTTTGGTTTTCTGGAACACATTCAGCACGAGGGTGGGCCGGAAGTGATTGTGTAACTATTGCAAAAGTCTGTGGTTTGAATCTTTCCCAAAGTCTTATCTCAGCAGCCCAGACACAGGCCCTGCCAATACTCGCAGCTTCTCTGTTTCCCATTGTGTAGCCCTGATGGGGACCGAGGAAGGAGCCGCGGTGGCTTTTAAGTGCAACAGATTATCCAAAGGGACTGTTCATGGCCTGTTGAAATTTCATCTGAAGCCCCAAAGCTGAGAACAAAGGGTGATAAGTATCTCCAGATTTCTGAATGGGGTCTTAGCATTAGACAGATGCATGTGGAAACTGAAAAGACAGTGGAACTGAGACCAGCCTCCATCACACACCTCCAGCTGATGCAGGGATTAGCGTCTCGGAGTAGTGGACAGTGTTGTGATATTATAATAGCATCGACCACGAGAGATACTTTTGCTCCTTTTCCTATTTTCCCCCACCCAATGCACCCTGGAGAAGCCAGAAGCTGCAGGGTGAGGGGGCAGAGGGTAAAGGGAATGGAAGAAGAGCATCCTTTCCACTCTGTAGGGTTGTTTAGGGTTAATGCCCCTACGCCACAGGCTAGGGGCTAGGTCTGTAGTGGTGGTGTGGGGGGCTCTAAACTGGGATTTAAGTTTGCTTGTTTTTGTTTATAATCTTATATAGGTTTCAGGTGCACAGCAGGATATTCAACATCTGTATATTATACATTATGATCCCCACTGAAGTTTCGGTCTACCAGTTGTATGGTAACCATACAGCCGACCCCCTTGATCTCATTTGCTCCCCCTGCCATTTCCTTTCCCCTCTGGTGATTATCATTTTCTTCTTATAGCATCTGAAGTTTAAAGTGGGGATTTAGGGCCTCCCTGGTGGTGCAGGGGGTTAAACACAGCACTGTGACGCTATCAGCAACCTCTGCAGCAAGAGTTCGACCCCCGGCCAGCCAGGGAGAATCCCACATGGCGCAGCAGACCTCTCCTGACTGGCCTGCTGCTCCCCTCAGCAGTGTATTTCAGTCAGCCTGCATGTTCTGTTCCCTGCTCTGTCTCTGGTGAATCCTCTCACCCTCCTGCACATCTGGCCTGTACCCTGGTGCTTGTATGCATAAGATAAATAAATCTTAAAGATTTATTTATTTGTCTTGTGCCACCAGGGAGGTCCCCTGATATTTCATTTTTAAGAAAGATTTTATTTTGAGATAATGTGACAGAAAAGTTGTAAAAACAACATGGAGTTCCCTTATGCCTTTTCCCTGTAAGTCTTATATAAACACAGTGTAATTATCAAAACCAGGAAATTAACACCAATACTACACTATTCACTAATCTACAGACCTTTTTCTTGTTTTGCCAGCTTCCCTATGAATGTTTTTTCTGTCTAGAATCCAATTCCAGATTCCATGCTCCATTTAGTTGTCACATCCCCATGGTCTCGTCCTCCGTCTTTCCTTGAATCACTACATCTGAAGATTGGAAAAGGTTTTAACATTCTTGATGACTCATTTTGTGGACTTTTGAATCCACTCTACAATTCTTTTTTTTTTTTTTTTTTTTGCGGTGAAGACACCCCAGTGACGATATGTTTTAAATACTCAGTGCTATTAGAAAGCCCACAGCCATTATTGGCTTTTTTTTTTTTTTTTAAATAAAAAAGCCTTATTGGGCCTCCCTGGTGGCGCAAGGGGTTAATAAGCACTGCACTATGAAGCAATCCGCAGCCTCTGCAGCACGAGTTTGATGCCCAGCTGGCCAGAGAGAAACCCGCATGGCGCAGCAGACCTCTCCTGTCTCGCCTTCTGCTCCCCTCTGCGGTGTATTTCAGTCAGTCTGCCTGTTCTGCTCCCCACTCTGTCTCTGGTGAATCCTCTCACCCCCCCGCCACACCTCAGACCTGTACCCCAGTTCTTGTATGCATAAATAAATCTTTTAAAAAAAATTCAGTTGTACAGTGTCTTCAAGTATATGATTATTCTTGAAACTTCCATTTTTGGTCTGATTTTTGTCTTATTCTTCTCTATGATAGCCTTCAACTATTTGAGACCATTAAATTTCTGCTCCCTCTAAAGCCCCATCCCTCACTCCTGCCACTAAATCCTCTCTTCTTTTGGATGGACATCTTCATCATTTGCTCTTGTTATGAATGGGTTTGAGTTATCCTACACATGGATCACTATACCCTGAACAACAAGCACCAGTTGCATCCTTGTAGATGTGGTTATTTCTGTTTATTTATCCATCTGGTCCTTGAACAGGGTAAAATCACACATTATTCTCCATGTTCTCCATGTCTTATCCCTGTAAGCCAACATTTGATACATTTTTTAAAGGTAGGCTGACCCTTAGCTAGGCATGTTAGTTAAATATCGATTTCAATGAATGAGTGGGTAATCCAGGCTCTTGTGTAAATTTCTTAGAAAAGTTTGTGTTGTTCTGAAAGATAACCTCTGGGGTGGAAAGCTAGATAAGTAAGCAGGTTTTCAATACTAGGGTAGATTGCCAAGATTCCAGTGAACTAATGCCTGGCTAGAAGCTTCTGTTATATCTTCTCCAAAAAAAAAGGGAAAAGATAAATTTTCAAATTTCAAATACAAATTCAAAAACTGGAACAAACTCTAAGGTATTGGCAGAATCTGGGAAAACTTCCCTTAACTGAATAGCCAATGAAAATGGGCTGAAAAGCACAATGTGGTCTGAAGTGGAGGAAGTATTATTGTTTAAAAATAATTCTCAAAACACTTTTTATCAATCTGTACTGACAGAGGTACTCTCTGTACTCTGGTTGGAAATGCAGGGTATGTTCTGACCCTACCTGTGCTGTGTGGGCATTGCTGGAGGAGTCCTTTCCTCTTCGTTCCCATGGATACCTCTCTTTTCTCATCTTTCAGAGCCTGCAATTTCCATAAATAAATGGCAGGAAACATGAAAGGATTGTAGATGGTGCATTTCATCTTGGAGATAAGTCCTACTATGAGTTCAAGCTGAAATATTTTGCATCTTTTTAGAGAAGAGAACCAGCATGGAGATAGAGCAACACTATATGTTTGACCTTGGGAATCAGTCCAGGAAACTGTCACCAACTTTCCCTCCAGTGGGGGCTTACAGAGTAGAATTCTACTAACATCTAAGTCATGAGAAAGAGAAAAGCCATCTCTGACATTCAGGAACTGCCCTTGATTTTGTTACAAGGTGGCCTCGCCCTCATGGCCAAGTCATAATATGCCCTGGTTGAAGGTAAACAGTTCCACAGAACAGCAACATCAGATAAAGTCTGTTCTTTGACCATGAAGCTTCAAAGCCCAAAGAAAAGCATTTGGTAATTACGTCTGAACACAGACAATACATAAACATTGTTCAAGTTACAACGTAACAAACACCCTCCTTTACCAGCTAAAATGAGTGATGGCTGGTACCTTGTCAATTACATCTCCAGTCTTGCTGTATTCTGCCCTCCCTATAATTGAGACATTGAGACCCCCAAATCTAAAATAGTCTGTTTTCTGACAGCACCCAAACCACCAAATCACCCAACCCAGGTTGGTCAAAAGCTGCATAGAGAGTGGGACAATACATACTTGGCAAATACCAATTAAAGTTTAATCTCTTTTTTTCAAGATAAGCAAACAAACATATGATTCTCAAGAAAATTTCACATGCGAGGGGTTAAGTCGCAGCATTATTAAGCTATTGATAGCCACTGCAGCACAAGTTTGATTCCCGACCAGGTAGCTGACCCACGTGGCGCAGCAGACCTCTGCTGTCTCGCCCGCTGCTCCCCTCAGCAGTGTATTTCAGTCAGTCTGCCTGTTCTGCTCCCCACTATGTCTCTGGTGAATCCTCTCACCACACCCACACCTCTGTCCTATACCCAGCTCTTATATACATAAATAAATAAATCTTTAAAAAAAAGAAAAAAGAAAATTTCAGAAAAATAGATAAGAGAAAAAAGTAAAAAATGAAAAATGAGATAAAACTACAGACAAAAAAGTGGTTAAGTCTGATATAAAGACATTCTTTTCTGTAAGGAGTACTCCCAAGGTTTATATGGGTGGAATGACAGGGAATCTGACACTTGTTTTAAAAGAGTGTCCCACAGCTCTAAATTGAATAAGTTCTGGGGTTCTGAAATGTGTAATAAACCTTTTATTAACCTTTCGCGTGTGCCTGCAGTAGAGCATTGATAAGTCCTTTTAAGCGCGCGGGTGAAGGACCCACAGTCAGGCACCCAGTTTTGTATCGGGGTTGCTGTACAACAGCCTGACTGCGGATCCTCACCTGTGCACTTAAAAGGGACTTTTTTTTATTATTTTTATTTTTTTGTGGGACCCTGGCCGGCGGCCGGGGAATGAACCGGCGCTGCAAAGGCTATGGGAAGCCTCGCAGCCCAGCGCTCAACCGCTGCGCCACCAGGGGAGGCCCAAAAGGGACTTATTAATACTCAACTGCAGGCACACACAAAAGGTTAATAAAAGATTTATTTACAAGGGAAGGGGAAATGAGGAAATGTATAACTCAGGGAGAAAAAAGGGAAATAAAGTCTTAAATGCTTCCTACCCATTCTGCAGACTTGGAATCCCAATGGCACTCTGAGAGCTGGCAGCGAGCCAAGAGCCCTGAAGCCAAGAGAGAGAGAGAGAGAGAGAGGAAGAGAGAGAGAGAGATTTGATTTGGACAAATAGTTCTATGATTACAATTATAACAGAAGGCCATTCTTAATTGAAAAAGATTAGAAATTACGTGCAGAAAAAAGGCTACATGTAAAGCCAAAACTGTCATTTTTAGACAGGGGAGGAAAGAGCACTAGGCAATATGGTGATGGATCAAGGTGATAGGGTGGTGGGAAATTATGGGGACTACACCTGAGGTGAGAAATCAAATGTTGTACAAAAATGAACAATGATGTAAGAAAAAAAAAAAAGAAATGAATTTAAAAACAAAATAAAACAACAACAAACCCTAGCCCTTGAAAGTTGAATACAGAAATGAAGCATCCAGGAGCCTCCCTGGTGGCACAGGGGCTAAGTCCCAGCTCTATCAGGCTATCAGCAGCCACCGAAGCATGAGTTCAATTCCTGGCCAGGGAGCATCCCACATGGCACGGCAGACCTCTCCTGTCTCACCTGCTGCTCCCCTCAGCAGTGTATTTTAGTGGATCTGCCTGTTCTGCTCCCCACTCTGTCTCTGGTGAATCATCTCACTCCCCACATCTCTGGCCTACACCCCAGTTCTTGTATGTATAAATAAATAAAAAGAAATGAAGTATCCAGAGATGGAGGTGTGTGTGTGGGGGGAGGTGTGCAAACAAAGAGGAAAAGGAGCACAATGGACTTTCTTCCTTCCTTCTTTCTCCCTGTTCAGCTCCACCCTCCTTAGGGAACCTCCCTTTCCCTGGAGACCACCATGTTACATGAGGACTCTGTGAGAAGTCCATCTGCAAGATAAGGGGAGCGGTCTCAGGAGAAACAGAACCTGTCAATACCTTGATCTTGGACTTCCTTGTCCGGAAGAGTGAAAAATACACTTCTGTTGTTTCAGTCACTCAGACTGTGGTATTTTGTTATGGTGACCCTGGCAGACATTTCTGGGTCAAAGTGTCTTGCCCTTATTGTCTTGCCTTAGTGTCTTGCCCTTATTCCAGTTGGAGGGACAATGACCAAGCTCAGCTTGTCATTATGGTGTAAACCCCAAGGGCTGACTTTTCTTTTTGTAATGCAAGTGCCTTACTTAAACTTTGATGTAGAAAAGTCCATTTCAAAGAGGCCTAAATTTTTGTTGCTTGTTTTTCTATCTTTTAAAAATTATATATATATATATAAATATTACATCATTATTTATTTTTGTACAGTGTATGCTTTCTCCTCTCAGGTGAAGTCCCTGTAAAATCTCCACCAATTCACCCGTGCACCATCATCATAGTCCCTTGTGCTCTTCCCTCCTCTGTTTTGATCCCCCAAAGAGGGATCAATTTGAATAAACTTGAATAAACATATTGCCAACCATGTGACTAAATAAAGACTGCTTTCTACCCCTTAGCTTATGAGGTTCCTGGTTGATTTAGATAAATATTTGGAGCACACTGTATCTATCTCTCTCTCTCTCCCTCCCTCCTTTATTTTTTTCTTTCCACTCTTAATTCCTGCTCTTTTGTTTTAAATTTGCCATGAAGAGAGAGCCCAAGAAACTCTAGGCCACCCCCCCACTCCCGCCGCCCATTACCTCCCCCAAAGCATCCCCAGCCCAGTGCACATCCTCTGTACCCATGGCCTTCCCGCGTGACCGCAGGTATGCTGTGTAATTTCCAGATCTTGTAGGTAAAAAATTCCTATTTTTCTCAAAATGTCCTTATGGTGATCACTTAATGGCATTTTGTAATTATAAGAACCACAAAGATCGGTCTAGTCAGAGCTGGAACTTGGGCTTCCTCCCTCCAACCAATGGAGGGACTGAACTGAAACATTCTTGGGGCTCCAGAGTCTCCAGGTGCCAGGCAGCTGGCATTGCAAGACAAATCTTATAAATAGCCGGCGCCCCCAAAGCCGACTGTTCTACTTTTGACTGCTGCTGAGGCTGCTGTCTTATACTTGTCGTAGGAGACAGACCAGGACAAGTGTTAGCAGACACTGGAATGCCTCTTCATGGACCGGGGTGGGGAGGGGGAAGGGTTAGGGGCTGGGGATGACTATGGACCCTTCTTGGGCTCATCAGGCCCTGAAAATTTTAATTAGGTCTATTCCTTAGCCCATAAGATGTGAAATTTCACCCAAAGCTTAGCACACTACAGGGTAGCTACTGCTTTCCTAGACAACTCTCAACTCATGTTTAGTGGAACATCTTACACCATCAAAAGATAAAAAAAGAGGGCCTCCCTGGTGGCGCCAGGGATTAAGACGCAACCTATGAAGCTATCCGCAGCCACTGCAGCACGAGTTCGATCCCTGGCCAGGGAGCAACCATGTGGCGCAGCAGACCTCTCTTGACTTGCCCGCTGCTCCCCTCAGCAGTGTATTTCAGTCGATCTGCCTGTTCTGTTCCCCACTCTGTCTCTGGTGAATCCTCTCACCCTTCAAGCCTCTGTCCTGTACCCCAGCTCTTGTATACATAAATAAATAAATAAATCTTAAAAAAAAAAAGGTAAAAAAGATATGTTCAGTGATGATGAGGGGCAAGTGATAGATGTTCTTATTTTGTCTATTAGTTGTAAAGCTGGTTACAACCTTTTGCAGAAGCAGTTTCTAATGTGTTGAGTTTTCAGCAGATGAATTTAAAAAAAATATGGGAATATACAATGGGTATCAGGAAAATGTAAAACTAGTGTAAAATTTCCTGGGGACTCCACCCCTGATCTGGAAAGCAAAACTAACAAGCCATAAGCACAGACTCCATCTTCTATGCAGACATCTCCCTGAAGGTATAAGTCAGTCTTTTTTTTTTTTTAAAGACTTATTTATGCATACAAGAGCTGGGGTTTAGGTCAGAGGTGTGGGGAGTTAGAGGATTCACCAGAGACAGAGTGGGGAGCACAACAGGCAGATTGACTGAAACGCACTGCTGAGGGGAGAAGCAGGTGTGTCAGGAGAGGTCTGCTGTGTCATGTGGGTCAACTCCCTGGCCAGGATTCAAACTTGGGCTGCAGTAGCTGTGGATTGTTTCACTGAAGCTTAACCCCTTTTGGCACCTGGAGGCCCATAAGTCAGTCTTTTCAGGTAAAAAAGATAGAACAATAGGCACTGGGCTTTGCTTCTCTGCAGCTTGTTCTTTGGAGGGGAATAGACTGGATCCTATGTTGTTTACCCCTGGCTTAGCATATATTTGGATCAGGACAATTTAGAGCCACGGGCCCCTGCTCAGAAGAATAGTTACATTCTTAATGTCAGTGACTCGCTGTTTCTAGCTATATGAACTAAATTCAAATTTACATGACAATTCTCATAGATTAAGATCTGTTTGGGCTACTTCCTGGCTTTGAATCCTCACTTTGATTATCCTATAAACCCTTTACCACACTATTCTTGAGTCTTTTATCTTTCAGTTAACAGAAATTTAAAGGAAGTATATGATGTTGACCAGAAAACATTTTGGCTGTAACATTAGACTTAAAGTATGTGTAATGTTCTTTCTTCTACTGGAGACGCCATATGCCTACATTGTTATAGGTAACCAATGTGACGAATCCAGAGAACAGCAGGAAATCCTCTTTTCCTGGTCAAAATTTCAATGGCAATCTTTAAACTTCGCCTCAGCCACCTTGCTTTGAAGCCTAAACAGACCACGTAGGTCTGAACAGTGTGGCCACCTTGTGGCGATTCAGAAAAGTTTCCAATTTCTGACGCCCAGCTTAGCCTGCAATCCTACCCGGACCCCTTCACTCTGAGGAGAAGCCTTGAGAGTGCAGCTGATGCACAGTGGTGAGGAGCTTTGGTATTTCCTGAGCTAAATCGTTTGGAATGACTCCAAGATTCAGCTGCGGAATCCAAATTCCATTGCCTGCGGTCTGCTCAGTGCTGGGGAAGAATTTCAAATTGGAGTGTCCTGCCTGTCACCTGCTCACAGAAGAATTCATAGATTCACAAACTTGTTGAAAAGGAAAGTTAAAAAAAAAAAACCAGAAAAATTCCTTCTGGAAATGTAACAGTGGGGTTCTATGGGCATCCCCCAAAAAACATGTTGGTGGGGAGGGGGAAAAGAGAAATGCTGAGATGTAAAGAAGAGGCAAGTCCTATTTCCTAAGAATCTGTTTCCCTGGGCAAAGCCCTAGACAAAGATAAGATACTATTAGAATTAAGACTTGAATTGTGATAAGCAAATTGATCTTTGCTTAGCAAAGATAGGCGAATACTTGGAACATGGCTAACTTTGCCAGTTTATTTCTCTAGCCTGCCAATTCGTGGCGCCTGCTTAACTCTACATTACCAATTAGCTTTATAAATATAATCTCTTCAATCATCCTTAAAGATGTGAGATGTAAACATCCTTTTCAATCTTCAAGTTCTTTTATTTTCCTCTTCCAAATCAAATTTCCTTATAGATTAGAGCAGCCAAAAAAAAAAAAAAAAAAAAAAAAAAAAAAAACCAACCAAAAACCAAAAGCGTGTTTTGAACAAAATCTGTTTTTACCTCTTGTCAATCAAGGAAGCTTTCTTGGACTCTCTTTTTGGGTTGAAATACCACATGCTGGCTTGAATCACTGTGAATTATAAAACAAATGCCGACCTGTTCCTTGACTACTTGGAGTTTGTGCAGGGAGATCAAAAGAAGCAGAAGACAAAACAAAGACCAAAGAGAATTGGAATGCATAGTAAGTCTCTGAAAAATAGATGGCAAACTTTAGAACACTGCACTGTAATACTGACAACCTGTGCTTGTCTAGCGACTTCCAGTTTCTCAAGGACTTTTATGTCAGTTAACTCAAGACCACCTTAAAGAGAAGGGCAGGACAGAAATGATTGGTTCCTTGTTACAAAGGAGAGTACCAAGTTGGGGGTGGACAGGGTGTGTCCAGAGCAGGTGGTAACTCAGACTCTGAGCAGGAGCTTGTATTTGAACCTGAGCTGCTGACCCCAAGTCTTAGCTGTTTTCTGCCTTTCCACAAATTCCACTGGCTTGGGTTGCCCGGGAGAGGTGTCCTGTGTCCACACCCCTTGAGCTAGTAAGACTCAAGGCTGTTGATTTTGCATTTTTGTCTGCACTCCAGCACCTACACCCTCCATCTGCATACTACACATGCTTTTTCTGTGGAAGAAGTCCAGACAGCAAAATATTTTGGAACTAGTCTGAGTTAAATATCAAAATCCTATTTGTAATTTCTGCATGGGCTATATCCCTTAAAGGATCCCCAAGGGTGACAACTGTGAGTCCATTTGGTATCCCTTCTTGGAGCAAAGGGAAAGGGAATGGTAAGTCAAAAGAAGTTAAAAGTATCCAGTCCCTGCGCAGCCCAGCTGTCTGGGCCTGAGCCAAATTGAGAGTCAGAGGAAGACCCAGCAGAGAGCTCTGAATTGTATTTTAGGGGTTCTGTTTTAGAGCAAAACAGAGTCTCTAAAGGTTCTATTTGCTTACTAACCGTGTGAATCAGGCACATGGCTTTTCCAAGCCTCACTTTGCTAACCTAGAAGCAATAATCCTTGAGTAATAATTACTCGATAATAGTATCTCTCGGGTAATTTCTTTTCTTTTTTGGTTAAAAGCATTTTGTAAGTTTTCAAGTGTTCTAGAAATGCAGATCTTGTTCTTGTCCTTGCTCACAGGTCCAAGTTTCCAGCAGGAAAAGGGAATAGCAAAGCCTAGGAAATAAGTAGGGATCCTGAGGAGAAGAAAAATGAACAGTGAAAACACTATTAAAATAAAATTACAAGTGTTTTTAGGCATCTGGAACCATGCTAAAGTCTCTAAAAATAAGGTTTCCAAGAAATAATTGTTAATCCAGGGTTGTTGCATGAGTTGGGCCAAAGCTGAGATGGAATGAAGTAGTGGTGGGCTTTCAGGCAGGAAGAGGAGGAACATTGAGCACCTTTGTCATTCAAGGCAGTGTTGAGGGTGCTGTTGTCTCACTAAGCCTCACGTGAAGTATGTACTAACCTCACTTAGAGAGGAGGAATCTGAGACTCAGGAGACACAGTAGTTTGCTCAAGGCCAGGCAGCTAGTACATAATTGAGCTGGGACTTAACCTCCAAAGTGTATCCTCATATGCAGACAAACGAGTTGTATAAATTAGGTAATTCACAGGACACGTGATCAAAAGGGGTGCAGGCTGAAGCACACAAAGACAGTCCCAACACCCAGGGTGACCAACACGTGGCTGTTGGTTTGTGACCTAGCTTAGCATTGAAAGTCTTGTCCGTCTGGAGTGTTCTTAGCCCCAGGTAGGCTGGAATGGTGGGTCACCCAACAGCTGAGGGCTCATAGCTGCCTTCCTTGTTGCCAATCCCCTTAGTGAACATAAGCTATGTCATAGAATATCGACACCAGATGAGGACTTTCCCAGACGGGATGGAATGAAACAAAAACAAGACCACACCACATGCAAACAGACTAAAAAACAAAAGCACCATGTCACCACAAAAATGATGAAATAGCCCCCTCTCCTGGCTATCAGGAGACACTACTGTTTCTTCTTCGAGGACAGCTCTAGCCCTGCTTCTTTCTTCCTGCCAAAGGGATAAACACTGAGATAATGATTGAATTTCTTTACTTTTTGACAGCTCCCATTCACTCCCTTGAGCCACTGTCCCCCCTTAAGCAGAATACAGGCCCTACTTTTAGAAAAAACCCCTCCTGATATCCTCTTTTTAAGACACATTCTGGTTCTTCATGGTGGAAGATGTCTCCAAAACAGGGAGCAGCCCCACCTGTACTTGTCCTCAGGTGTGTACCTGGATGGTCTCTGACTTACATGAGGAGTTTACATGAGGGCAGTGAATGGAGAGGAGGGTCCACCTTTCAGTTGTGGTGTTGTGATTCTCTCCTTCTGGGCCATGTCTCCAGGTAGACCAGATGCTTCTTCAAAGCAGAATTGCTTGCTAGAAATGAGAACTAGCATTCATTGAGGAATTCTGCTTGATGTGCACCATGCTAGACTCTCTTCATGCAAGACCTACTCAACTGCGCCTCCTGAAGCAGGTATGTAATTCTTCTTTCAGAGGTGGAGCCTGTGGAAATTTCCCAGAGTAGTTAAGTGACAGAACCAAGATTCACAAGTTTGACTCTGGAGCACTGTTGGCTCCCACAGAACATTGAATAAATCAGTAATAACCAGCTTGTCTTCAAATAAGTCAGAGATGGTCTTAGAAGAACAATAGTACTTAAGCCTCCTCCTCTGTGCAAAGTTATAACATTTATTATGTTTTAACTCACAATTCCCAATAATTATTATCATCATTACCCCCATCTTACAGATAAAGAAACTGAGGCCCAAAGAGGCATATAAAACATTTATCTAGAGCTTATAATGAATAAGATGGTTTCACATTTGCATTTTCTAAGCCCTGAGAAGTATTGCATTTCATTAATCTAAGATGTGACCCACCATAAGATACTCCATTATTTTATATGCAACTATGAAAATAACCTGCCAATTACAAATTGTAGGAAGTCCCATCCAGTTTTCAGTGAGGCAAAATGCAAGGAAAAAGTACATCTTAGAACTGGTGAAATGGAGCAGATATTTTTTACCTCTATTATACAGGAGCAGACTCTGGGACTCAGAAATGAATCAATTCTCAGGGTCACAAATGTGGCAAAGAGAAACTTCAACCCAAGTCTGCAGAATATGCCCTTTCTTCAGTGCAATTTTAAATGTTGCAAGAATCTTTGACTTCTGCAAATAAAGGAGGGCTTATTGAATGTGTCAGACCTAGAGATCCCTGAAACAAGACTTTTGGGTAAGGGGACACTTTTTGTGAAGTTCAAATCACAGCTTGTGTATGGCCAAGTACTTCATGTAAATACAAGGTAAGCATTTCTTTGTTTCAGTTTTTTCTTTATTAAAGAAACATGACATTATAATATGGAATAGGTTTCAGGTGTGTACATATATACCAACATCTGTATTAGTGCATTAGGGTCTCCACTAAAAGTCTAATTCCCTCCTTCACCATGTACTTGACCCCTTGACCTGTCTTGGTTTTGCTCACTCACCTTCCTTTCTGATAATCACTAATTTGGTCTTATAGCCTAAAACCTTGTATTTGTCTAAAAGCTTATTTTTGCTTTATTTTGTTCATTTCTTTGTTTCTCTATGTACTACATAGGAATGAAATCATGTGTTTGTCTTTTTCCATCTGGCTTATTTCACTAAGCCTAATACCCTCTAGGTCCAACATGCTGTTGCAAATGACAGGATTTCATCTCTCTCTTTTTTATTTTTTAATATAGCTGAGTGAGCATTCCATTGTTTTTTTATGGTACATGTTCTTTATTCTATCATCTGTGGATTGTTGGGTTGTTCCCAACTCTTGCCTATTGTATTTTTTAAAAAAACGTTTATTTATTTATGCATACAAGAACTGGGGTACAGGCCAGAGGTGTGTGTGTGGGGGGTGAGAGGATTCACCAGAGACAGAGTGGGGAACAGAATAGGCAGATCTATTGAAATACACTGCTGAGGGGAGCAGCGGGCGAGGCAGGAGAGGTCTGCTGCGCCATGTGGGTAGCTCCCTGGCCGACCTGGGATCAAACTGGTGCTGCAGAGGCTGCGGATAGCTTCACAGTGCTGTGTTTAACCCCTTGTGCCACCAGGGAGGCCCTGTTTTTTTTTTTTTTTAATTATTCTTTTATTGTAAGATTTTAATGTATTTTATTTATTTAGTGTAGAAGAACTGGGGTATAGGCTAGAGGTACAGGGGGTGAGAGGATTCACCAGAGACAGAGTGGGGAGCATAACAGGTGGATGTACTGAAATACACACTGCCGAGGCAAGCAGTGGGTGAGACAGGAGAGGTCTGTTTGCTTGCCTTGTGGGTCACCTCCCTGGCTGTGGATCGAACTCATGCTGCTGATAGCTTCATAGCGCTGAGCCTTAACCCCTTGCACCAGCAGGGAGGTCCTCCTATAGACTTCTGATGAAGAACCAATGAAGATTTCCTTCCTAAGGGTTAAAATACACTCACCTCCGGTGGGGGTGGGGTGGGTAGGAACAGGGCAAGCTACTTGCTGCCTGGACACGTTTCACCAAGTAATTACAAGGCCTGACAACGCTGTTCCCAAGACTGAATCATTAATCACCATTTCCGATGGTGCTGAAACTGTAATGAGAAAACCCATACCGATGCTTTCCAGGTCAATTTCAACCTCTGTTATAAGAGGAATGGAGAGAAATCGATGGCGTATTATTTTCCTGATTCTGAGTCGACATTTCAAACAGCACAGTGTGAAAATATAAAGACACTGCCCTTTTAAAGGTCAATAGTGATTTCCATTACAATCCCTGATTTATCATTCAACCCAGAAGATTTATTTCAGACTGGGCTGTAACATAAGAGTTTGCTCCACACAGGAGAAA
This sequence comes from Talpa occidentalis, assembly GCF_014898055.3. NCBI lineage: Eukaryota > Metazoa > Chordata > Mammalia > Eulipotyphla > Talpidae > Talpa > Talpa occidentalis. The sequence goes on from NW_023601653.1 coordinate 15,098,245, forward strand.
AGCAAAGCAAAAAATAAATAAATAAATTGACTTAGTAGTTTTAAGGGTCTTCACCACTCTTTCCTTTGAGCTTAAAAGACTAAATCTTCAAAAATTTACATCTGGGCTTTTCTCTCTGTTTTGTGATAAATTCTTTTTAACCCCACCATAGAAAATCTATTCTGTAGTCTAAGAGGCCTGGGGAAAATGCCTTGCAGAGTTTTTGCTTTTTGGTATTTTGAAGATGTGTTCTTGAGAATGTTAAGGCTCTTCCTCACTCTCCTGTTTTTTTCTCTCTGGCTTTGCAAGTTAGAGCACTGCTTCCGCAGAATTCTTCAGGCCCTTCAGCCACCTGGGAAAAGAAATATTTCTCAGTACAGGGGATTTCAAACATTTAAGAAAGGGCGTTCCAGTTTGGCATTTCTGCCAGCCAAGGTGAGGCTCCTACCTGCAGGGCAGCTCAGTGGCTGAGAGTGCACCAAATCACAGAGCAAATTGGCTGGAAAGCTGGCATGTGACCAAAGACAGACAAGGGAAGGTGATAGAAAGTGTTATTTTGTCATTTTTTTCTTAGTTATATTTCTGATCAGTGGTATTGTGAGAACCCAACTGTTATAGGGCAGCCCCGATACAAAATGGGGTGCCTGACTGTGGGTCCTTACCCGCATGCTTAAAAGGACTTATCAATACTCCACTGCAGGCACACACGAAAGGTTAATAAAAGGTTTATTTAAAAGGGAAGGGCAAATGAGGAAATGTACAACTCAGGGAGAAAAGTGGGAGACAAAGTTTTAAATGCTTTCTACCCGATCTGCCGGTCTGGAATCCCAAATGGCACTCTGAGAGCTGGCCGCGAGCCAGGAGCCTGAAGCCAGGAGGCAAGCGGGAGAGCGAGCCCCCCAAGGCCCATGTGTTTGGCTTTTATACCCAACCTGGCTGCTTAACTCCATCCTCAGGTCCCAGCCACCTTCCCTTTGGTGGTGATGGGATTTGTCTTTCCCAATGTCTTGATGGCTTTGGTCTGGAGTGGGGTGGAGTCTGCAAAGCCTGCATGGAATTAGCTCAGGACAGTATTTCCCCCTAACACTACCACTTAGAAAACACCTAAATTAATCTGACTGCCCAGGCTTCTGGTTATGTCATTGACCTGACTGTGAGACTCTGCTGTCTCTTCCAGACATTAACATTAACCCTGATCTTAATACCTCTGGCTAAGTTCAGATCTTTACGGCTTCTGAAAATAGGTGTATTTTAAAAAAAATTCTATTTTTTTTTAAAATTGAGGTTTCCTTGCTTTATAAAACTATATAATTTAAGGGTTAGGTTCACACACCTCTTCAAATAAATTCTTTTTTTTTTTTTTGGTAAAGATTTATTTTTTACTTATTTATACATGCAAGAGCTGGGATCTACTGACATACACTGCTGAGGGAAACAATGGGTGAGACAGGAGAGGTTTGCTGCACCATGTGGGTCAGCTCCCTGGCTAGGGATTGAACTCATACTGTCCTGGCTGCTGACAGCTTCATAGTGCTGAGACTTAACCCCTTGTGCCACCAGGGAGGCCCTATCTTGGACACTTAATATAAGTAGTTGCAGAATGTGGAGCTTCTATAAGCCAGTTTTTTTCCAGACTGGCTGGTGTCAAAACATTCTGAACCAATATGTTTTGAACACCTTGTATGTTAGGAAGCTACGTCTCAGCAATGGGCAAGATGGACTAAATCCCTGCCATCCAGAAGATCTGGTGGGAAGAAAATATCAATAAGAAGAAATTAATATAAGTTGTGATTACAGATGATTTTTTGAGTTTTTGATGTTGCTTTCAGCTGTGTACGTTAATGGTGAAAATGCATACAAAAATTTTTTTTTTACTTCAGTACAGTATTCAATAAATTACACAAGATATTCAATACCTTATTATAAAATAGGCTCTGTGATAGATGATTTTTCCCAACTACAGGCTAATGTGAGCATTCTGAGCATGTTCAAGGTAGACTAGTCTAAGCCGTGTTATTCGGTAGGTACAGTAAATGCATTTTCAACTTACAATATTTTCACATTAAAGTGGGTTATCAGTCAATCCTTGTAAGTAAAGGAAGATCTGTTTGTATGATGGAAATAAACAAAGGGCAAGAAAGGATAAGAGAGGAGAGGGTGATTTTAGGTAGAATGGATTTGGTGAAAGGCATATTTCACCCTTGCATCTTTTACCATTAATTAAATTGTGAATGTTTGGAGACAAAACCCATGGTTAGTAAATTTGACATATGGTATTATAATTTTCAGTCTTTTCATAATTTACATGTTTCTACTAGACTTATTACATATTGTTATGCATTCATTTATTCAGTCAATGCATATTTTATGCCCAGAAATGGGATAGGTGCTAAGAATATAGGATTGAATTCTCGCTGCCCCAAGGACTGAACTGCATAGTTAAGAGAGCCAGTGACATAAATAAATCATTATAATATGGCTAGATAAACTGTGTGTGGGGGGATCATGAAAACAGAGAGTTGGGAGTAATCAACCTGAGCTGCAGATGTTGAGTGGTATAAGGGTCTGCTGGGCACCAAAACAGTAAAAGCATGGCTTATGCATTTTTTCAGGGTGTCAGGAGTGATTTGTGCTAAGGAGAGAGTGTGATGGCTGCACCCAGCTTCTAGAAAAGCAGAGCAATTTCAGCATCCCTCAGCAACAGACCAGATAACCTCACCTTGGACTTTGAAACTGTCCTTAAACCTTAACTTGATTATTATTCCCATTTGAAAGTTAAGCAAAGCAAACCTCAAATGGGTTAAGTGATTTGTCCAGGTCATGTGGTTGGCAAAGGAGCAGAGGCAGGTTAGAATGACCGTGAACATCAAATAGATTTAATGCTATTGATTTAGAGTTGATGAACAGTCAGGGTTAAGATAGCTTTAAAACATAAAACTCTTTACAGAGTATACTTTCCTGTTCTGTGCAAAATTTCTGCTTAATCTCTAGAAAAGAATGAAAGATCCCACAAGAATTTGATGGCAGTTGTGGATCTATCTCTGTCCTCTACTGAAATTATAATTTGCAAGAGAGAAGCAATCCATTTAATTCTTAGCTAAACAGACAGACAAATGTTAAGCTTGAAAGAGAGTGAGATTTAAATACAAAGGAAAAAGTCAGCTTAATTATTATTTTCTTTGGCCTGGGTGCAAACAATTTTGTGCTTAAGCTCTTGTTGGATAGAGTAAAAAGATATTTTCTAAAATACCCAAAGCAGCGTTTGGTGCATCGGTTTTGGTATATATTTAAAAGGATAATTAGGGAAAAGGAGGAACTTAAAAGTGGCTTATGCACTATCTGCACTAATTATTTTTAATAAGGAAGAATTCGAAATGCAGAGTGCTTTTTTCTTTCCTTTGCATGTCCAAAGGAGAAGCAATGGTGTGTGTGCTGAGACATATCAAAGCTTAGTAGAACCTTCCTTAGCAGGTCTGATGGTTTGATGTTAGTTCAAAGGAAACCCCCAATGCCAGATTTTAAATTTCTTTCTGCAAAATAAATTAAATGCTAAAAGCAGGGATAAACCTCTTTATGCCTCTGTATGTGAGTGATAGAACCAAGTTGTTTCTCTCCAGAATGTTGTTGGGAAATGTGTGTTTTTCTTGTGCATAGCATATATTTATATGATGTTCGGAATATGATTCAATCTTGGGAAAATGGATGAAGAGTTTGGGCACTGCTGTTGAAGGCAGTGCTGCTCTGCTGTGGATGGTCCCAGACGGGGCACTGTGGCCTGTGGAATGTGATGGAGTTTTGTGGAGTTGTGGGTCCTTGGGGTCACTCTGGGAAAGGTTTCACCAGAGCTCCCATTTCAGCGGCACACGGCGAGTTTCCCAGGCTGGTTTCTCCACGAGACAGAGATGTTAGTCATATTTAAAGAACAGGTTTATTAAGGAAAGGGGAAGGGACAGGTTTGCTAAGAGAGGGCTGCATGGTTGCAGGCGGGCGACCTTGAGGAGAGCGGCCTCCACTGAGGGAGGTCAGTAAAGAGAAGCATGGCACAGGTCACCGCAGGCAGGAGGCTGCTGCCCTGCAGACAGAGAGAGAGTTGGTGAAAGGAAGCACCTGCACAGTCACAGGTGGGCAGACCAAGTGCTGCCCCGAGACTGTCCTCTTCTGTTTGGGAGGGGTCACTCCTCCGTGGAGTGGCCCATTTGCTGCTGATTTGGGATAAGTAGGCAAAACCAGGAAGGGACCAGAGATTCCAGGGTGGGCCCAATCTCCATATCTTTATCCTCAGGCCTGTGCTCCACTCCCTGTGGCATCTGATCCTGCTTGGGTCTCAGGCCTGAGGGTCACGACCTCTACAGCTGGGTTAATGGTCATGCTATTCCCCTCAACCCCCACCTCCTTGTGTGAGTCAGGTTTTGGTCTTGTGAGGCCTCCATTCCAGTTTTTCTATTCTTGTCCTCCATCAAATGCATGTGTTTTTTTTTTTTTTTTTTTTAAAGATTTATTTATTTATTTATTTATTTATACCAGCACTGGGTGCAGTCAGAAGCGCGGGAGGGTGAGAGAACTCACCAGAGCCAGAGCAGGGAGCAGAGCAGGCAGAAGGACCGAAGTACACTGCTGAGGGGAGCAGCGGGCGGCAGGAGAGGTCTGCGCGCCATGTGGGACCCTCCTCCGGTGGCCGGGAGCAGGCGGGGATTGAACCGGCGCCTCAGACGCTGCGGACAGCTTCGCAACCCAGCGCTCAACCGCCGCGCCAGCGGGGAGGCCCAATGCATGTGTTTTATCATCACTTATTCTCCACTCTGAGGCAGTCTGCAGCACTCATGTAAACCTGTCATTTCTCCGCAAGTGAGTAATAATAATAATAGAAAAACCCTCCGTTTGCCCTACAAAAATCAGGCAGGGTCTGGGTCCTTTATCCCTTTCCAGCCCTATCTGGTACCATCTTCATTCTTGTGTTTTCTTTCCTTCTTCTTCTTTCTTTTAAAGATTTATTTTATTTATTTGTGCATACAAGAACTGGGGTCTAAGCCAGAGGTGCTGGGGGGTGAGAAGATTCACCCGAGACAGAGTGGGGAGCAGAACAGGCAGACTGACTGAAATATACTGCGGAGGGGGAGAATTGGGGAAGACAGGAGAGGTCTGCTGGCCAAGTGGGTCACCTCCCTGGCTGGAATCCAACTCAGGCTACAGTGGCTGGTGATAGCTTGATAGCATTGAGAGTTTAACCCCTGCGCTACCAGGGAAGCCTTCATTCTTGCGTTTCTTTTACTCCTGGTGTTATAGGACAGCTCCGATATTGAACGGGTTGCCTGGCTGTGGGTCGTCACCCGCGCGCTTAAAAGGGACTTATTAATACCCCACTACAGGCAACACAAAAGGTTAATAAAAGGTTTATTTACAAGGGAAAAGGAAATAAGGAAAATGTACAACTCAGGGAGAAAATAGGGTAATAAAGTCTTTAATGCGTCCTACCCGATCCGCCGACCTGGAAACCAAAAGTCACTCTCAGAGCTGGCCGGACGCTGCGAGCTGGCGGAGAGCCAAAATGGGAGACCCCCCCCTCCAAAGCCCACATGTCTGGCTTTATATCCACCTGGCTGCTTACCCCCACCCTCAGGTCCCAGCCACCTTCCCTTTGGTGGTGATGGGATTTGGAGTTCCCAGTGTCTTTGGCTTTGGCCTGGGGTGGGGGTGGAGTCCACAAAGCCTGTATGGAATTAGCTTTAGGACACCCTTTTCCCCCTAACACTGGGACTGTTGGGGGAGGGGATGTCCTGAATGAACTCTATAAACTCAGGTTTATGGACTCCACCCAGACCCCAGGCCAAAGAGATCCAAGTACCAAGGACTGCAAATCCCATAATGCCATCACCATGAAAGGGAGGGTTGCTGGGAACTGGGGGTGGAGATAAGCATCCAGGCTTGGGATATAACTGGACATGTGAGGCTGGAGATTGCTTGGTTTTCGCAGGTCTTCAGCGTGCCCTTGGGCTCCCAGTTCAGCAGAACTGGTAGGATGCATTCACCAATTTCTCTCTCTCTCTTTCTTCCTGAGTTATTCCTTTTTTCATCTCCCCTTTTTATAAATAAACCCTTTATTAACCTTTCTGTGTGTGCCTGGAGTAGGGCCTCATTATAAGTTTTTTTTTAAGCATGTGTGTGAGGTCCCACACTTAGGCCAATCCATTTCACATTGGGGTTGCCTTATTACAGGACTCCAAGGCTCCCTACGATGATTCCTTTCCACAGAACTCACTTTCCTGCCCTCTTGCAGTAGTCCCAGGAGTGCCCCCTGACTGCTCATTGTAACTGGGGTGGCAAAAAGAAGCCGGTTCAGCTCTGTTGCTTTGGTTGTCAGTTCTGGAAACCCAGGCAAAAGCTTACTCTTCCAATCCTTTCAACAATTTTATAAAACTCATATTTCCTGGCTCAGTGCTTTCCTGATTAAAATATCTAGAATGGTGACTTATTTTTTTTCTTTCTACTGAAGCCTAACTCAAAGGGCTAGAGTGCTGTACCAATGAGGCAACTGATGTAGAAGTTCTTTTCATTAATTAGTGAAAATTAATTAATTCGATCATCTACCTAATTATTCATTTATTTATGCAACAAATACTTATTGAGCATCTTACTGAGGACCAGACACTGAGCTTGGCACCGCGGATAGAGTGGAGCCCAAGATGGGTGGTTCTATAATCATGGAGGTAATTTTCTGGTGATGGTGGGGAACCTGGGGTGGGCAAAGAAAAACCAAGTAAAAACCACTTAGGATAATCACAGATGGTGATAAATGTTATGAGGCAAATAAAAAAGGGCTGAGAGAGAGATAATTGAGGGAGTGGTAGTGTTGGGGGGTAGTTAGAGAGTTTGGAGAAGATGTCTTTGAATTGGTGACAACTAAGGAAACAGATATGCAAAGTGTCCGTGTGTGTGTGTGTGTGTGTGTGTGTGTGTAGATAACAAGAACATTCCAGGCAGAAGGAACAGCATATATAAAAGCTCAGTGCTTTAGTCACAACAGTGATGTGCTGACTTGAGTTTATAAAATCTCCGAAACTGGCTGGGTAAGTGGTTTGTTAGTATCTCCTGATGGCTTTTTGGGCTCATTTTCTTATCCGAATGTTCCTTCCTTAACAAATATTTTTTGGAGCACTCCGTGTTCAGGCTGGTGACGAGCCCTGAGAATAGACACATACATAAATAAGACATGGTTTCTGCAGTGAAAGGCTCACAGGTTCCATGTGGGCCTACTCATCTTCAGGCATCAGAAACTCTACCTTAAAGTCCTCACTAAAATGAATAATTCAGTATCCCTCTCCCCTTCACAACTCAGCTGCTCTGTTAACCAGGTTCCTGAGGACATGCTAGTGACTTACTTGTGTTCCATAACCCTCTTAGCATGTGGCTATTGTCAAAAGAACATGGCATATACGATCCAGCAATCCCACTCCTAAGTATCTATCCAAAAAATACAAAACAGTAATTTGAAAGGACACCGGCACTTCCATGTTTAAAACAGCACTATTTATAATAGCCAAGATGTGGAAACAACCTAAATGCCCCAAAACAGATGGTGGATATATTTACAATGGTATATACACAATGGAATACTATTCAGTGATCAAAATGAGTAGCGCTGGAAGGGATGATGGTAAACAAGCCAGAAAGAGAAAGATAAATACTAGGTGGTTTCACTTGTATGTGGAATATAGAAAACAAAACAGTCAGACAAAGGCAAGTTTTATTTCATTTTTATTTTTTAAAAGATTTATTTATTTATTTATACAAGATCCGGGGTACAGACCAGATGCAAGGGAGGGTGAGAGGATCCACCAGAGACAGAGCGGGAACAGAACAGGCAGACTGATGAAATACACTGCTGAGGGGAGCAGCGGGCGAGACAGGAGAGGTCTGCCGTGCCCTGTGGGACCCTCGTCGGCTGGCCATGATCGAACCAGTGCTGCAGAGGCTGCGGACAGCTTCACAGTGCGGCACTCACCAGTCTGTGCCACCAGGGGACGCCCCAAAGACAAACTTTAAAACCAACTATTGAAAATTAACCATTGATCTTAAGATCTGAGAGGGGAAAAGGGTGGGAATGGGGTGAAAATAGAGAGATCGGGGAGAAAATGATGGACTATGGTGGAGGACTATAGGTGCTTAGGTGAGGGAAGGGCTACAGGGACTGCACAGGGAGGGGAAATCCTATAATCTCAAAACACTAGCAAGGATGTAAAATAATGGTGTTTCAATAACAGTAAAAATAAATAAGTAAAAAAATAACATAGCATTGAGGAGAGGTAGGCTACTAGAATCCCAGGGAACCTTATTTTGGCGAACTTTCCACAGGCAAGAACTAGCCTTCAGCCTTGTAGATGCTTGACTGGCCAAGAACATTCTGAGTGGAGATTCTTTCTAGGATGGGCACACATGAACCAAGTCTGCAGAGAACAATCAGTGAAGCTGAAAGACATTCATTTACTCTCCACCAGGAATTATAACTGCCAAGGGACCTGCTCACTTGACTATGTTGTCTTGATGTACAACATTCTTTCCCTACAGCCAGGCTACGTGGGAAGACAAAGAAAAGTTTGCTTGGGAAACCTGGAGTCAGCACTAACCTGGTGAGTACTTAAGGACATGATGTGTGTCCTTCCACATTGGAGAAGTATTTGCTCTAAGACTTCCTCGGGCAAAGCCCACATCAACCTGAGTGGCTCCCCTTATCTTAGGGAGGTGTACACAAACCAAGGGTAAAATCCTGCTTTTGATTCACAATCCTGCTTTTGATTCACAGTTTTTTATATGTGTCAATGAATGCATGGCAAATATATGTTCTCTTTCCATCATGCCCCCTCCTGTGTGCAGGCAAACATTACTAATTGAGCCTGGCTCTCTTTCCCACTGGGTCTATATGAGACCTCAAAAATCCTTGTCCGCATAGCACTCCAGGAAATGACAATTGATTGTAATTGGCATGTAGGATGTAAATGATTTCTCTCCCTGGGTCATAAAGTCAAGTCTGGCTACAGTCTGCCTTTCCTTACTATGACTGACACACATGTTCTATTTCATTCTCAGAGGACAATTCCAGATTCCTGGTAGGGAATGTGGTCTCAAGTCTACCCTTCATTGACTCTTCATGTGACATATTAGTATTTGCCTTTTTACTAGAACCTTTAATATCTTCACTCATTCTTTTACTCATTCATTCAAATATTCCACACATTTTTATTGGGAGTTTTTTCGTGTCAGGCTCTGGGTCTGTCTGGTGAAACTTACTCTTATGAGGCTTAGAGCTGAGTGGATTAAACTTAGGAATAGTTCTAACCATGGAACTTGAGTTCAGTATTGGATTCTAATCTTTCCCTAGAACCAGGGACATGCTTCCCTGTGTTATAGGGCAACCCCGATATAAAATAAAAATGGGTTGCCTGGCTGTGGGTCCTCACCCGCGCGCTTAAAAGGGACTTATTAATACTCCACTACAGGCACACACAAAAGGTTAATAAAAGGTTTATTTACAAGGGAAAGGGAATTAAGGAAATGTACAACTCAGGGAGAAAATAGGGAAATAAAGTCTTTAATGCGTCCTACCCGATCCGCTGACCTGGAAACCCAAAGTCACTCTCAGAGCTGGCCGGACGCTGTGAGCTGGTGGGGAGCCAAATTGGGGGACCCCTCCAAAGCCCATGTGTCTGGCTTTATACCAACCTGGCTGCTTAACCCCACCCTCAGGTCCCAGCCACCTTCCCTTTGGTGGTGATGGGATTTGGAGTTCCCAGTGTCTTTGGCTTTGGTCTGGGGTAGGGGGTGGAGTCTACAAAGCCTGTATGGAATTAGCTTTAGGACATTCTTTTCCCCTAACACGTGCAAGGTCTGACTAGTCCTTTGGGGAACTTGCACCCAAACCAATGACACTTCAGTTCTTCTTAGATTACAAATTTAATTTTTTCCTTTGATTTGAGCCCCAGTTGGGTCCACACTTAATTATAAAGTCATGCAATGGTGCCTGAGCTTGATTCTGGAATTCAAAGTTTTTAGTAAATGGACACTCATGTGTCCCCTTGCTTTTCAAAGACAACTGCAAAAACAAAGGTGCTTAAATACTTTCCCAATAACCCAGGGAATGTCTTGTTATTCTGTAAAATAAGAGGGCAAGGAGATGAATCCCTGCTGGAAGTAAAAAAGGGCAAGGAAGAATAAAAGGAATCCACTGGGAGGAGGCAACCTGGAGGAGGGAGAGCAGGAAGGGAGAGGCTAGCTGAGTGGGTTAAAAAAAGCAGGGCAAGTTAGTGTTGCTGCTGAGCTCCTCAGGCCCGCATCCCCCCTGGGGCTGAGACACATATGTTAAGGCTAATGGGTCAGGAAAGTTCCGGCACTGGCAGCTCGCCTGCCATTTGCTGGGAGCTCCCACTGCGAGCTCCTGCTTCCAGCCCAGAGCTCTGATTCTGGGAGAGGCTTCTCCTGCATCCTGCTGCGCTCTCTGCTCGGGCTCTGGAGACAGGCGACATGGGGCTGACACTTGCAGCAGGGAGCCTGTCTGTCTACCAGTGTCCCGCCCTTCACTTCCTGCCAGGAAAGTTTCCCCTGAAAACAATGGGTGTTTACAAGGGACTTACTTCAATGTCAAGGAAGGAAGAGAGAGAGGGAGAAGGAGGAAAAAGAAAAGCAGAGGACACATTCCACTACAAGGTGAAGGGCTTGTGGTCAGATCTGGGTTCAAATCCTGACGTCGCCGTTTATTAACTGTACTGGACAAGCTATTTAACCTCTCCAAAATCGAGGGTTTTCCACCTCGATTAAGTGGAGATAATTATCATGCTGATCACCTGGGGTTTTTATAAACCCAGATGAGATATTTAAAATTTTTGGCACAGAGCCTGGCATGTAGGTAGCACTCGACAATGGTGACTGACAATTATGATGTTCAGGCGGAAGCTGTGCTGTTAGTGACGACGCTGAGACCATCTGTCTGGGCTTCAGTTTGTTTTCTATGAGTGACTTGGACCCTCTGAGAATTTACGTTTTCATGTTAAGAGGAAAGAGAAATAGGAGCCTAATAATAAAAGACAGGCACAACTGACATTTGTATAGTACATCAAGTTTGCAAAAAAAAAAAATTCAATAGAACCTCATGGCAATACTGTGACTAGGGGTAATTATCCCAAGGGATAGATGGGAAAATGGAAGTTCAGAAAAGTCAAGTAATCAATGTGGAACCAAGCTTAGCCAAGTTTTCGCCATTTTGTATTATCCTCCACCTTGATATGTTAGTCCTTGTCCAGCCGCATTCCGGAGATAGTTTCAGCAGTCACAACCCTCACTCCACTTGGTGACGAAAAAGCAGACCACCCCAGCCGCCAATGAGGGCAGTCCTGTCCATAAATGGGACAGCATCACTAACTGTCCAATCAGTTTGAAACTATAACCGTGCACGCCAAAATGCCTTTGTAGTAGCCAATGAGTAATTGCCAGCTTCTTTCAAAATTCGTGCCGCTTGTGACCCTATAATAGACCCCTGCTTCCTCTGTTCGGGGCTCTCGGCCTCTGTCGTTGCATTGGTGCGTGTTGAGGGTCCGGACTCGAGCCCGTAATAAACTCCTTTATGTTCTTGCATCGGCTGTCTGCGTCCTTGGGGGCTGCACTGGTCGACGTTGGGCACAACAATCTACTCAAGGTCATGGGTTAGAAAATGGCGGAATTGAGGCTCATCTTTTCAACAGATTGATTTTGGGTTCACTTTTAAACCACTGTATCTGCTCATCTCCTTTCTGCTGCCTGGAATATTCTCCCCACTGAAAGATCTTTCCTCAGATCTTATCAGTTCGTTTTTGGTCTTTCTAGAGCCTTTATGGTGAACAGGCCACTATAATAGCATTTATCTCCAGATGACTGTCAAAATTTAAGATAGGGGCCTCCTGGTGGCCTAGGGGTAAAGTCTCAGGCCTGTCACTGCTACAGCCTGAGTTCATTCCCCGGCCAAGGAGCTAACCCACATGGCGCAGCAGACCTCTCCTGTCTCTCCTGCTGCTCCCCCCAGCATTGTATTTCAATAGATCCGCCTATTCTGCTCCCCACTCTGTCTCTGGTGAATCCTCTCACCTCCCCCTTCTCCCCCCACCTCTGGCCTATCCCCTAGTTCTATGTAAAAATAAATTTATAAAAAAGGATTTAAGAGATGCTAGTTTTTGTCTTCATATTCCTGGTTCCTATCACATCACCTGACACATAGTAGGTTCTCAATAACTTTGCAACCAGTGAATGGGTATAAGCAATGGACATTGCTCATCAGCCTGGCAGGGGGAAGACTTGCAGTTGACACATGAAAGTATTGGAGAATCATCATTTATTTATTATATCAAACCTTAGTCTTTGGAATTTGTATAACATTTATTGGAACCCATTAAAATTACAACATACCTTCTGGGAAAATTTGATTGGACAGCATTTTCAAGGTGGCATTCAGAACTGAAATTACTTTAGAAGGGCTACATTTTGTGAATACCATCCATTCCAGGAATTCCAAAAGACCAATACAGAGTGATGGTCATGAGTGACGCTTTTGCCACAGACCTTCCTTCTTTAAGGTCTGTTTTTATTTCTTTCTCATCCTAGCCTTATGAGCCACTTATTCTATCCTAGGCTTATAAGCCATTTATTTTATCCCCAAAGGTTCAAGATGATGGTTGTTTTAGACTACTTTGATAGAATTTTAAATGTCATTGCTCTGTGTAGGAGGAGGCGATTCAAGGTTAATGAGAACCCAGACCACATGAAGTGTAAATCTGGCCCTCGGACTGACAGCCACCTTGACAGAGACCCACACAAACAAGGGATGCAGTTTGACCTTTACCTGGGGAAGGAAATGAGCTGACTCATTCCCAGCCAGGGGGAGCTCTAGCAGTTTTAGGAATGTCAGCTGGGAATTAAATTGTGATGGTTAGAACCAAAGAACTTGAGAACTGGAAGGGACCTGGAGGGGTCTCCCAAGTATGTAGATGTGTGTTTGTGAATACATGTAGCTATGTGTGTATCTGTGCATGTGTGTTTGAATGTGTATGCGTGCATATGTATGTGTGCACATGCATGTATGTTTGCATTTCTGTATGCATGTGTGTGCATGTGTATATATGTGTGGTATGTGCATGTGTATATATGTGTGGTGTGTGCATGTGCATATGTGTGAGTGTGTAGGTGTGAATCCATCCCCATCCCCACCCTCATCTCCACCCCCTTCTATGCTTAAAGTAGCATCGCCCTCATAGCCAAGATATACCTGCTTGCTATGCACTGAATATCTGTAGGTGGGGGACTGGCTGGGGCGGAGGGGACATTCATAGGTTGAAGCTTTTATCTCCAGTGAGATGGTATTTTGAGATGGGGTCTTCAGGAAGTAATTGGGTTTAGATGAATTTCTGAGGAGACCCATCATGGGATTAATACCTTTGTAAGAAGAGAAAGAGGTGAGCGCACACCCTCTTTCTCTCTTCTTCTTCTCCCACTTGGAGTCACTCATCGCCATCATATGAAGATCCAGCAAGCAGCCATGTGTCTATAAACACAAATGTCTGTTAAATCACCCAATCTGTGGTATTTTGTTATGGCAGCTGAGCAAAGGAAAAACTTGCTTGTGAAACCTGTGAACACGTGTGCAAAATGTGGAACATGTGTGAAAACTTCCACTGTCTTCCCCAAAAAGGTTGCTGAATGGTGGCCAGTGTTGTTCCCACTCCTCATTTTCTGCTGAGAAGGAAGACATTTTCTCTGGTTGGGGCATCTGAATGTGTGTCCCTCTGAGTCCCTGGGTTCCTGTCTCACTGCAGCCCACATGCCTCAGCTGCCACACTAGCTCCGTGGGCTGCACTCTGACCCTGAGCTCAGAAAGACCCTGTGCTTCCTTTAACATTCTGCTATGACATTTTGAAATTATTAACAATGTTTGGGTTAGGGACTCTACATTTTCATTTTGCACCAGGCCTTGCAAATTATGGAGCTGGTCCTGGAGCGATGTCATTATCTGCTCTCTGTTTCAGAGGAGGTTCTGCCCTTGCAAGGGAAGGTCTGCAGTTTGCAGGGAAAAGTTCACTTTAGCAGGGATGTTTCAGGAGCCCATTTGGCCATAGAACCAGCTCACTCTTCAATCAGCTCCACTGGATGCTAGGTCTGCGAGAGACCGTGGTATGGGGTGGCCACACGTGTGATCCTGGAGCCACTTCCGGGTACAGATCCCTACTCTGTCACCTACTAGTGGCATGATCACACACAGAAGACTCTACCTCATGTCCCCCTGACTCCTCTCTTATAACTCTTCCAAGCGACTCAGCACATCTGAGTACTGTGGTTCTTAGAACATAGTAGGTATATGGATGTTAATTACCATTATAATTTGATTTCTGTGACACCTGGACCTTATTTCTTACTTGAGTTGATATTCTGAAGCAGTCAAGGTATTATTTATTGGCATCTCCACCATCATGTCTCAGAAAAGGTTAAGAACCACTGTTGTGTTTTAGAAGAAAGGTCTATCCCTGCCTTCAAGAAGCTTGTAAACATGTAACCTGAAAACTGGCGCTACAAAGTAATATGGGATAAGAACTTTATAAGGATGAAACAATGCATTCTCTAAAAATCAGTTGGTGATGGATGAACCTCTCTCATTTTTAAGAGATGGCTCTTTTATCATCATCTTTGTAACATCCTCTGAGGGCATCAGGATGGCTATTTTTCCTTCCCTAGACAATAGCCACAAGCATGTATCTGAGAAGATGATGTATTTATGAGAGATTTGGTTTTCAGCTCAATAAATCAGATCCAGTACAGCATTTGGGTAGAGCTGTGAGCGTCTGCCTGCCTTAATCATTCTCCAGAATCATCTTGATTGTTCTCTGAACTCCAAATGGGGATGATTATTTATTTTCACACCATTCCTGACCTTAAGCAGCTTAGGGGCTAGTGAAGCAACTAAAATATAGATGTCAGTGTTTTTGTAGGGAGTGCAAAGGAGTAGGCAACTGCCTTATCTAGTAAGGGCTGCGGTAAGAAATTACCACAGACTGGGCGGCTTAAACAACAGTTTATTTCTCATGGTTCTGGAAGCCTGAGATCAGGGAGGCAACGTGGTTGGGTTCTGTTGAGGACCTTTTTAAGTGTTTGCAGGGATTGTCTTCTTGCTGTGTCCTGGTAGCTTATGCAGGCCCCTCCCTCATGACCTAATGGCCCCAAAGGTCCATCTCCTTAACACCATCACATTAGGATTAGGCTTTCAACGCATGAATTATTTTTTTTGGAGAGAGACATAAACATTTCATTTCATTGTAGAAGGGAAGGAGATATTTTGACCTGTCTGAGGGGCCAGTCTTGAATTTCCTTCAAGAGCTTAGCTTTGAACTCTCTTGAAGAAGAGTGGTGTTTTCGTGGTAGATGAAAGTGTGTGTTTGTGTGTGTGTATGAATCTTTTAAGAAAAGTAAGAGGAATGTAAAAATATTAATATGCAGATATAGCCTGTTTTCATGGTGGTGATTACTTCAATTCTGGGTTCACTGAGAGCTGTAAATGAAAGTCTTAATTTCAATATTCTTCCCAACAAAGACTCTTCAGCTCCTCTTTTCTCCCCAGAATGCTTTTATATTTCTTAAAAAAAAAAAATCACCCTCATTTGTGATTCATACCTGGTTTAACACAATTTCTTTCTCGAGTTTACTACTGATCAATAGTTTGTTTTCTAGATGATCATGATGAGATAGTCTTGAAAAGCTTCCACTGCAGTTTCTCAGTGTGTATGCCCCAGAAAAGAAGGTTGACTCAGCAAAGGCCACTGGATCTATGAGATTTGGGGAGGCCTGGCCTGAGTGGGGTCACCCGCTGTAGCTGGATCTGTTACAGGGCAAACCTGGGGATTAAGGGAATGACCCAGGATGTGAGTCTTCACCCAAATGTGCCAAGAATAAAAGGACAAATTCCCAAAGCAGATACACGGAGGGAAGCAAGAGAAAAGGATTTAAAAGGATTTATTTACTTATGGAATGAGGAAAGAGAGAGAATAAGAAAAATTTTTGACTGGCTAGTGGCTGGATGCTGTCTGTCCTACCCATGGATGGAGTTTGCAGAGCAGAGGCCAGGGTGTAATCAGAAGCCTCTTTAAAACCCACCTGGCAACTATGCGCAGCTCCTGGTTCCCCATAGGCCCCGCCCACTTCAGGAAGTCAAAAAGCTCCACCTTTTACCATGTTGGGTACAAGCATCATCCACTGGCTCAGAGGTTGTTCCTCTCTGTACCTCTTACAGATCCTCCAATGACACAAGAAATGATTTCTGTTGAAATTTGCATTCACCGTACAGTAAGGACGACTCTCTTCCTCCTTCCTTTATCAATTATTTGATAAGATTGCAACCAATGGGGACAGAGGCCATAAATCTACCATTCCTCACAATGTGGAACTAGCTAGAAGGGGAGGAGGGTGTTTGAGGTCAGTTGGGCATTGAGGAAGGGCCTCCTGAGACTGATGGTAACAGTGAGGAAATTACTTCCATTTTGGTTTATTCGTTGAGGGTTTGCGTTCATATTTTGTTTGTGTATGAGTATTTATTTCAGTACTTTTTTACAGAATCATTATTATTATTATTTTTAGAACTCGTATTTCCCACCGGTTCAACACTCATTTTTTTTTTTAAGATTCATATATGCATAGAAGAACTGGGGTACAGGCTAGAGGTGTGTGTGTGTGGGGGGTGAGAAGATTCACCAGAGACAGAGCGGGGAGCAGAACAGGCAGACTGACTGCTGAGGGGAAATACACTGCTGAGGGGAGCAGTGGGTGAGCCAGGAGAGGTCTGCTGTGCCATATGGGTCACCTCCTTGGCCGGGAATCGAACTCGTGCTGCAGTGGCTGCGGATAGCTTCATAGTGCTGCATCTCAACCCCTTGCGCCACCAGGGATCCCTTACGGAATGATTATTTATTGTGTCAGAAACAGGATTTTTACTGGTCTAGAACACACTTGATCATCAGTTCAGTTGAGGCACTCAGAAGTCTGATTTTTTTTTTTTCCTGACAAAATTCTCCCTTTTCTTGATGCAAATTGCAAGTAGAACACATCTCTTTAATTATCAGGGTCAGGAACAGATGAACAGATCCTGACATTGTCCCAATGTAACCCTGTCCATTTTATGCTCATTTAATTCACTTCAGCCCTTTCGATTATGAGCATTGGGAGTCCAAGAATGACCATGCTTTGTGCTTCCTGGTCTTGATAATTTCTCTGGTGGCCACTGGGTGGCAGCGTGTCCCACAAAATGTTCCTTTTGTGGCGTTGGTGTGTGGCTCCTCCCCCAGACCTAAAGCTCAGCGCTTGTTGCTCCTGACTTGGATTTGTTTAATCACACTTCTAGCAGACCAGACAGCTCGTATTATAGCCGTGCATGTGCTCTGTGTGTGCTTAATTACACTGTGGAATTAAATTCAGAGGGTGAGGATGTGGCTCCATGTGTATGCTCCCAAGGTCTGCTTGAGCGCCCAGCATTTGCCTGGGCTCAGTCAGGATGGTGGAACCACAGAAGAGGCTGCAGAAAACCTCACCCAAAAACAGGTGGCACTTACTTGGAGTCAAGGGCAATTGTGCAAATTTTGCCTCCTGGGCAGCAGACAACCACAGATCAGAGGTTCCTTCCCTGTCCAGCTGCTGCCCCAGGGTCATGTGTTCAGCCTCCGTACTTCTGCTCCCACCTGGGTTGCATCAGGAAACCTGGTTCATGGTGGTGCGTTCTGCCCAGACCTTCTTCTCCCCTTCCCCTTGCAATACTTACTCCTGCCCACCCACAGGGCACTGCAAACTTGACTGTATAGGAGATCAGTGATTTCAGAATAATACTTGTCACACAGGGTGGCCATATTCAGGCTGCCTCTAATGGTGCAGTTCCAGACCCTGGAAAGTCAACAGAAACAACCACCAGAATGGAAAGGCCTCAAGAATATCTCCATAGCATCATAGCTAGTAGACGTTCACTGATGTTGAATACCTCCAGTGATGGGAAACTTACTGCTTCACAGATTTTTTTCCTTCCCAGTAGCTTTAATTATTTAAAAATTTCTCATTTTCTTTGAGCTGAAATATAATCTCCTATAGGTTTCTGCCAGTGATCCTCATTCTTTTCTCTAGGGCCTCTAGGCAAGACTTGTGGCATCTTGATAATTGTACATTTTGATCTGGTGGATGTGGGCAGGGACAGATATTGTGCATCTCTAACAAGTTACCGGGTGATGCCATCTCTGCTGTGAGTTGCAAAGGAGTTGTGGAAAAACTGGGCTTTGAAATTGTCTTTGCATTCAAATTCTCTAACATTTGGTATCACCTTCTAACTTTGTGATCTTGGAATAGTTACTCAAGTTTCCACCTGTGAAACTGGGGATAGTAAAGCCTAAATGAATAATGCCTATTTCCTTTATTATAAGACAGATGAAACTGAATTTGTATCAGCTAAGAATCCTTTCAGCCATAAGCAAAATAAACCAGACGAATAGTGGCTTAAACTATTGGAGCTAATTTTTCTTGTATAACAAGTAGTTTGGTGTGACTACTGACATTTGTTCAACTGCTCAGTGATGTGATCAAGGAACTAAGCTCTTTAGTTCCTTCCCTGCTATCCTTAACATTTTTATTTTTCATTCTCATGTTTGTTGCCATATGGTCACAGAATGGCTGCCGTAGCTCCAACCATTACATGTGCATTAAAGAAAACAATAAAAGGGGGAGGAGTTAGTACCTTTCATTGGCCACACTGGGTCAATTTATTTATGCATACAAGAACTGGGGTAAAAGCCAGAGGTGTGTGTGGGGGGTGAGAGGATTCACCAGAGACAGAGTGGGGAACAGAACAGGCAGATCAACTGAAATACACTGCTGAGGGGAGCAGTGGGCGAGACCGGAGAGGTCTGTGGCACCATTTGGGTAGCTCCCTGGCTGGGTTTTGAACTTGTGCTGCACTGGCTGCAGATAGCTTCATAGGTTGCGTCTTAACTCTTTATGCCACCAGGGAGGCCCCAGCTACTTTTAGTTTTAAGGGAACCTGGCATAGGAAATCACTGGCAGAAGGGGATAAGATTGTTATGGTTCATTACCTTGGGCAAGGTACATTGCTAATCTGAACAAAATTTCAGTTTTGTTGTGTCATAGTCAAGTATGGGTTGCTATAATAAAGTACCATATATTGATTAACTTAAATGACAAATCTTTATTTCTCACAGTTTTGGATGTTGGGAAGTTCAAAATCAAGGCAACAGGCTCTCTGGTGTCTTGTGTGGGTTTTCTTCCTGGTTTGCTGTGTTCTTATATGGTAGAAAGAGTGGAAGAGAGCTTTCTGGGCTTCCTTTAATAAGGTTACTAATCCTACTCATGAGGACTCCACCCTCCTGACCCAGTCACCCTCCCAAAGGACCCACTCTTTAGTGTGATCACATTGGAGTTTAGGATTTCAGCAATTAAATTTGGGAGTACGTGAATATTCAGTTCATTGCTTCAAGAAGAAATGGGGGTGGGTTGGATAAATGTTAGGTAGCTAAGTGTACCCATAGGTTCATTGACCATCTTCCCTTTAAGAAGTGGGATCCAAAACTTATCTGTTAAGCAGGGGTCAAAAAAGATCATGCCTCTTCCTTGCTTCCTGAAACCCCACACTGGGAGCCCTGAGATGCCTTGTAAGAGTTACAAGGCATCCATGTTGCTGCAAACTGCATGTGTTTATCTTTTTTGATTGCTGAGTAATATTCCATTGTGTATATGTACCACATCGGGGAGAGGAAGGACTAGGGTCAAAATAAGGGGGGGGGTGAAATTGTATGGGGAATATAACCAAAATGAAAATGCATACATTGTACAAAAATGAAAAATGATGTAAGAATTATATAAAATAAAATATTTTTTTAAAAAAGAGACCCCCTGAAGGCATCACTGTAAGGAAGCCAAGTCCCACAGAGAGGCCACACAAGGCACTCGGCTGGCAGCCCTGGTGGACTTTTGGTGATCTCAGTGGGACACCAGCTGATAAGCACATAAGCCTTCAGGCATTTCAACCCCCCCACACCCCCCGCCACTGGGTCCTCCCAGCTGAGACCCTGACAGCACAGAGACAAGTTGTCCTTGCTGTGCCTTCTAAAATTCTGACCTACAGGATCTGTGAGCCTAAGCTAATGGCTATTATTTCAAACTACTACATTTTGGGAATAACTTTTGATTTCATAATAATCGAAATAGGAGCTAATAGTATTTGCTGTAGAATGTGCCCCCATGTCGGACTGAGTAGCTGCTGACACTGTTACTGATTAGAACTTGTCTTACTCTTTCCAAATCTATGGATTTACTTCCTTCCTCCAAGGATTCGGCTAAGCCAGCCTTGCTAAGTAACTTCATTTCTTTCTAAGCTTTCCCCCTTGAGTTGAGTTCCTTTTCCTTCACCAGATAGTCATCCTTCCTGGAGGGGCTCACTTGCAGAACTACCCTTCCAGTTGGTCACATTCACCCCTGACTCTTGTCTTGCCTGGTGGAATACCAGCAACCATTTACTCTTTGTTTCTCCCTTGCCTTCTAGACCAGACCTTTTATTTCTTTCCTGTAATTTTTTTTTCATCTCCCCCAAGGATTCCTGTTACTGAATGCTAGTATCAGCTTCCCTTAGCCAATAAAAGGAAACAAAGTTTGAGGAGACGAAAAGAAGCTTAATTTGTTGACAAATTGAGGAGGGCAGCAGACTCATGTCTGCAAGTCCACTGTCCTGTTCTTTGGGAGAGGGCAGGGGTATTTGCCCAGAGTTCCAAGGGAGCAGAAGGAGGGAGTGGGCAAGGGTTAGCATGTCCATCCTTCTAACACGAGTATCTATAGGTTTTGGTTGACACCAGCTTGCTTTCGCCTTCACCTGGTGGTCAGTAAATCAGAATGTTATCTTCCTCATGATGCTTTCTCCTTGGAATGTAAGCCTCGAGGGTAAATAAAGGAAATGGGCGAGCTCCTCTGGTGGAACTGAAAGGCCTTCATTCTTGTTTCATTTCCAGCATCCTAGGTCTCGACCCTCCACCTGTCCTTTGTTCAAGGATTGTTTCCTCTTCCCTCTGCCTCTTTCTTTTTTTTTAAAGATTTATTTTATTTAGTTATGCATACAAGAGCTGGGGTATAGGCCAGAGGTGTGGGGGCTGAGAGGATTCACCAGAGAGAGAGCAGGGAGCAGAACAGATGGATCCACTGAAATACACTGCTGAGGGGAGCAGCAGGTGAGACAGGAGAGGTCTGCTGCGCCATGTGGATCAGCATCCTGGCTGGGGATCGAACTCATGCTGCAGTGGCTGTGAATCACTTCATAGTGCTGAGACTTAACCCCTTGCACCACCAGGGAGGCCCTCCCCCCACCAGCTTTTACTTTCAGCCCAATCCGGGCCCATTGCTGACTGCTCCTCTGCAGAATCCGAGTGATGACAGCCATTCCCATCTTGCACCTAAAATGACTCGTGATTCTAGTCCCACCAATTTCTATTTCTGAGGCAAAGCAGACTAAACTTTTGGATTATTACTGCTTCCTTTCCAAATGCTCATAATACATTCCTCCCCTTTATAATCATATGAGCTCATTTTGACAGGGATTGACATAAAAATCACAGAATCTGCCTTCTTTTGGAGAACCGGAACAACATAGTTATTTCCAGTCTGCTGTCAGTGACAATAATTTCCTCCTCCCATCCTCTCTCCCCACTTACCAGACAATCACTTCCACTTTGAAAGCTTCTTCTGGTATGTCCTGCTTTTATTTCTAAATAATGAGCTCACTATTTTTTCTTAGTTTTGAAGTTGTGAACATTTTCTACTTATTATCTGTTAGAACTCTCATACCTCCTATTTTCTCTTTTATTAGCATTTTCTTTTTTTTTTTTCCTATTTCATTCTTTTTTTTTTTTTACTGTTTTATTAACATTTATTTATTATTTTTTCTTTTTTTTTAAATACTAAATTTTATTTTTATATTCCCCATACAATTGCAACCCCCCCATTCTGACCCCAATCCCTCCCCTCCCGCCCCCGCCCCCCTAAAAGTGTCTCTGGTTCATAGTTTTTTGTTGATTTTGATTTTCACTTTCTTATAGTTATTCATTTTCCTGGTCCCTTATTTAAGTTTTCTAGATTCCTGCTATGAGTGAGACCATCCGGTATTTTTCTTTTTCTTTCTGGCTTATTTCGCTGAGCATGATCCCTTCCAGCACCATCCATGTTGCTGCAAATTGCATGTGTTTATCTTTTTTGAATGCTGAGTAATATTCCATGGTATATATGTACCACATCTTCTTGATCCAGTCATCTATTTTTTTATTAGCATTTTCATAAGACAATTTTTGTTTGTTCATTAACCCATTTTGACATTAGTTTGATGATGGAGGGACTGCTGGGCCAACAGGAGGCTGTGATCACAGGATAAAATTCCAAGCCTATGAATTAGAAAGAAACATCACAAGGACCCAGATACCTATGATCTTACATAGCCGTAACCTTGTATTTTACCACATTTGTTTTAAAATAAGTCAAAGCATTACAGGTGGAGGTGTAACCCCTTGGCTTTCTCTTCCTAATTTCATCCCTGTCCTTTTCTCCTTGCTTCCTTAGAATAATCATGTTACTGCAATTGCTGTTGGTCATTCCATGAATTATTTTCCTGCTTATATATGCACATATTCCTAAATGATATATAGTACAGCTAGCTATATTTTAAAATTTAATGTAAAGACATAATTCTTTATTTAGCTTTTAGTATATATTTTCACCCCTTGGCATTTTACTTTTCAGGTTTATTCATGTCAATGTCCGTGATTCTGGCTTTCAAAACTAACGTGTGCTATCTCATTGCGTGATGATATGACACTCCATTAATCCACTTTCCTACTGAGAAAATTGTAGGTTCTTACCCAATTTTTTTGCCACTATATGCAATGCTACAATGAACACTCTTACCATTGTATTCTTGGGCACACCTGGAAGAGTTTTCTAAATATGCGGGTTTGTAATACATCAATATTGGCAATTTTACTAGGTGTTGTCAATTGTTCATGGTATGAAGGTTTCCCTGGAAGGATCAGAATTTTGTTATCTTCTCCCCACCCCAAAATCATGGGTATAAGATGAGATTTAAGTGTGATTTCAATTTGCATTTCCCTTTAACTGATGTGGCTGAACATCTTTTCACAATTTTATTGGACATTCCTTCTGGAGGAAATGACTAATTTTTAAAATTTCTCAGATTTTAATGTACCTATCATTTTTTTTTAACAGATAGTCTGCCATCTCTGCCAAAGCCTGTAGATGCTATTTTTCATACCAGCTAAGATAGTCTTCACTTAAACTTACAGAGCACCAACAAATAGTTGCTTAACAAAGTCAATTAAGGATCTCATGTAACAAGAATTAAGCAGTGGGAGGTTCCAGGGTAGATTTTGAAGTAGGTTTAGACCCAGCTTTCCTGTCTTCTCCCCTGCCATCCTCCACATGTTGACCATAGCTCTTGGGTGGTCCGAAGACCACATGCAACTCCAAGGAACCTGTCCTTTACCCACAGGGAGAAAGATGAAGGGACTCAATACTGGGCCTTTGCTTTCTTTTACTGGGGAACGTACTCTTAGCCTTGTGCTTGTATTTCATAGGCCACAGCTGGTCACGTGTCTGATTCAGATGGATACTTGACAGTTGCAAAAGGGGCTTTGTAACTGGCGTAGGTCAATCCCAACTCATCCTGGGAGCTGGCAGCCTGCAGCCCCAACAAAATCTAGTGGTGTTGTTGTAGAAATATATACTACTTTTTACCCAGGCAGAGGAAGAACAAGTGGTACTTCAGGAATGGTGAGATCAGGGGAAGCTTTATTACTCAGGCATGAGGTCCCAGACCTGTGTAGCCCCATAAGGTCTGAGCACCTGTTTAAAGACCAAGAGTTCCTTTTTTTTTTTTTTTTTTTTTTGTGGGATCCTCACCGGCAGCCAGGAACGAACCGGCGCTGCAGAGGCTGTGGGCAGCCTCGCAGCCCACGCTCAACCACTGCACCACCAGGGGAGGCCCGACCAAGAGTTCCTTTTATACACAACTGTGTCCATAACTGTTACATTGATAACATCGTTTTTAATCAGGCACAAGCATTTGCAGCAAAGTCCCCAGACAAGAGGGGGAAAGATGCAGGCATTCGGGGATGGCCTTGGAGAGACAGACCAGCTTGGCCGGCTGCCCGAACTTATAGGTAAGAGTGCTGAGGCCCTGGCCGTAAATTGTGAAAGGGAAGGAGCTATAAGTAAGCAAACTTGTTGATTATGCTTGCGTTGGAGTGTTCATTGCACCTGGGTTGGAAGTTCTACTGAAATCTTTATTATATTCATTTGCTCAATACTATATTTTCGCTTCAGTGTGAACAAAATGGAAAATAGCTGTTGTGTGAGCAGCTCAAAGTGCCTCATTGTCCCCTAACAGCAGAGAATCTCCCAGTTCCTGTGTTTTTTTCCTGGACACCGTCTTTTGTCTTCTGTCCCGCTCCGCTGGGTTGTCTCACTGTAGCTTCATGGCTGCCCTTGAGCTTTCCCTTATGATCTTCTCTCTCGAAACCCTGTCCTGAACACCCTGATTTCTTCTCCTTCTTTCTCTTTTCTTGCCAAGACGCCAATTCACCAGTAACTTCCTGAGAGTAACACACAGGAGCTCCCTGCCCTGAACACTGCTTGTGTGAAATTGTCAATATTCTAGCCACCCATTTGCTTCATTATAGTCATTAATAGAGAATGCTAAGCTTTAATGAGTTGTCTTTCAGAATTTTGGAATTGGAAGCATGGCTCTATTATTTTTTAATTGCCAAGGTTTAGAAGTCCAAAATCATCCCGATTCCTGTTCTTTGGATGAAAATTCACCTTTTCTTGAGAGCGCTCCTGGTCTCCTGTTTGTTCAAGGTCTTCTGAAACTGCATGGGGCTGTATTGTGGTGTTTGACCCTCACAAAACTCTCTTCAGCCAACTTCTAGACCTGTGAATTTTCTTGTTTTATGCCTCTGACATTTCCCTCCCCTTACTTTTCTCTATGCTGATTTCTTGGAACTCCTGTTGGCTGTGTGGCAGACTTTCTGGATTAATCTCCTGGCATTCTTACCATGTTTGGGACCTGATTTTCTTCTTTATCTTTTAGTTTTGCTTTCTGCCAGGCTTTTGGCTTGATTGTCCAAACTTTTTTTTTTTTAGTAAGCTTTTCACTGGCTTTCATATTTTTAATGTGTAAAGACTTTTTCTCATGCTTTAATAAATTCCCTTCATAGCATCATATTTTGTGCATGAAATATTTTTTTTTAAGATTTTATTTATGCATACAAGAGCTGGGTACAGGCCAGAGATGCAGGGGATGAGAGGATTCACCAGAGACAGAGTGGGGTACAGAACAGGCAGACTGACTGAAATACACTGCTGATGGGAGCAGTGGGTGAGACAGGAGAGGTCTGCCTTGCCATGTGGGTTGCTCCCTTGGCCGTCCGGGGATCGAACTTGTGCTACAGAAGCTGTGGATTGCTTCGTAGTGTGGTTCTTAACCCCTTGTGCCACCAGGGAGACCCTGTGCATGAAACATCTTTCTGAGGATTTATTTTCTTTCTAGTTTTTCTCCTGGTTCCTGGGTTTTCTGTTGTCTCTAGGTGCCTTTTGTTTTCTTTTTAGTTTGCTTTAGTATCTTTCATGGTGAATTGTTTGCTCATATGTAGGCTGATTTCTTGTCCACAGAAAAGAGACAGGCACTTGAAAATTGGAAAGCTTGGAGTGCTTAGGCTGGGCCTGTTAGGAGGGACTTTATATAGGATGATGGGAGCACAGGACAACATTTTAAAGGGATATCCCCAATGTCAAAATAAGTAGGCCTTTCTCTAGAACCACTTCCAATTTGTCTTGATAGGACACAACAGTAGGGTTCTGTAGCATCAAATTTCTGCAGTATTAACTTATTCAGATTTCTTAAGATACCAAATTTTCTTAGGCCTCAGTTTCCTTCTCTATAATCAGATGGAATTGGACTAAGTGACCTCAAAGGATTCTTCCCACTCCATGGTTTATAATATGATTCAGGACAGAGATTAGTTAAGAGACAGAAACATATTAGAGGGACTCAACTATGCTAAAATATAAAAATCCTTGGAAGCCGTCAGGAGATCGGTTCCTAAAAATCTAATAAAAATTTGGACTCACTGGGGACATGACTCATTGGGAGATAATTAGAAATAAACTTATGAGGGAGACTCAAAGAAGGCTAATATTTGGTGGCAATGCCTTAATTAATTTTGCCTTAACCCTTGGGATGTCGAAGTAAGTAGGTTTTACCATCTACCTCTTTTTTTTTTTTTAAAGATTTATTTATTTATGCATACAAGAGCTGGGTACAGGCCAGAGATGTGGGGGGTAAGAGGATTCACCAGAGCCAGAGTGGGGAACAGAACAGGCAGACTGACTGAAATACGCTGCTGAGGGGAGCAGCGGGTGAGTCCGGAGAGTTCTGCTGTGTCATGTGGGTAGCTCCCTGGCCGGCCGGGGATTGAACTCATGCTGCAGTGGCTACAGATGCTTCATAGGCTGCTTCAACCCCTTGCACCACCAGGGAGGCCCACCATCTACCTCTTGAAGCTGACTTGCATACATAAGCTGGACGTTGCTGATGGAGTGGGGCATCATAAATCCAGAGAGAGGGAAGGAGCATTAGATTTTAATTTATAACAACCCATCCGAGACCTCGGATCACAGGTGGACAGATCCCTACACAAAGGTCAACATTTGAAGGATATCTAAAATTAGATTCTTGTTTACCCTTCAAATGAAGCTGTATTCTTCTCTCTGGGCTGTATGAGATTAAGGGGCTCTCAGAAGGTGGAAATTTCACATTTCTGCATTGGCATCTGCTAGATTCTGATATATGTGTGTGTTCAAATTAAAACTAAGTATTAATGTAACATCTACTTGCTTACTTACACTGTAAATGATGGCAAAATGGATGCCTGTGTCCTTGCTTTATTAATTATCACTTAGAAGTGTGTGCAGGTGGTGTTCATTACATGTTGGAGTAAACGAATCTATTGAGATGCAAACCTGCCCTAGAATACTGCTGCTTTTTCATCCACTTCTAACTCATGTTGAAAATCTATAGGTCACCATCTAAGTTCAGGGTGTTCTGAGGAGGCTGAGGATTGGAGTGGGGCTTGTTTAAAAGATAAAGGTGCATTCAGCTCCATTTGATGGAATTCCAATATCAAAAATACCTTGAGGAATAAGATCTCAGCCGATATTCCTGACTTCAGCAGTGTGACTTGTCCCACTGTCACCTCAATATCATTTTGCCTGAGCAGAAATATAGCTAACCTGTCATAACGGTATTTACTCGGTGCACAGGAAAGAATGATGACAGGGGAGACATTTAAGGGAGATTTCCTGGATTTATGATATTGATTTTTGCTCTTTGTATGAGAAAGAAATTAACATCGCTCCTCCTGGAAATATGTTCTCTGTAATGAGGCTGGTTAACTTCATGAAATACAGCTTACCAAGTTGATGTTTGCCTAGAAGGGAGTCTGGATTGGTTGTAGAGGGGCTGGGAAGCTCACCTGGAGATGGAGAACTATTAAATTGCTGCCAAGCAAGGAGGCTGTCTTTGGTTTTGGGGAAGTTGAGGGAAGACAAGCTTTCCATCGGGAAAATTGTTCAAGAGCGAGTCAGAGGAGAGAGAGGATCTGCCTTGGAGCACAGACTTGGGGATACTTTTTTTTTTTTCAATCTTAATAAAGTCACCCATTCACTTAGCAGCTCAAACAACTTGTACCAAAGGTCTGATACCATCTTGATCAAGAAGGATGTGGGGAATTGTCTTTAGGGAGCTCAGACCAGTAGCGGAAACCACCAAAGCCAGCCTTGTAAGAGTGGAGCATGGAGACTTGAACGCTTCTGCACATTTAGACTCTCCCCTGAGCATTATAAAACTGGAAGCTTCGTTTGCTAAAGCGAATGTCTGTGGATCACCTTTCGTGCTCGGCTGCCTAGCATGGTCTGAACTTTGAAATCCGAACTAAAAATATGCCTTTCATCATTTTCCCTTTCTTAGGGATCTGTAGTGACTTTCTGTGTTGCCTGCTGAACTCAAGATCAAAAGCCTATGCCTGAGCTTTAAGTCTTTTCATGATTTAGCTTATCTTCCTTTCTGACCACATGGACAGAGCTCCCAGGGCCACATTCACCTCTGAGATTGCTCTCAGTCTGTTGGCATCCTCTGATAGAATCTTTAGCTTGTTAAAATATTGGTCGATTGCTGCTGCCCAGAGGGGGACCCCTGCTTCCCAACTCCCGGTGCGCCTTTGCCGGGGTCTCACCTGCTCTTCCACACCCCAGGAACTGAAGGGTTAACACCTGGTAGTGTGGCGAGCCCCAGCCCCAGTACCATCTGCTCTCTGTGGTTTGAGCCCAGGCTGGCCAGATGCTGAAATAGTTTGCATTCACCCTGCGCAGGCCCATGGGACCCACTCTGCATGCCTCTAGCCCTCTTGCTTGCTCTTCCTCGTCTTTGCATTTTCCAGGGCCCACCAAACTCTATGCATTTAACAACTATTTTTGAGAGCCTGCAATAGCACACAATGCGACAAGATTGGCATTGAGGGGTCCTCATGAAGGCTCAGAATCCAGAGCAGGGAGAAAGGTATTGGTCAAATAAAAATCCAAATCAGTATAAGCTGTGTGCTGGGGCCGTCAGGGCCATGTCGTAGGGGAGTGGCTCCAGGCGGAATCTGCCGCTGGGCGCCTGACCTGGCATCTACATGAGGGTGCTGCACCAGAGCTGGGATTAAGGAAGCAGATCAGGGAAGCCTTGGTCTGAAGTATGAGTAGATGTTAACGAGGCATAGAGGCGAGGAGGGAGCATCACACAGCAGGAGAAGTAGGTCTAATCACCCCGGGGAGGGGGAAACATGGTGTGAAGGAATAGCCAGTGTGGTGGCTTGCGAATTCCATATCCTCATGGGCTCCGCTATAGGGACTGCTCAGAATGATTTCCTTGGTGATGCATTAGTAAAGAGATTGATGGCTTCAACAAGTATGAATTTGGGGTCTGGCATACCTGTGAATGGTACTGGAATACCAAACCTGTTATGCTCTTACAATACTTTCCCCTAAACTTTTCCTTCCCCCTGTAATATTCAGCCCCTTTTAAATTATTCTTCATTGCTTCTTTTCCCTTCCCTGTGCCTCATCAGAGGCTAAGAGTGATGTTCAAGAGCTCTCTGTCCTCTTCACTAGAGTATCCCTTGACCCTGGACCAGAGGCTGGCATGTAACAGATGCTCAATATATGTTTGTTGCATGAGTACTGGAGTTGCATTAAAGTCTGATGGGACATGGGTCTCCCTAGTGGTGCAAAGGGTTAAGCACCGCACTATGAAGCAATCCTCAGCCTCTGCAGCACGAGTTTGATCCTCGGCCAGCCAGGGGGCTATCCACATGGTGCAGCAGACCTCTCCTGACTTGCCCACTGCTCCCCTCAGCAGTATATTTCAGTCAGTCTGCCTGTTCTGTTCCCCACTCTGTCTCTGGTGAATCCTCTCACCCCCTGCATCTCTGGCCTGTACCCCAGCTCTTATATGCATAAATAAATAAATCTTAAAAAAAAAAGTCTGATGAGACATGGTGGTGACCTTCAAGGGCTTGTGTCTGCAGCCTATTTCACATATCGCTTTGCATCACTCTTCGTCTGTTTCCTGAGCAGAAGTCTCTTGCACTATACTGTAAGCGAGGTCTCAGAGGGCAGCACTGGCCAGTTAGGAATTGCCCGCGCAGCCTTTGTCTGGAAACTGATAAGACAAAAGGCTATAATTTGAATCAGACTCCAGCAGCTGCTGGACAAAAGTTTGCAAAATAGAACCCGCTATGATAAAGTCTTTGGAACTTGTGGGTGAATTTCCTTTAAGAGAAAAAAAAATAATGATGACAAAGACAATAATAATAGTTTCATTCAATCCTCTCGGTGCTACGGTGCTTTTCCTGTGAATTTCAGCCTTGACAGTACAGGCTTCCATATTTATTGGGATTAAAGAAGGTATTTAGCCTGCCAGGTAAGCACCATAGCTATTTGATTTGATTTTTTTGACATTTGAGAAGCAGAGCAGATAAGACCCAATCTCTGGGCTCGTCCCATCACAGCCTTCTAGGTCACTGCCTGAACTCTCACACACAAAGGTGACGCGGGAAGCCGGTGGTGTTATTATTACCTCTCTCCATGGCTTATTGCCTCCATTAAAGAAAAAACGGGTCTGAGATGGGAAGAAGCCTCTGGCCAGGGAGTCTGAGGAGGCTAGCCCGGGACCCAGGGGAGGACAGGGTCACTTTATACCACCACGAGCTCCATGCGGGCAGTTCTGAGGGAAAACTCGTTAGGCACGGAATGGAATTCTATTCCGGGCTTGGCTGTCTGCAATAACCCCTGCGGTGACCTTGCTCAGTCTCCCTAGTCTGCAGGATGTGCACTGGCCCGCCTGGCTTTCTTTTCTGCGTTTTCGGCCTGACTTCGAGGAAGAGAAGAGGCCACGGTTCACGGGGAGAAATGAGCCCAAAGGAGAGTCTGCCAATTACGGCACCTGTCAGTGTTCAACAACAGATAAAATTAATTCAGAAACCCAAACAGTCTGCAGAAAACCGAACACAATTATCTAAGAAATTAAGTTATACCGTTGCCATGACCTTTAATCAATCATCCAACCGTTAATGTTAATTTTGTGATCTAAAAATCATAGTTCTATTTGCATTTTAATGGCTGCTAAATGAGTGTCATCAGGAAGAAATAATGGCAGGGTGGCCTTTCGCTACAAATTCTTCCTTCCTAATGGTGATGCAGAGAGTGAGGAAACGGTGTTTGGAAAAGGTTTTGTTTCGCCTTCTAGCAGATGTATGGAGCTGCCCTTCTCAAATGAAAAAACAAGCAATTCCCCACAAATACCACCACCTGTTGTTATAAATAAATCCAAGCTGTAAAATGGAACTCAAGCTTAATGGCAAAATCATTACAGGCAGCCTATCCCCTCCCGCCGGCCCTTCATTATAGCTTCTTAACTTGTTTCTCAGTCATGTACCTTTTTTAAGCTTTCGACCAGCCATCAGGCCCCATCCCTAAGCAATAGCGATGGCCTGTGGATTTGTGGCTAAAAATAAAAAGTTACCAACCTCCAGGAGAATAATCACGTCTGTTAGCACCGTGTCTGCGGCTATAAGCTGGCTATGTGCCTCTCCATATTTAGGGTTCCCTTGAAATCTTCATCCAGACATACAGTGGCGTGTTTCACAGCTAATGAACCTAACCTTCAAGTCGGAGCGTAAATTCCTAATTAAATCAGGGCTTCGTGAGGTTATTGGCAGACGGTTTATAATTCGGCAGAATCTTGGCTCTATGAGGAGTTATAGGAAAATTAGAAAATATTAGACTTAGAATGTGGTTTCCTTTAATTATCCTTTATCTTTCTCCCAGCCTTTTTTGCCTAGACGGTATCACCCCATATATAAATATTGATTGTTTAGCAGGCCCAGGATATTATGCTTACTAAAAATATTGTGTTTCTCATCTGAAACTCAGCTTCTTCCTTCTATCTCCGGGGAGAAGTTCTACATGAATTATTTTTTCTGATGAAAGAGGTCTTGAACTTATAAATTTGAAAAAAAAAAAAAAGCTTTAAAAATAAAGAGCTTCAGAGATTTTTCCCAGTACAGGAAATTCAAATAGGGAAGGGAGGAGAAAATATTAGAAATGAATGCTAACTTTTTTTTTTTTCTCAAAAGGAAGGTGGTGGTGGTGGTGGAAGGATGTTCCTGCAAAGATTGCAAAACTCCATTTCATAAAAGATTTATTAGCAATGACAGAGGGAGATTGCTGAGTGGAACCCTGATAAATGCCTCTCCTTTTTTCACGGCTTTAAAATTATGGGTTCTGTCCGTAAAGTACTGATTAATTCATATTCACTCAATGACATACCCTCTTTTTCTCCCCCAAGCAAAGATTGTAAGCATTTTACTTCAACAAATAAAGAACTCTGGGTGGGATGCATACTAATTCATTTAGCTTTGGAACTCGCACTACAATTTATGCAGCTAATCACAGCAAAGCAGGAAAGAATCTTTTCTTTTACTGTGACAGGACCTGCCTACCTTTCAGCATTTCCCCCCTAAGGTATTATTAATCTCTAAACTTCACAAAATTGAAGACTTATCTAAGACCCTTTAAAACAGAGTGGCATCACATGTAGCAACTCCCAACGAGAGAAGTTTCTTTGCTTTTCTAAAAGACGGACGGTAATGTTTGGAACCTTTTCTTGTTTAAAGAATCCAGATAAAGTAGCTGGTGTCTGCTGTAAATTTCCAGAGGAAATTTGTTGCCTTTAGGACACAGTATTTATTTCTGAACAATGGGTAGTTTAAGCCCAGAAAAAAAATGGCAAAACCTAGAGGGAAGAGAATAGATGTCAGGTAGCGGTTAAGGAGTCAGGATTGCTGTTAGCGCAGTGTACCTGGGAGAAACCCAAGGCGATCACAAGGTGGTTAAGGTGTTCTTTTTCTGAAGGTGCTCTGACCAATTACTTTCAGGCACATCTCAGAAAATCAGCAATTGTTCATCCCTTTTAATTAACCTTTAAATTATGAGTGCTATGCACCCATTTAAAATGTTGGAAAATATAGAAAAGTGCTAGCAAAATAATTATTTCACAAGCTAACCCTGTGCCAGACACTGTCCAGGATCATTTCCATCCAGAAAGCTTCCTTAATGCTGGGTGGGAAGTTCCAGACTGCAATACCCCTGATGTCAGTCATCTGGGGTCTTGTTCATATGGTCCCATTCTTGGTACATGATGGGTACTCCCTGTATATATTTGTTGAAAGAAAGAAATTGTATATGACTATTATATGACAATCTATGTCCAAATTTTATTTTGGATAATTTTGACAAATCTGAAAGTATTGGTGTGAACAGCAATCTGGGTGTCCGCATAATTTCTAAGTTGTATTTTAAGAATCTAGTTTAAATCTAGTTTAATCTGGGTGAAGAATGGCCAGATACCAAGTTTCAATGGAAGGGGAATGTTACAATGGAAGGGGAAGGTGTTCCTTTCTATCAAAGGTTAAGACTGACTTTGAAATGCTTCTATGAGTCATCTGTAAAACTAAGTCTAGTTTGCCTCTTCAACACTTACAGCAACTCTGGGAAGTATGCATTTTTCTTTCCATTTTATAATTTGCTTCAGAAAGCATAAGTGATTGCTAAGACCTTTCACCTAGTAAACAACAGACCAGGTATGAGAACTCTCCTTGTGACCTCAGCACTATGTTGAGAACTGCCATGATTTACACCAAGAGTTGAGGTCAGCCAAAGATGGGGGCCAAATTTAGGAGCAAATCCACCATTAGCAAATTGACTATTTAGAAGATCCACCACAAGAAGCTAAGTCTAGGGTGAGAACATGTGGGATTCCTGAAATTTTCATACAGGGTCTACTAAGGATGAAGGCTCTGGAAAATATGTTGGGGGGAGACTCACTTGGCTATGAAGAGGCTGAGTGAATTCTGATCATGCCGGCAGGCAGCCCGGAGAAAGCCAGGGGATCAGTCATCAGGGAGCTGGTGACGGAAGATGTAAGACGGGACTCAGCTACTGGTAGAAACAGAATGAATCATGACCAACTCCATAAAGCACCCTGTGGACAGAGGTCATCCTATTTGTCCTATTCGGAGACAATACTACTAGTGCCTGGAATAGAACTGAAGGAGATTTAACTATACTCAGTTACCAGCATTGCATGATTGATGCCGGGAGGTACATACTAACCCACACTTGTCTGGCCTCAGGAAGTAGACCTAATGCAGAGGACTCGGGTTCATTTTTGCCCAAGTTATTTGATGCATTGCATATTTCAAACATTCTCCTTAATAATAATGACAGCTAATAATTATTCTACATCAAACCTGTGTTCCATAACAGTGCATAGAGCTTTACTTGCAGCTCATTTAATTCTTCTGACAATTCAGGGTGGAATGCATTGTTAGCTGCATCTCACAAATAAATGAAATGAAGGCTTGGAAGGGTTAAGTCATTTGTGCAAGGAAATATCTAGGAAGTGTGGAGCAGGATGTGTTGGAAGAGCTGGATGCATAATTAACACACTGAAATTTTCTTAGTCTAGTGAGTAAGTGGTCCCTAAACTCCTCTGAGTGTCCACACAACCAGGAGACTCCTAGATTTCCCATGATCAACCATCTAAAGACAGGTTAGTAGAGCGGTCTCCAGGACAGCTCCTGCTCCCAGTGGGTAGTCCTGCTGAAACAGGATTACCTAAGTGGAGGTAATGCTCACGGCACTCACCCCACCTGGCAGGTGAAGGTTCCATAAAACTAGAACTGTGGCCATTAATTCCCTCATTTGTAAAACAGAGTAGCCCTTGGCACACGGGGTGGCTGTAAGGACTAGAAGAGATCATGCACATAACAAGTACTTAGCAAAATTTGCTATATTATTTTTGTACCTTTTTATTTCTGACAAATAATGAACTATTTATCTTACTCTAATAAATGGCTTTGCTTATGTAGGCTACCCTGGTGATAGGCACGCTGTATTCTATAATCATAAAATTGAGCTTTTTAGTGCCTTATCAGGTCACACCTGCAACACACAAATTATCTCCAAATCCATTCACTGGTTGGTTTCTCTCTTTAAAGAGCATGCCCTTTAAAGAGTACATTTAGAGGCAGTCTGCTCACCCATAGTTAATTTTATAGGCTGTTTATCTACAGTAGAATTTACTTGAGTCTATCTTGGCTAATGCAATGAAGCCTGGGTATGCTTTCATGGGGGATGTGAGGTGAAGCTAGGGAGAGCAGAGCAAAAGCTTAGGCAGTTTTGGAAATGTCATTTCAGAGTCACTTTAATTGGAAAAGTTCTAGACAGTTCTAAAAGAAGAATTCCAGTAAACAAACCCATCACAACAAATGAGACCAGAAGCCCACGTTGGTTCTTTGGAGGCAGAGGATAGTGAGTACCGCATTTGGTGTGATTCTATCTTGAAATTATTAATAACCCACTCTGACAATTTTTCAGTCCCCTTAAGAATTAGACAATGACCTTGTACAGTAGACTATTGTGATATTCATTTACATCTTTCTCTGGTGAAAATATTTAAATGAATGGGAGGAATCTAAGAGGGGTAGATAGAATTAACCTCATTTTACAAATGAGGAGACTCGAAAAGCTTTGGTCAAGCAAATAATAATTGATGGAACTAAGACTTGAATTCAAGTCAGGTACCTTGGGAATTCAGCTTTTTTCATTAAACTGCACTGAAATAGCAACATTCTGAGAGTTCATCACCCTCTCCCCCAGCGGCTGCATTAAAAGCAATGGTAGGAAATGTAAGTGGGTTTTAACTGGATTGGCACATTTATAAAGGGCCTTTTCCAAAAAGTAGAAGAAAAAAGTTGGGTTCATGACCCAAAAGACCTGCCCATGTAAACAATAATGTTACACCCCATGTGTTTGGTGCTTTATATTTTCAAAGCACTTTTAAAATTCCTTCAACCTGTGTTCATTGAGAAAATCAGTGCTGTGTTCTGTTCTAGTTCTGAGCATGCAGTAGTGATGGAAACAAAACCTCTTGGCCTCTCAGAGCTTATGACAAGGGGCAGGGGACACAGACAGTTAGGAAACAAGTATGTAATATGCCTGGGAAAGGTAAGTACTGTGGAAAAGGATCCAGAAATGTGAGGGAAAGAGTGTGAGGTGTGTTGGCATTTCATACAGATGGGCAGGGAAGGCCCAGGATGGGAGAGACTGAATCGGTGGATAGAAGGGGCTGGACTGTTCCAGAGAGAATAGCAAATGCTCTGGGGCTGGTGCTTGATGATTCAAGGACCAGTGAGAAGGTCAGTGTGTCTGGAGCTGAGTGAGTGAAGATGAGAGAAGAGGTGAGGTCTCAGAGGCAGCAGCATCTCCTGAAGGACATTTGGGATTTACACTGGAGAGTTTGAACAGAGGAGTGACGTGATCAGACGTAATTAAAAAACAAATCAGTCTGGCTGCTGTGAGACTACACTAGAAGGGCTAAGAGTTG
Organism: Talpa occidentalis; assembly: GCF_014898055.3. Lineage (NCBI taxonomy): Eukaryota > Metazoa > Chordata > Mammalia > Eulipotyphla > Talpidae > Talpa > Talpa occidentalis. The sequence continues at coordinate 15,134,366 of NW_023601653.1, forward strand.
AAGCCAGGATGCCAATTGCAAGGCTGTTGTGGTGATCCAGAAGAGGAACAATAGTCATTGGCACCCAAGATGTAGTACCGGAGGTGGTGAAATCAATCTGATTCTGAGTGTTTGCAGGTTGAGCCAACAGGGTTTACATCCTGTGTGGGGTGTGAAAGAGAGGGAAAAGCAATGGTTCTAGGGATTTTGGACTTAGGAACTTCCCCATTTCAGATGGGGAAGCTAAAGGAAAAGCAGGTTGGAGGTGAAAAATTAGCACTGGTTTGAAAATATTCAGTAGTAAGTATAAGGTGCTTAGTAGATATCTGAGTCCTATCATATAGTGTTATAACACATTCAACATTATCTCTTTGACTAAAGGACTCTGTTTAATTAACATGCCCTGTCTATAGTGTAATGGAACTGGAATGAAACCACTCTACAGATACTGAGACAAATGTCCTCTGATAGAGAGTTCTCGATATAAATCAGCATATTGAGTCTCCAATAGCAACAGCTCCTAAAAACGGTATTTAAACTGTGCTAATAACTTCCCTCCCAAAAACTAAGGGATGTATACACTTGCATAGAGGCACAGAGCATATCAAAATAAGATGACCTCCTGCTGTAGCCCTTGGAATGATTATCAAAGTCATGAAATGAGCAAAGAAACCCAAATAAGTCAGATTCTGCTCTCTTCAAATGTTACTTCTTTTTTAAAGATTTTTTTCTCTTTATACATCTGTAGAGGTAACCAAAAAAAAAATTACTCTATGTACTTGTTCACTTTGTTTTTGACTTACCTTTTTTTCTTCCCACCCCATGTTTACTATAAAAACTTTCCAACATACAGAATTGTTCAGTACACACCCATATACTTACCTCCTATTGTCTGTTAATCTTTTCCTAGATTTGTTTCCCACATATCTGTCCATCCACCCCTCTGTCTACCCATCAGTCCCTGTGATTACTGTTATTTATGTTAATGCATCTTTTGGTGAATTGAAGCCACTAGCGCACTACACCCTCGAAGGCTTGCTTCAGCCCACCTGTCTTTAACCAAGTTCCATAGTAAACACTTTATTTTTCATTCATGTGGATCCTTTGTTTTTCATGGCCCTCAACAGCATGTAGTTGAATTTTGAATTTTGAGCTAATGTAAGAATGTACATCTTTTATTTTATTTTTTTTAAGATTTATTTATTTATGCATACAAGAACTGGGGTACAGGCCAGAAGTGTAGGGAATGAGAGGATTCTCCAGAGACAGAGTGGGGAACAGAACAGGCAGACTGACTGAAATATACTGCTGAGGGGAGCAGCGGGTGAGTCAAGAGAGGTCTGCTGTGCCATGCGGGTATCTCCCTGGCCGGGGATCGAACTCGTGATGCAGTGGCTGTGGACAGCTTCATAGGTTGTATCTTAACCCTTTGCGCCACCAGGGAGGCCCTAAGAATGTACATCTTTTAAAGAGAAGCCTGTAACCCTAATATATTGACCATGATAGTGGGCTGTGAGGTCTTACTGATGTATATTTACTTTATATCTTCCTCATGTAGGCCTTTTTGGCATTTCTCCCTTTTCCTTTTACAATCTACAGTCATTTATTCAAGTTTCTTTGGGGTCCTTTTCCTCCCTTGAACATAACCGATTCCCTCCCCCCTACTAGATGTTACTGTCAAATTAAAACAAATACTTAGCCTGACTTTTTCTAGTCACATCAAGAATGAAGCAGTGTCTCTTGCCGCCTTCCTTTTGAGATGAGATCATTTAAGCTTTACTTTCTTTGACTGCTGAACCATTTCAAAGTTTTGCTCCAAGAAATCCCAGACTCAGAACATGTGAGGCTCTCCTGTGGAGAAGGGGGTTAGGGAAGAAATTGAGGCCTAGAGGGATAAATTGAGATGGAGAGAGGGAAAAGACTTTTTCCTTTTGAAAAGTCCCAACTTCTGAATGGGAGCTTCAGACACTAGGGTGAACACAGGGCATCTGATCCACCTTTTACTCGGACAACACTCCAACAACACTTAACGCTCGCAGACAGAGGAGAAAACGCACTAGTTTTAGAGGATTAAAGAAAATGGATTTCTCAATTCATTGTAGAAGTTTAAAAGCCTTCCAGGAAATCCTTCCATCTCTATAATAAAAAACTTCAGCCTACATTCTATTAATCTTTATGTCTACAGTGAAAAAGCCTTTTGCTTAATAATATCCCCTCAAATATTTGAAGACTGTTCTTAAATCTCCCCATAGACTCCTTTTCTTGAGAATAAATAATCCAAATTCCTTTAAACTTTTTTCATAAGTTCTTCTTCCCATTCTTTTATTGATCTTTATAACTTTCCAGGATCTTTCTTCACATTTTCTCTCTTGTTTCTAAATTATGAAGCCAGGAACAGACAAAGTACTGATAAAGATCAGTTCATGCTTAACTGTGAGTTCCTTGAGGGCAGGAGTTGGTATGCTCTTTGTTTCTTTTTTTTTTTTTTCTTTAAAGATTTATTTATACAAGAATTAGGGTACAGGCCAGATGTGCGGGAGGGCGAAAGGATTCACCAGAGACGGAGCAGGGAGCAGAACAGGCAGATGGACCGAAGACACTGCTGAAGGGAGCAGCGGGTGAGACAGGAGAGGTCTGCTGCGCCATGTGGGAATCTCCCTGGTCGGCCGGGAATTGAACCCGCACGGCGGAGGCTGCGGACAGCTTCACAGTGTGGCGCTCAACCCACAGCGCCACCGGGGAGGCCCTGTTTATTTTTCTGAAAAGGACCACATAGTAAATATCTTAAACTTTGCAGGCCGACAGTCTGTGTCTCTGCTTTTTGGAGCTGTTCTCTCGGAAGAGCTAATACTCTATGTTTTACATTATAGAATTGTGAAAATCATTCTTAATTCAAGAGCTGTGCAAAAACGAGAGGCCAGATTTGACCTGAAGGTACAAGTTCATTGACTTGTGCTTTATCTTCTCCTGCAATGCCTGGTGCTTACCAGGCTTTCAGTAAAGTGTGTTGAATAAAAGAATGTAGAAATAGATTAAAATTATTTCACAACTCCTCTCTTTTGTTTTCTCATTAATGCTTGTTACCTTGCTGGTTCAATGACCGTGTTCACTAAGACCTCCAGATCTCCCTCCGCCATAGGCATAGGCATCACAACCAGCTCTCTCTTGTGCTGTTTGGAGTTGGGTAGTTTTATTTATTCCTTCCTTAATCTAAGATGCCATGGGGGCTCTCTCTAGACCTTCATTTGCTGCTAGCTCTGAATCTCACTTTTAACTTAGTGGATACCATTTTGAGCTTTTGTTTTTTCAGTGTATTCAGCATCTGTCCTCTTTGCAAATTATCTGTGAACTTAACAAGCCACCCCAGACAGTCGACAAAATCGTTCTCATGACAAAACCATTCTCATGACAAAACCATTCTCAGGAGTCCTACCTGCCCTGCAAGGGCTGGAAGCTCATCTGTACTTATTGTCCTGGGATAGATTAGAAGGAACCAGGCAGGCTCCTAGCGAAGGCTGGCGCTAATGACAAAAGGGGGAAAAGTCCTCCCGTTCTTTTTCCTTTGTTTTTGGGCCTATAGAATACTTGTCACTGCCTAAGGGAGTGTGGAGCTGGGTATTAGAAGAATTTCCATTCTGAGCTGAACGGAATCTGCCATGAGGAGCACAAATCCACAGCATGAGGGAGACTAAGCTCCTTTAACAGAATGCTGATCCTGGAGACTGAGCACACTGTTCCTGCAATCCCTCTGTTCCACCCCCACTTTCAGATGAGTGGATTCCTCCATCCACATATGTCTCTCTGATAGAAGGTGCCTCTTTATCTGCAGTGACCTGGCTGTCTCTTCCAACCAGAGTCCACTGGAAACACCTCTAAACTGCTCATGGCCCCCCAAAAACTATACCTCTCAGTCCTCAACATCCCTGGTATACGGAGGACAATTAGATTCTACCGATGTGACATCAAGGTCAGTGGAGACAAGGGCAGGAGCCATACCTTTTCCTCCAAGCTCCTGAGTCACTATTAAGGGGTTACAACTTTGAATTTGAGGGAACTGGGAATATCTTTACCCTAGTTCCTTCGGGGTGATTACTGTTGCTGTGGCCCATTTTTTTCCCATCCTCTCATCCCCACGCACCCCCTTCCTTCGGTGTTCCTGAAATTGCAGGGATCGCCACCGTTTAAAACATCCAGGAAAGCTACATTTATTTACAATGACTTCCTTTTTAACCAGCTGGGAAAAGTTGCAAAATAGCCATCCCAGTGGTGGATCAATTTTTAACGTTTCTTTCAAATGTTGGAGTAAAGAAAATGATGACAATTTTAAGGCTCTATTAGGCAGAAATGATGTACGAGGGATGGCGGGCGGCTGAAGGTCACAAATCAGATGCTCTTTCTATCAAAAAGATTCAGAAGTGTGGAAGGCAACAGGAAGTGTGTTCCTGAGTTTTAGGAGAACTCAGGATTGGGGATTTATCTGTGTGTGCCTGGGATTTGCGCTAACGAGCCTCTTTGCTCCTCCCATGAAACAAATCATCGTTATTAGAGCTGGTGGGTCTTCCTTTGATACAGAAATTAATTTAGTTTGATTTTAGGGGGAGAAATAGCGTGCCTTTATCTGACTTACCGGGAAAGTAGCATTATTTATTTGCGTGTGGGGATCATGCTTACTCCAGTTAAAAGAACCATGGCTAGGACATAGAATTTACATAGTTTCAATCCTTTATGTTTGGAGAGAGCTTATATCAAGATGTTTTTGATTCTGGGGTATATACTCTCTTTCTAATTTTTGCTAGGACCCTTCTTTACCTTGTATATAAGTCAGGATGGACTTGGTTATGCTGGGGTAACAAAAGCCCCACCAAATCTCAATGGCTTAAAACAATCGAGGTTTATTTCATTTTCAATCTACTGGCTTGTCCAGCATGGGCTGTGCTTTGTAATGTGTTCTCTTAGGGATCCTCTTGTCCAGACTGTGGATTGGCAAACTTCTTCTGTAAAGGACCAGATAGTAAATCCTTTAGGTTTGGGGGCCCTGTTGGTCTCTGTTGCTGCTACTTGGCTCTGTGTGGTAGCGCACAGAGGATCTCACACAATACGTCCAAGAAACCATTCTATACCTCTCAGTCTTCAACATCCCTGATATATGGAGGACAATTAGCTTCAACCGGATGTGATGCCAAGGTCAGTGGAGACAAGGGCAGGGCCATGCCTTTTCATTCAAGCTCCTGATTCACTGTTAATCACTGTTAAGTGGTCACATGACTGTATTCCAATAACACTTTTAAATATATGTATATATTTTTTATTTATTTATACAATAGTGGAGGTACAGGCCAGAGGCATGGGAGGGAGAGAGGATTCACTGGAGACAGAGTGGGGAGCAGAACAGGCAGATGGACCGAAGACACTGCTGAGGGGAACAGCAGGCGCGACAGGAGAGGTCTGCCGTGCCATGTGGGAATCTCCCTGGCCGGCTGGGAATTGAACCTGAGCTGCAGAGGCTGCGGACAGCTTCACAGCGCTGTGCTCAGCCCGCTGAGCCACCAGGGAGGCCCCCAATAACACTTTTTAAAATAAAGACGGGCAGTGGGTGAATTTGGTCTGTGGGCTGTAGCTCGCTCACACCGTGATGGTGGAGAAAAAGAAAAAGTGGAGAATCTTGTACCAGTTGTTTGAGGTTTAACTTACATTCACATTTCACTGGGCACAGCAAGCCTCACTGTCACACCCAATTTCAAGGAGCTACAGAAAATGCCATCCTTACACGTACCCAGGAGAACTGGAGATCTCAGTGGCCAGCACCAAGGATCACATGCCCCTTCCTGATCTTTTTAGAGAAATCGGTATTTTTCTCGATTTCTAGACTAGTACTTTAAAAAGTATCATTTAAACATGATTTATATAGTTTACAACTCAGTTGCTTTACTCTTTTCCAGGAGTCATTCCAAGCATTAAGTAGGTGACATTTTTTTCTTTAAGCCACCAAGCTTCAGTTTAAGTCCCTCACGAAGCTAAAGTGAGTTGACGTTCATTCAATTCCCTGTCAGGTGTTTAGATTTCTGGTTAGACTTGTGGGCCCAGACAGCAACCTCTTCCTCCTGTCGGCTGTATTTTCCCTCCTCATTTATAGCCACTTACGTCCAGGGAGTTCTTAACTTTCACTGGGTCTGGATTGAGTCTGGATCTTGCTGCCTTCTTTGGGGAGGGGTCCCTCTTCTTTTGTCCCCAGGGGAAGCAACAGTCCCTTCCTATGGGCCCCTGAAGCCTTCCCTTGCCTTTCAACATCCATTCCCTTACTTCTAAGCTTTGCAAATCAGGAACGGAGACTTCACTTCATCCAGGAGAGGGCACTGTGTGCAAAGTCTAGAACGTTCAGTTCCTTCTGGTGGAGGCACAAATTAAGAATTAATGAAACCCGTAGTCACACGCTGAAACTATAGCACCTATCATAAAACATAAAGCAAAACACCATACTAGAAATGTACTCTGTAAAAAGGGAAGAAATGCAATTTATTAACAACTTGTGCATTCCAGAAGGTACAAAGTGCCTTGTTAAATCAACCAAACAGTTTTAGTGGATGCACCCCCTCTTTCCCTACAGTGCAAACCAAAGCCTGCTTTGGCTGGCTGGCAGCCGGGATAAGGTCCTAGGGACTTTGGGAGCCAAGGCTGCAGGAAACATGGGAAGGTCATGTCCAGTTGAAAAAGAATAATTTGACTCTTATAGGCATCTCCTCCCATAGGAAAGTGAAAAACATTTCAGAAAAACAATGCAAAATGTGGGAAGAAAATATAATTGAATATAGTGGTTCCCTAAATGCTAAGATGAAGACGACAGAAATTTATAATATGGTGAAATTTTGAAAAGGCAGCTTGGTGGTTATGAACTTTTTTTGTCTCACCCTTTCAGTTCATTTGTACTAAGCATCTCTTTGTTGGTGTTCTTTTTTTTAAAAAAGATTTATTTTTATTTATTTATGCATACAAGAGCTGGGGTGTAGACCAGAGGTGTGGGGGGCAGTAAGAGGATTTGCCAGAGACAGTGGGGAGCAGAACAGGTGGATCTGCTGAAATACACTGGTGAGGGGAGCAGCCGGTGAGACAGGAGAGGTCTGCTGCACCATGTGGGTCAGCTCCCTGGCTGGGGATCGAACTTGTGCTACTGTGGCTACAGATAGCTTCATAGTGCTGAGACTTTAACCCCTGTGCCACCAGGAAGGCCAATCATTGGTGTATTCTTAACAGAAACATGTAGGTCCTCCCTCTCTTTTTCTTTGCTGCAAATGTTTACCTAGCTGCTAAGTTTTTTTCAGTCAATTTTGACTATGACCCTCAGTTTCCTAACTTTTCTGTGCCTCGGTCTGGCTTGTAACAGGCATACATACAGTGCTGCTCTCAGAGGAGGGCATGCGATTCTTTTGCTGTCTCCTCTCATAAGCTTGCAGTCTGTGTTAACCTCCACTGTGCTATTTTTCTTTTTTTTCATTTTGCTGCCATGTGACTTTATCTGGAGTAAATTTACTCTCAGGCAGATTAGTTATCAATCATAAGACATCAAACATAACATATTAAAAATATACGCAGCAACTTGCTGATGGCATTCTTCTCTGAGGGTGGGGGATCACATCCTTTTCCCAATTAATCTTTATGGAGCACCCAAATTATTCTATATTCAGAGTATTCGTATCGCGTTATAACTTTCATAGGATTTTCTCTGTACTGGTGCCTTTTGGCATGTCCTCCCCTTTATCTGGTTAAGTTTCTGGATTAGGTTAAGTGAAAAAAGATAACAAAAATATTAATTAAATATTAAAATCAATAATATTAACGTTAACGAGAATGCCAATATTGATTATGTTAATAGCAACTAATATTAACTGGCTACTTTTCACATCTCAGGCACTGTGCTAAGTATTGCGTGTGCCCCTATTTCATTTACTCTTCACCAAACTCTTATTTGGGGTCTCCATGCCACAGATGAGGGAACTGAGGGTAAAAGAAATCTAGTAACTTGGTGCAAGTCATGCAAGTAGAAAATGGCGGATGGATCTGGGTTGCTCCTTGTGCTTTGAATTCAACCCTGTACTGGCTTTTTCTAAAATATGTTTCCTGTGACTGATGAAATATACTAATGGACAAAGACCAGCCCATAGTGTAAATAGAACTTTGAGCCACAATCTGAAGCAATCAGCCCTGGAATCCAAGCCAGTGTCTGCAGTAACCAGCTCAGGGAACCAAGCTGCTGACTCTAAGTTAGACTTGTAGGAAGTCAACAATCCCTGTAACAGTGGACCCCAAGTGGCCAAGATTTGATAAATAATAGACACTCTCTCTTATATTTGTTACTATTTTAAACTCAGAACCAACAAGAAAGAGCCAAATATATACCCCAGCCAAACCCATAGGAAGCCCTATTATTGTTAGCTGCCTATAGCTTCCCTATAAGCCTTTCCTACTCTCCTTGCCTTTGGATCTGCCAATGCAAGGGCTGACTCCCTTGCAATCACAGGCTCTGAATAAATAAACTTTGTTCTCATTTGATTGGTCTTCATTTATTTCCACACTGGTCACCTTGTATTTTCCCTGGACTATGTTAATTCTCTTTCATGTCCCACACCAATCTGTTTTCCATGCTGATTTTCACGGGCTCATGTCTGACTGGTCCTTTTTTTTTTTTTTTTTTTTTTTCCCCTTTTCGAGTTGACATTCCAACTGCAGAGAATTCTCAGGCTCCCTGTCTGAAATTGCTCATTGTGCAGACTTAAAGTGCAGTGGCTTCATCCATTGATCAATTGTATTTCTATAGCTTTAGCTATTTCTGTTCCAATTTGCTACTGCAGGGACCTGTCCTCCTGTTCTCGCCAATGTCCACTTGGGTCATTGGATAATGCCTTCATCTTTGTTGCTGGAGAGGAGAGTTTTAGACATTTGACTGGCATTTGGGGAAAGAAAACAACTTTCGTTCTGAACCCTCCAGGTCACCCCCACTGCTCCGAAAACATCTGACTTGTGACTGCTTCTTCACTCACATGAACGATGTCTATTCTTCTCTCTCTGCCAGAAGCTGCCCCTGGGATTAGAAATAGTTCAGCTGCTGTTCCCTCTGGGATTTTTCTATCCAACTAGATCACATGTCTTCAAATACCATTACATGAAGAATGAAATTGGTGTCTATTTGGGCAGGTAACATCTCAGCTAGAAAGTGTGGATTTAGTCCTAAATTGCTTTATTTGTCAGAGTCCTATTCTTCATTCTGGGTTGTGCTGAGCTGGTTCTGGTGCCTGAGCCACTTCCTGAACATTTATTATGTGTTGGAAACATTTTAAGAGACAAAATCAAGGGCCAAAGTGAATGTGAGTTCCTTATAAGAACTTAATAAAAAAGTCACCCCCTCTAAATAAGGAAAGAAAAACAACCAAGTCTATTGGTACCCAATACAAAGGCTGGTCAAGTCAAAGCTTTAATTTCACATTCTTTACCAGTGAAAAAGACACGGATTGTGTCAGCACGCACAGGGCGCTGTGCTCTTAACTTCTGCTTTCTTTTGGACAATCTAGAATTGCTCAATGAGAGTAATGTTGCAATAATGGGACTTATCTTCTTTAGGCTGGATTTGGGGATGACTTGTGGCAGTGCAAAAAATTATACTTGTGTATATTTGATATTTATATTAAAATCATGTTTACAAATAAGGCCTTTACCCACAAGATTCTATCCACTTTGCATTTGCACTTTATTATTGATAATTTTGTAATTAATAATGATTCTATAAGATTCAAAAACAATTGGTGTAAAACTTTTCCACTTTACTTTCTGGAATAATAATTTCCTTCATGATTCTCTGCCCACAGTGCAGTTGCTGGTTTCATGTCGTAGGGAATGAACCCCACAGGTATCACAGGGGTTTGTTAACCTGGAGGCCGAGGTCCATTGGAATTATTTGTCACACAGGGCTTCCTGTTCTGTGTAGTTCTTGGCTAATTTTCAGTTTAAGCATCTCTTTTTATCTTATTTTTTTTTTAGTGAGGTATAATTGACATATAACATTATATTAGTTTCAGGTGTACAACATAAGAATTAGATACAATAAATTGAGTTAGCATCTGTCAGCATATATAGTTACAAAATTTCTTGTTTAGAAACTTTTAAGATTTATTCTCTTACAAACTTTCAAGGATGCAATATAGTATTATTAGCTATTGTTACCATGCTGTACATTATAGTCCTAAGACTTACTTATTTTATATCTAGAACTTTGTACCTTTTTATTCCTTTCACCCACCTTACCCATCCCCTGTCTCTGGCAAATACCCATAGTCTCTGTGTCTATGAGCTTAGGGTTTTTTTTTTGTTGTTGTTATTTTAAGAATCCATATATAAGTGACATCATAAGGTGTTTGTCTTTCTCTGACTTATTTCACTTAGCAACTTAACAAAATGCCCTCAAGGCCCATCCATGCTGTTGCAAATGGCAAGACTCCCTTTTAGGACTCAATATATTCCATTGTTTGTATATATTACATTGTCTTAATCTGTTTACTCCTTGAAGGACACTTGGGTTGTTTCCATAAGCATTTCTTTTAACAAAATGATTTATTTATTATTTATGCATACAAGAACTGGGGTACAGGCAGTGCGGGGGGGGGGGGGTCAGAGGATTCACCAGAGACACAGTGGGGAGCAGAACAGGCATATCGACTAAAATACATTGCTGAGGGAAGCAGGAGGCGAGACAGGAGAGGTCTTCTGCACCATGTGGGTCCGCTCCCTGGCCAGGGATCAAACTCATGCTGCAGTGGCTGTTGATAGCTTGATAGTGCTGAGACTTAACCCCTTGTACCACCAGGGAGGTTGAGATTGTACCCCAAGTTTGAGATTTGAACCCTGGCAGTTTAACTCTTGAATCATGCTCTCAATTACCAACCACATTATCAAATTTATACTAAGCTTTGTGTGTGTGAATTTTTAATTTATGTAAATGGTATTGTGTCCATGCACTGCTATAAATCTCATTTTGCTTTTTGCTTCCCTCACTGAGCACTTTGCCTTTAAGAACTGTGCATGCGGCTTTGGCCACTTAGGATTCTTGCTTCTGATGGCTGTACCCCAGGGTGAACATCTATCACATTTTGCCTCTACCCTGCCAGTGATGATACTCTAATTTCCTGCCTCCACAAATAATGCTGCAATGAACATCCTCCCTCAGGACCTGTGGGAGAATCACTTTGGGCTATAAGCCATGATTTTCCTTTATGTACCAAATGTGTGTGTCTCTGAAACAGGAAGCTGGTAAATTTAGAGCCCTTTTCGGTAAAAGTTATACCATTACAGTTATGTCTCACACGCTGTTATAGATATGGAATCATTTCAGAATGGAACATAGATATTAATTTACATGAAATTGGAGTCCTTTTGTTTACTAAGTTGTCACTTTGTAAGCGTTGATTTGTGCCACTCATGTATGTTCTGGAGGGGCTGACTCATGGATAACTAAGTCTTCCTTGGTCCCATGTCATGAAAGGATTAGCGATATGGATTTGGATTGGTGACATGGAAACAAAGACCACTTCTGTTCCTTGTTCCCTAATGATCTTGTGTGAAAGGCCCTAAAATCCTCCAAGGCCAAGTTTCTCAGTTTAAAATGGGGATAATAGTAGGTTGTACTGAGACTGGATTGCTCACATTTAAAAATGGAGATACTTACATATGCAGAGGGCCTAGCACCAGAGCTTTGCTTGAAATAAATGCTCAAAAATGTGGGATAATCCCTGCTCTCTAGACACTCCTCGCCTGGTGGAGAGAGTGGATGTGGACCCAAATATTCACAATGCAGTGCACAAGGATTGTGGCAGTAACATGTACAAAGGATGGTGGGAGAGCAGAGGAAAGGCTAGCAAGGAAGATATTAATAGTTACCATTTATTCCATGCCTACCTTGTTCTAGACACTGTCTGTGTGGTCTTTTATTTTAGTCTGGTCTTCTAAGGTTGAGATCACTATTTTTATCTAATAGAAATAGGAACCAAAATTCTATAATTTCCCTCTCTAAGTCACTCTGTCAATTGCTGGGCAGAAAAGATCTGAGTCCTTGCCTGGCTGAGTCCAAGGCAGGTATTGTTTCAACTACACTGAAGAGCTGGCATTTGATCTGTACCATCAGGGATGAACAGGCCTTTTTGAGGTGGACAGAATATGCCAACATCTTTCTTGGCACTTTGACTTTGATGTCTTTCCAAGGAACCATATTTTTTTATTCATTTATTGATATCTCACATGTTTATGCAGAATTTCCTCTGGCTGGTTGATAGAAACACAAAGACTAAGAGATAAGGGCTCTGTTTTTCAGGGGTTTATGATCACCTCAGAGAGATTGGCTATATATAGATATACTACCCATAATCCAATGGGTAATGATACAAGTTTGCCTAAATTACATGCCATGGACATGGGTGTCCAGTGAGTCAAGAAGAGGGTGAGATCAGGGCTCAGTGGTCAGGAGAAGCAGGATTGGGAGTAGGTGAGACTGCAATGAGGCATTGAAACAAAGAGGGGCCTGGGCTGTGCCCTTGGAGAAGGCACAGAGTCATATCTAGTGCAAGGTTTGCATTCAAAAGAAGGACACATAAGCATAAATTCATGGAAAGTCAGATTTTACTCTTAAAATTCCTTAAATAGACAACAATGTTTAAGTCCCTGCCTTGCTTCTGGGGTTCACACACCCATTCTATCTTCAAGCTCAGCACAGTCACTTGTCCTACAGAGTGAGCACAGATTGCTACTTCTTTGGACTACTGAGTCTTTTCCAGCCCTCAAATTTCTATAGTTGGCATGTGTTTGGGATGGTGTTGAACAGAAAATAACCTTGCCTTAATCACTATTGTCAAATTGGCAAGGGAAGATGCTTGTAACAGCGGAAATATGAGGATCTGGAGGCTGAGAGTAGGACAGCAGGGTGGTGGTCAGTTCCTTGGCATCACTAAATTTTATCTTAGTTTGCTGAGGGCAAGCCCAAGTGAGCTCTTGGGTGGAGGAGTGATTCATCTACATGTCTGACGTTGATAGCTAAGTTGACTTGAAAGCATGTCAATACTGAGGAGCTAGGTTGAGGTGCTGGAGTTCAGTTTGAGGAGGACGAACTCTCAATAGGTGAGTGAATTTCACCTCAAAAAGACACACCATCCATGTTTATCTCATGTGCCATACAATGGAATTGAGGGGTAGCCAGGGAGGTGGGAAGATTGCATAAGACTGAATTCTCAGTTTATTTAGGGTGTAGCATGAGTGTAAAAGTGGAAAGATGGGAATTCATGTGGGTATGTCTGGGTTTGTTGGGAGAAAAGGATTTGGGGGGAAGTGGAGTTAAATTTGGGAAGTGACCAGATGGTGGAGGACTGTGATGTATTGGATAGGAGTTTGGGCTCAGTCCTCTAGGGTGACATTTTGGTGGTGTTGCAGATGCCTGATTGGGGGTTGCTGTTTGAAAAGAGACATTTCGGGAAGACTAGATATGGCAATTATGTGTAGGATGGGTTGGAGCAGGGCCAAGACTAGAGTCCTGGAGCTTGACTGGAGGTGGTGGCAAAAGCCTGCTGAAAATCAGTGAAGGCCCAAGAGTGGTGATGGCAAAGAAGAGGGACCTGCATGAGAGATGTTGTGAAGGATCAGCAGGTCTTTGAGCACCTGAGTGGCCCTGAGCAATCACATCTGCAACATAATCAACATAATCACCAGCGCCAGTGCAAATACAGACTTGCCTGTCTCACTTTCCCTAAAGTTCACACAACTGGCGCCTTGTTTCATGGTTGGCGGAGGTCACTGGTTGAGAAACAAATGTAGCACTTGGAGTTATAACCTTGGATCTTTCTGGGAGCAGGGGATTGGACAACACGGTTTTGGACCATTGCTAAATAAGATCTCTCCCCCAAATCTAGACCTTGGGACAACCCACCATAGGGAGTTAGGTCAGAGGTTATCCAGGCCAGCTGTGGGGCCCCCGATGGTATGGACAGAGAGATCACACGTGACAGAACCCACGATGTCAAAACGTGGACTCTTCACACCCATCCATTCAGATGTATGTCTCCTCCCTGTGTGGGGAGAGCAAGGGATAGAAGAATTCGGAAGTTTTACCCATGAGAAGGATGCAGGTGACAAGAAGGAAGTGGGCTTCCCCCAACATTGTTTAACATGATTAAAGATGAGGGTAGACCTGGGAGTGAAATTTGTGGCCTAGATTATGCCACAGGAGCTATTTAATAAACTGCTTTCACTTGTTTTGAGGGTAAAAGTTAGTGTTCACCAGCAACCAGTCTAGGCAGAAACATGAAGGATTGGAGATTGGTACTGAAGTGGCCTCATGAGGGTGTCCTCGGAGTGCTGACCTGCCCCTGTGGGAACGTCACACTCTCTTTACATCCTCTTGGCTCTTCATAGCTTGGTGCGGAAACCTGGTGCTTTGTCCATAGCCCTGAATTCCTGTAGGGAAATAATTTTTTCTCCTTCCTCCCTCTCTCCCTTCCCTCCCTTTTTTTCTTTCCTTGTGTTGTCTCTGTCTCTTTCTACCTTGATTCATCAGGTAGGAGCTTCTACCTTGTGGAATATTGGAAGACTTGGGAAGAAAATCTCTATTTTCCCACCCCTTCCCCCTTGGCTAGGGAGAGCATCATGGTCAGTGAAAGCCCAGCCCCTAAGCTCCTCTGTTTCTCCCAGCCTGTCCTTTCCACCTGTCCACTCCCTGGTCCTCTGTCCCACACACTGAGCTGGGAGGGAGGCCTGGTGTTGTGGTTGGCAAGTCGGTTCTAGTCACAAGGCCAACTAAGTGTCCCAAGGCAGGCTTATTGGAAACGAAGCAGGTCATTTCAAGTCTATTGATCTGAGCTGTGTCATCAGTGGGTTCAGATCCCTCGGGGAAGAGCTGAGAGCAATGAGCATCATCCCTTAAGTCCTAATATTCATGTCAAAGTAAAATCCCAATTTTGAGATGCTGCAGAATTTTCTCTTCTTCCCTTTCTTCTTCAATGTTATTTACCAAACTGAGTGAGCACTGTGAGCTTGGCATTTAAGTCAAATGCTTTGTTTTCTTTTAAATAGCCAGAGTTGGTTGTTGGTCATGATAGAGAGTGTCGGGGACCACAGGCAGCCCGAAAGTGCACATGCCCCCACCCGTGTTAGACATTTCTACACAGAGAACACAATCAAGTCCTATAAGAGCCCTGCAGATCATCTATATGTGCTCGCATGCCCAGCTTACTACACACAGGCAACATGCCACACATCTCACCATATCACATGCCAAACTGTGAACATGCACCTACATCACACACATGAACACACAACACACACACACAGGCTTTACACACAGACCACACACACAGACACATGTTATATATGTGGCGCCATATCACACCCTCACATGCTCACGTGAAGCACATAAACACATACCATGCACACATGCACATACACCGTGGTACATGCATGGACATGCATGTATGCCGCTCATACACATGTAACCCCAGGTCGTATGCAGAACTATAGGAGGTTCCCTGACACACGGTCTCTATCGTGTCTATGTACACACAATGTATTCTTTTCTTAATCCCGGGGTCCACATACATATGGGCACACACAGACACAGAACCAGTCTCAGGACTCGTGCAAAAGCTACTGCCAAGCGCCTTTGTGCAGAAGCCCCCAGCCTGTGGCCTGCTCCCCTCCCCCAGGAAGGCACTCCGACAAAGAAGCACCTGCACCCGAGCCAGACATCTTTATTTCTTTTTGCCTTTGATTAAGTCTCACAATAAAATGGCACACTAAGGGGCGCGACATTGCAGTGTCATTAAAGCGAACATTTCACAAGGAGCGTTGCCGGTGCTGAGATGCTTCTGATGTTTTTATTTTCACGGAATCTTTGAGGCCAGCTGATGGCGAAAAAATGACAGTGGCCGGGGCTTGAGGAGGCCAGCTTCACCTGAGAGGGAGCAGGTCAGGCTGCCCTGATCCCTGACCTCATTTCCTTAAGAAAAGTTAAAGGAGTTAAAGTGCTGGGTGTGTAATCAATAAACAGGGCTCACAGGACGAAACACACAAGCGGCACTTGACAGAATATTAATATAATTACAAGGAAAGTCGACCTTGTAAGGTGCAGGGACACAGCTACGTATTTTTTCTTCATTATGGTGGGTTTTGACAATTTTGCACACGCACATGCACGCACACATGCACACACTTGTTTTTACATCCACTGTTTTACGTACACTCTTTTTTAAGGCAAATTGGGCAGGAATAGCAGTTTATTCCCAAGGAAATTTTGCCCATGGCCATCTAGTGAATCTGGAGCTTTCCAGACCAAGTGTTTTTGCTAAAAATGGCCACTGCTCAGAGATGAGACACCACACTCCTGTTAATGTCATTAGCAAGCAGAACAGCAGCATCTACAGAGCTCGGAGCAGAGAGATGATACCCGGGGGAACCGCGTGACGCCAAATAAATGTGAGGTGATTGACTGCTCCTCACCACTTCCACAGCAGCCCGAGCCCATTTGTAAGGGGCTGTCGTGCCCACGGAGGGGGTGATCAGACAATCCGCGGCGCTTCTCATTGTCCTCAAAGACACATCATCTCCTGGAACAAAGCTGCAGGTCACACCGTTTGTCCTGGAGAAACTCCTGATAAATTTTTTTTTCTTTCTTTTTTTTTTTTTAAAGACCTTTTTCTTTGAGTAGCTGTAATAAAAGCTTTTCCTTCTAAATATATGTCCTTACACATCAAAAGCCCGAGATGAAAAATTCATTGTCATTTGCAAAGAATAGTGTCTCTTTGTGACTTGTTATCTGTTGAACTGGATGTTAGGAAGTCTCTTTGAGGGTGCTGATAGCAAATAGAATATTCCGCCTCTTGAGGCAAATATGTTTGAAGGCATAATTATGGGGTACACTGGGGTGACCAGCATATTCTCCCAGACCAACCAGATAGTCAGTGGGTTTTGTGTAGGTGGGAAAATTCCCCTCCTTTATCCTGTTTCAGTGCAAGTGGGATTGACATGAGGTGATAAGCTGTTCTGACAGTGGATTCTACAAACCTCTGTCTTTGTCATCTTGTCTGGATTTGCAAACACCTGTCTTCAATTATTTGACTTTCTGAAATCAAGTATATCGACGGGGCCATAAAAATGACAGCGGAGCTAGGCAGGGGACAGTCTCCAAACACTTTGAAGGCTAAGGATGACTTTCTAATTAGAAGGAACAACATATTTGCGTTCTTGAGAAGCCTTTAGACTGTGGTGCATTTTGTTTTAAAAAACAAAGATGAAGTATTTGAAAGAAAATGATCCTGATCAACAGACTTATTTGGTTTAAATTTGTAATTCAGAGGGGGAGTGGGAGCTATTGTTTAATGGGTACAGATCTTCAGTGCTGCAAGATAGAAACAGTTCTTTGGGTGAAGGTGGTGATGACATGCAGGTACCAGTGCCAGTGACCTGTGCTCTTGAAAATGATCAACATGGTAGATTTGATGTTAGGTGTGTATCACCACAATTAAAAAATAGAAAAATAAAAATTATAATTCTTAGCTAAGAGCTGGTTAAAGAATAAAAGCAGTTTTTTGGTGTGTACTGGATTAAAGATCTTCCCCAGTTGTCCTGCTTCTTTTATTTTTCCAGTAACAGTTTGATCAGAGTCTCTGAAATTGACTTATTAATGCTGCTCTGTGGATAAAGTACTGCATATTAGCCTGCGCAATTGCTAATGTGATCTTTTGTTTTAACCTGATGTACATATGGTTCTCTAACCAAATCTTTTGAGATTTAATTATGCAGGAAAATATTCTTAACCCTTCTCATTTTTAAGTCAGCTGGTTTGCTACTCACTTATCTTTTATAAATAAAACCTTTGGCTTCTTTTAGCTTCCTTTTGCTATTTTACTTAGTTATATGTCACAATACTCTTCCTCTTCATGAAACACTTTAACCTACACCTTTTATGTGTTGACATTTCAAAGAGAACTTTTTTTTTTTGCCATTTGAGAGGCTGTTGGGAGTAGAAAATAACAGCGAGTTTAGAGCCAGGAGCCCTGGGTTTGAGTTCCAGCTCTGTGAATTACTGGCTTATTTCTTAGAATCTTAGTTTCCTTATTTTTGAAATGAAGGCAATAACTACCCTACCTACTGCTGAGAAATTCAAATGATATAACACTGAGTTATGAGTTGTAGCAGTGAGTGCTTGCTATATGATAAGCAACTAAGTAATTCATGGATAGCAACTAAATTAGCTAACAGCAGCCCAGAGAGGTATAGAAACTATCCAATGCCACAAAGCTCATCAATGATAGAACTGGAATCTGAATCCAGCCAGTTTGACTGCTGAGGCTGTTCTTAATCACAGAACCATCCTGCCTCTACACAGATGTGAAATGCAATGCAAAGTACTGTAAACCTTTATATAAACTGGAATGCGCAAGCAGAGGTGACTTTTTCTAAATTTACTTTGTGATTTCTAGATTGACCAAGTAGGTTATTACAAATACTGGATCTGGTTCATTAGATCAGCAAGTCACCTTCAGTTTAGATGAGCCACCTTATGAAGGGTGTAAACAATTTGGAACATCTTCCTAGCATTTATTATTCTTGTAGCGTAAGTAATTAGTTGTGTCATTGGTAATATTTTTGCTTCTATACTTTTTTACTTTAGTCCATGAGACTAAAGACAGCATATAACCTGGTTTCCATGATCTTCCCATAACTGTACAATGCCCACGACATAATTGGTGTTTAGCAACAATCAGAGCTAACATTTACTGAGGGCTTATTACAAGCCGGGTACCAACTGTTCTCCACGTGCTCACACGGACCCCTTGAGGACGTTACTGGAACTACCATCTCCATTTTATAGAAAAAGAAACTGAGGCTCAGAGCGCTTAAGTAATGTGTCAAAGGTCACACAGCAGTGAAGGGTGGCGTCTGGATTGCAACTAGGCTGTCTGACTCCACAGTTTGCACTGTGTTTTGTTGCCTGATATATCTGAATAACTGAATCCTTTCTAATATGGTTGGAACCAGAAATAAAACACTCCTGTGAAGAACCCCTAAGAACGTGTGTGCTTGGCTTCCTGGGCAGGTGCGAGTGCTGGGCAGGGGGCATGAAAATGGTAGACCAAGAGGTTGGTGTCCTGCTTCTGATGTGGGGAAAAAGTCAGAAACTGTTCCTTGTGACAACCTTGGAAGGGAGACTATGCATCTCCTGATGTATCTCTAGGGGAAGGGGTTTAAATGTAGTGTGTTGGCTGCTGCTTCTTGACATTTTTTGCAAACTTTTGCAAGAAAGTAATCTGGCCAGTTTGTAAGCAAAGATGAAAGGTAATTGATCTGTGTCAAGGAAGACTGGCTTCTCTGTAATCTCTGTGGCTTGCAGCCCAAATGGACTCAGAGTCTGACCATGTGAAGCCCTTCAGGCTGAAACAATGGATCTGCTTCTGTACTCTAAAGACCGCAGCAAAATGCAGTCTAACTCTTCTCCAAGCCTTCCGTTTCTTCCCTTGATCTTGGAGAGGTCACAGATAGAAGGATCCAGATGCATCTGCACTGAGATTTGGAAAATTATCATCAGGGCTGCTAGGTGCCAGCCACTGTCAGAAGAGCTTACCAAACCTACTTTATCTCACTGAGGTAAATATTATGAGCACCCCCTCGCCCCCCGCCCCATGCTGTTTTAGATGGTGGAGCTGACATCCGCCCTCTTTTTAAAAACTTTTAACATTGTTGTTCATTTTTGTGCAGTATTTGATTTTCTCCCTTCAGCTGTAGTCTGCATAAATCTCCCGTCACCACATCACCTATGAACCCTCACCATAGTCCCTTGTGCTCTTCCCACCCCCTTTTTGAGCCCTTTTGATCCGTTCTGACCCTCTCCCCTATTTTAAACCACAGATCTGTAGTTGCCTACAATTTTATTTTTTTTTTGACCTGTTGTTGGGTTTTCCTATATTCCTCCTGTAAGTCATATCTGTTATTTTTCTTTTTCCTTCTGACTTATTTCACTGAGCATAGTACCTTCCATGGAGCTTAGATTTGAACCCAGGCTGCAGGAGTGTCAGTATCCTGGCTTTCTTCTGGATGCTGGAGTTGAGGCCTCCTTCCAGGAGCCAAGCAGCGTTGGGAGCCGCCATGATGCCAGCCACGAGGCTGCCCTGTCTGGCACCACTTTGTGAGGCTCCGAGACAGGCACTGGGCTGTGTCGAGGCTGAGCTGCCCCCGCTGCCTGCCGGAGGTGCCGAAGCCCCTAGCTGTGCTCAGCTCCACTCAGCCACATACACATTGCGATTCTCAGCGAGCGCCAAGGCCCTCATGCTGAGCACAGCAAGGCTCTGATGCTGGGGTTTGCCGGGAGGGCGAAAGAGAAATTTCTTCCTTAGGAAAAAAATCATTTTTATTGACACCTAGGAGAGAATGTTTCCATTTTTATTCATAGTTAAGGCATTTATTTTCCATTTCCAAGAACACATCAGAAGAAAAATTAAAGTGAAGGGAGTGGCCTCAGCAGAGGAAATCAGCCTATTTCCACACTACCAGGTGAAAGGTTCAGGAATGAGCATCCCTGGGACAAACCCACACCTGTTTGCAGCAAACATTTATTATTTGTTCAATTTTGTGTCAAGGTCTGACCAAAGCAGGCTTCACAGTTTATCTCATTCCAACTTCACAACAACAGGAAATGTATATCATTGCTACCCATTATATTATAGACATGGAAGCTGAAGCTCAGAGAGGTTAAGTGACTTGCCCAAAGTAACACAGCCACTGACTGGTAAAGTCAGAATATGTATCCAGGATCTGCAATCTCAGCTACTACTTCTTTTTTTTGGTAAAGATTTATTTATTTATGCATATAAGAGCTTGGGTACAGGCCAGAGGTGTGGGGTGGGGGGTGATGAGAGGATTCATCAGAGACAGAGTGGGGAACAGAACAGGCTGATTAACTGAAATACACTGCTGATGGGAGCAGCGGGAGAGACAGGAGAGGTCTGCTGCGCCATGTGGGTTGCTCCCTGGAGGGCGCGGGATCAAACTCATGCTGCAGAGACTTTGGATTGCTTCATAGTGCAGTACCTAACCCCTTGAGCCACCAGGGAGTCCCTCAGCTACTACTTTCTAAGTTCTTTTTTTTTTTTTAAAGATTTATTTATTTATACAAGCACTGGGTACAGTCAGAAGCGCGGGAGGGTGAGAGAATTCACCAGAGCCAGAGCAGGGAGCAGAGCAGGCAGAAGGACCTAAGTACACTGCTGAAGGGAGCAGCGGGCGGCAGGAGAGGTGTGCGCACCTGTGGGACCCTCCTCTGGTGGCAGGGAGCAGCCGGGGATCGAACCAGCACTGCAGAGGCTGCGGGCAGCTTTGCAACCCAGCGCTCAACTGCTGCGCCACCGGGGAGGCCCCTACTTTCTAAGTTCTTTATGCCATTTATTCTGGTAACAGAATCCTTAACTCTTGATCATCAGTTGGTAATAACTATGCATTTATTATCATATTATTATTTTTCATGCAATGGTCTGTTTAACCTCATAACAACACTAACAAGTAGTATTATATTGCCCATTTCAGAGATGAGGAAACTGAGGTCTGGAGAAGTTAAGATTGTTGTCTGAATGCCAGAAGGGGGATTCAAATCCACATCTTTTGGATTAGCAGTCTGCTGTTGAAACACACCACCTACCTTAGTTTTCCCACACTTGGATCTGTGCCTGAAAAATATTTTAGGATATTAGTAATAACTGAAATAATGCAAATTTTAATATATGCGTTGATTCATGTAGTGAGGACTATTTATAGTTTGCTGGGAAAAAACCCTGCTGCCTCAGAATATTTACATTTATAACTCCACTTCTCTAGAAACAATAAAATAACCTCTTGACGTGGGTAATTAACAGCACCATGAAGTATTCCCACAAATGGCATCCATAGAAACAAGGTGAAATGAAGAGCTGTCATTTGAGCCAACCCCATTTGAAACTCATTTCAAAACATTTAACCAAAGGGAGATAAGGGAGAGATGCGTGGCTGTTGGTTGCAGGATCATTTAACTAACAGCAGTGTGTTTCTAAATTAAACCTTCAATGTAGAAATGCTGTGTGTGTGTGTGTGTGTGTGCATGCATGCGTGCAGATGCTTGCCCATGTTTGTATTGGAGTTACTCTCTAGTTATAGGAGCAAGTAACATTAATTATCTGAAAGTTGCTTTTTCAATTCTTTTAAAGAAGACAACTTGTCTTCCCTGGTCCTCTGGACACAGCTCATCAGTGACATATGGACAATGTAAAGAATACTTGCAAGTTGTCACCCTGGGCATATCTCTCCGACTCTCTGGGCCTTGCTTTCTTAGTTTGTGGAATGGATTCCTGCAAACCTGTGATGGAGATATGCAAACACACAGAGGATGACAATGTACTTTTAGATCTGTGCCCAGGACACACACAGAATGACTCAAATGAAAAAGACAATACCAAGTGTTGGTGAGGATGTGGAACAAAGGAAACTCTCATACACTGCTGGTGTGGCATGTAAATTGTTTGGAAGTTGTTTCGCATCATCTACTAAAGATAACACAACACATACCTCATGACCCCGAGCCTCCATCACTGGGAGAATGCCAATAGGAATGTGCACATGCATTTAGCTGAAAGATTCATACAAGGATGTTTATGGACCCAAATGGAAACAAGACAAGTACCATCTAGGATAGAGTGGAAGACTATATCATGATATATTCTATTATTGGGGTACTGTAGAGCAAGTGCTCAGGCACAAGAGCAAAATGATCTCCAAACAAGGATGAATCTTAGAAAAATAACATTGAATCAAATAACAAGGCACAAAAAAAGTATATATTATATCAGTCCATTTATAGAAAGTTCAAGAATAGGCAAAGCCATTCTTTCTTAGACATCAGGATAATGGACATCAATAGCAACACTGATCCTGGGGGCAGGGATTGTCCCGGAAAGGGAATGAGAAGGTTTTTGGGATTCTGATAGTGTTTTGTTGCTTGGCCTGGATGCTGGTTCCACAGGTATGTTCACTTTGTGAGAATTCATTGAGATATTAGAGTACATCTCAATTGTACATATGGCATACTTTGATATATACAGTAAAAGAAGCATTCAAAGAATACTCTACAGGTACCAAGGAGGAACATTTAATTCTAACTGAGATAAAGAAGGAAGGCTTCCTGTAGGAGGCAGCACTTAATTGCTATGCATTTACCTTGACCATCTGTTCTTATCCTTTACCACACATACATTGGAATCTGTTTCAGTAAGAAGATATTGCCATTGTTCTGGCTTTCACTCTTTATTTTAAAACTTTACTCACTGGTTTCATCTGCTCATTCATCTACATGAACTTCAGAATAATCTTGTCAAGATGTATATAAAACAAAACCTCTCCCTCCAACTGGAATTTTGACTGGGAATTGTATAAATCATTGGAATTAAATTAATTGGACATCTCAGCAATATTCAGTTTTATCCACCAGAAAGAGGGTCAGCATCCCTACCACTTGCCCCATTTAAGTGATTTTTTTTTGGTCTGTGGAATATTTTTGAGAAAAGATACTTTATTCCCTGGGCCCATCTCAGGCTGACCATTGCAAGGGCACCATATCATGGCAAGAAATACATGATTTAAAACATTTTATAACCAGGAGAGATCTAACTATCAAGACAGGGAACATCTTCCATTGAGGAGAAGAATCTGGCAGAAGAACGAATAATATAGGGATAAATCTGTCACTAAGAGAAGGGTGGGGTGTAGCATGTTTGCAAATTTCCAGAGTACATGTACAACAAGAGGATCATTCAGCAAGGGGAAAGAGCTGACTTCCTCATGGAGAATCCATCACCTGCCTGCATGTTTTTCTATTTCTAGATTTATCTAGTGATTTCCCTTCTTAAGAGCTAAAGAGAGGAAATGGTGTGGGAAGACTCACTCTTAATACCTGGTCACTAGGATGTCTATGGTGAACTTAATCCATGGAGCCACATGGATTTTCAATGGATAAACCTACTTTGAGAGTCACACCAGAAGCTCGAATGATGCTGTTACTGAAGGGACCCTTGAGTCTAGTTGTTGGTTCCAGTTTAAAAAATTATGACCTTTCCTGTGTGAGGAGCACCGTCCAATAGACAAAACTCATCTAAGGGCCCTCTGCCCCCAATAGCTTGATTTCTGGCCTTTCGGGCAGAAGTAGCAGGGCTTGCTGCATCCTTCTGCAAACAGGGGAACAAGCTCAGAGAGGTTGAACAGGGTCTGGGTAGTAAATGGTAGAGCGGAGGTGAGACTCCTTGCCTGTCTGAGTCAAAAGCCCATGCGTCCCCTCTAAATCGTGTGGCACGTCTGCTCAATTCAATACTCAATTCAAGACTCCAGACAATGTTCTGCCATGGAGAACAGCTAGTCTTGAAATTGATCATTCTTGTTTGTGCTCGCCCCAAACACAGCATTAAAAGCCATTTGATATATAGTCATTTTAGCTCAGAGTCTGAAATTAAAACTGTAAAGTAATTTCCACTCCCAGTTTTAGGGGCAGCTTCTTGCTGTGACTAATAGCGGTGGGCTTTCAATATTATTATTGCAAATCAAACTGTGACTCATTGTAAAGGAGCAAGAGACTAAATGATCCTCTGATGTGTCATTGACGTTGAGGGCTCAGAAAGTCTAGACATCCCAAATGGGTGGTTTTCCCCCCGCCTAGACTGGGACCTTATTCCCCAGGGTGGTTGAGCTCAGTTCAGGGAGCAGGAAGGAAGTTGCTATCCTGGTTTGTTCTGGTCACACCCTATTACCTTATCCTCAAAGGCAGTGGTCAAGACAGTCGAGCTCCTGTGCCAAATAGGCTTGTTTTTATAAATAAATGAATCTTGATCGGAGTGCACCCACACACTCACATGCTTACAATTGTCTACAGCTTCCTTCCTGCCACTACGATAGAGCTGATAGTTGCCAAAGAGACATTCTGGCCAGCAAAGCTGAAAATATTGATTATCTGGCACTTTACAGCAAAAGTTTGCCAGCCACTGCTCAAAACTGGCAAATACAGTCATTAAAATGCCTGCTTTAAAAAAGGATCGGTCAGATAGAGATCAGATCTTGAAGATTGGAACACAAACTTGTGATCACAAAAGGGTATGGCCTGGAACACATCCTGAGATAGCAGCCCTGGTACAGGTGGGTTTTGACTTCTCCAGGTTTGTTTTTTCCCTGTGGGAGATTCTGTTCTTGGCAACGCTATCTCGAAGGATCGGTCTGGGCTTCAAGCTGCTCCATATGATTCCTCTCAATATGTTTGGGAACAGTCTATCCTGCTCTCTGAAAAGGGTTATTAGGAGTTTACCTTAATTACCACAGTCATCTGCCAACCAAGAAAATGAGTATTTGCTGGTTTCAGCTTTTACGCATATGCAAGTTTCTGGAGTCATTAAAAATCTCCCTCCCTCCATTGCTTCCTTCCACAGCTGATGTGAGTGACAGAATGGGACTCAGATCGATCTTGTAATTGATTTGGAGAGCTGGACTCAGGATGAACCGGACACCCTTTCAAATGGGAAGCTGGTCCTCAGAGGTAGACAGCCCTGCTTCAAAGCAGCCATATGGAGTTCTTGAAATAGGCAACAACCATATCATGTTTATTTTTTGCTGCTTTGTAGAAACGTGCTCATCATCCCAAGAGCCTCTGGCTGAATGTATCTAAACATTTGCTGCAATGAAGAAAGAACTGATAACTGAGTACAGGAAAGAGAATAATAGCCCCAACACCCATCGAAGGCCGTCTGAGTCTCAGCTTGAGCTCGGGCACAAAAGCTTTCTCTTGGAGACCTGGCAGGAGGATACTGTCTCCTTACTTGAAGGGTAATTTAGCTGTCAGCATTTCCTTCTTACCCTTCACTGTTCCTTTCCTTTTTAACTTTTTAATTTCTTGCTATGAGTAAATCATCAGATTTTTTTTTTTTAAAGCACAATTCATCTTTGTGGGGTTTAACTGTTTTGCTTTGTTTATATATCACGGCTACTTAGTTGCTTTGATTGCTACTTTTCCCAAGCTCAATGAACCCACTTAAGACAAATGTGGAAACTCAAATGAGAAATCCAAATCAAAGGCGAGGTTACCCCTCCACCCTGTCTTGTATAACCCATTACAAAACATTTTACAAATCTGCAGAGATGGAGAGGCAGACAGTAGGCAAAGCATATGGTTGATGAAATACATGGAAATGCAAGCGCCAAATGACCAGAACACAGCATGCGAAGCCCGCAACCCCAGCGTCAAAAGCTTGTTGGAGGAAGAAACTTAGGAAAAAAAAAGAGCAAACCCCAAACCTATGGATGAACGATGCTGCTAAATGAGCTGACAGCAGAAGTAATTTAAAAAGGGAAGCTGAGCCAGTGTTCAAATACGGGGGAAGAGCAGCCGCTGCATGGATAGTGGGGAGTGAGGGAAGAGGCGGATGAGAAGCAGCCAGAAAACCAAATGCTGCAAACATTAGCGATTTATAAAATACCGACCGAGTGCGAGAGCATAACAAATACAGACAGACAGAGGAGTGAATTGCTGAACCTCCTGTCTAGCTATGCCGAGAGGGAAAAACACAATTGCCTTGAACCTGCAGACCCAGGCCACGGGAGCCCGCAGCCTCTATAAATCAGGGAGCTGTGGGAGAATGATAATGAGGGCTGGGAGGAAATTCAGAAAGAAAAACTTGCAATTTGCGGGACCCCTTGAGCGTATGGTGGATTGGAAGAATGCCTTCTTCACCCAAGGTCTAAAGTATCCTAGCCCAGGACCAGCCCCTTGGCAAGCCCATGGTGGTGCCACGAGCCTCAGCACTGTCACTGCTCCACGCCAAGATGCTCAAGACCTCACGTGTCTCCCTTGCCCCTGATGCCCCACTTTGTCCTTTCATCTCTGCTGTTCTTCCAGCGCTGTGCCCGGCTGAGGTTGAAAAATTGTGTTGGATAAATGACTAAATGCTTTGGGAAGAAGCGGCAGGCAGTGCGCAGATGGAGGTGGGGACACATTCTGGTGGTTGTGCTTACTGGCTGTGTGACCTTAAGCATGTTAATTATGCTCCCTGACCTTCACTTTCGCCATCTGTATGCTGATACAGGTCTCCTAGTGCCATGAAGCTTCAATGAAAGTGTGTTTACAGCATGCCTGGTACAGTGTCTGGGGAAAGGAAAGCATTCAGTACCTGGTAGACATTGTTAGATCATAAGGCATTACACCTCCCGGGGTATTTGCAATTTAACAGCTCAACTTCAAGGTAACTAGATCTACTAGTTGTAAGATATCAGCTAAGAGGGAAGGGTGATGAGTTGAAAGAGGGTTGGGTGTGGCACTCAGGTCTAGGTGGGGAGTTTGGGGACCAAAAGTGAATCCTAAGGTGAATGTGGAGCTCTGCCATGTAGCCTTGGGGTGTCTGGGCTTGTAGAAACCATGTGGTCAAGGAGGATGGTTCAGGTCTAGTCCCCTGACCTATTTGAACCTTGGTTTGTTTACCTAAAAATGAGTAAGATACTAGGTTTCCTATTCCTAGAATAAACTTAAATTGAGATTGATTTTAAAGGGTATATTAGTAAGTTCAACATATCAATGGTAAGAATTTTCTCTTTTTACCCCCTGAATTGGCACTGGAAGTAAAGGGCATTTAATTTCTCATGTAATTGGCTTAAAAGTGTTTAGGGAAGATGAGCAAGGAGTCGGGAATCCTTTTTTCTTACCCAACTTGCAGCTTTCCAAGACATACTTTACTACTAGATTGATGGAAAAAATATTGCCTCTGCCCTCATGGTCCTTAGGCTCAAATTCATTGCAATTCAATCTTGAAAAAGACAATACCCCTTGCTTTGTATACTATCACACACAGGAAGTAATATAATCATTAAAATATAATCATATTGAATTTTTGATGGTGCTTTGCTTGTTTGCCATTTTATTATTCATAGGTGTTAGCTTTGCAATTACAAAACATATTGTTGGTATTTTGGAGCAGATTCTGACATTGAATTTGGTTTGTGATAGATGGGATGAACATGTCAAGGAAAACAGAGGACGATGACAATGGATAAAATCCCATTTGGTTTTTACAGCTAATAATTTTGTACAGAGCACAAGATATTTGAATACCATAATATGATTTCCACATTAAAAGCACGTTCCAGCCAATTCAAAAATGAAGTCAACAGAGCAGAGGCATAGAGTTCTGTGGCGCCACCAATGTCATCAATTTAATGATTTTAGCAGCTGAAGGAATACAGGGATTGTTGTAAAACTTCACATATGAAGGTGTTATTGCCTCTAACGATGATTATTTGTCATTTATATGACATCAAAGGTGTGAACCACACGTTATAGGAGTCAAAGGTTTTGCATAAAACAAAACAAAGCCTCTTTCTCCAAGGCTTATACTCCAAAAGAGTGCAAGTGACTCATGCAAATATGTCAGAAAACCAACAAGAGAGGCAAGGGGTGAATGTAGCTGGAGTTTGCTTTGGAAAGGATTCATTTTCCATAAAGGCATACTATGCAATTTTCTGAAATGCAGTAAGTTTTAGAAAATCTGGAATCTCCTTTGGGCACCAATCATTCATGGTACAAAATGGCCTCTGACATCTATACATTCATGAATTATTTCTTCTAAAATCTTACAAAGTTTTAGAAGTGTAATGGAAAGGCACATATTTTAATCTCCAATTCACCTAGGGAAGAAGTAGGACTGCAAGCACATTTCTTAGTAAGTCAGAAATCTTATATTTAGCACTGTAGGCTTAAAAAACATTACTTATTTAATATGTGATGAAACTTGTTCAGGAAGTCAAACAAATGCAACTTGTTTGAGGAAAGTTCACACTGCTTACATCTGTCTCCTCCAGGCACCAGAATTTTTAGGGCAATTGTCACTTGGATATGATCATAGTATATGATGTAACAACAATAGAAGATGCAGTATCTCCAATTTCTGGGACTCCTCTCTTGGTTGGGAATCTTTCTTTCAACACAGAAATCTAGAAGAGCACAGTGACGATTTGAGAATGGCTGAATCTGCATGCAGAAAATCTACAAGTAGGAAATCTACAAGTAGGAAATTTATAAGTAGGGAAGCAGTCACTGTGTGTAACAGTACATTAAGCTGCAAACAAATCACACTGACACACATAGCCCCGCAGTCTAGAGTTACTGATGTTTATTACTCATCGTTCTACATGAAGGCATTAATAAAATACCTAAGGGCAATGTCCTGTCCTGTTTGGAGCCTTCCTTCTTCTGTTGGCATCTTGGTTTTGTATTGTCACTTTCCCATTCTGGGCTGTGGTGCACATATTCAAGTTGATAGATGAAGTGTAGCCTTATCAATCTTGCACCACCAAATTTTCTCCTTTTTAAAAAACAATTGAGGTCTAGTTGATATATAGCATTATATTAGTTTCTGGTGTATAACGTAATTATTTGAATCTATCTATACCTAAACTATGGGTCTTCATCAGCCATTGGACTATGAGTCTTTCTGTAACAACACTAATTACATTCCTATTACTATTAGCTATTGAATTAGTGCTGTAGTCCTGGAAATTTAATGTGTTCCAATTTTATAAATATGTCCATTTTCTATGGCTCTCTGGAGATGGGAGGGAATAATCTTCACACTGAGAATTAGCTCATGCTGTCTTGTCCATGGTGCTGAAGTCACTGGCCCTATGTACACTTGGTTTTAATTGTTCCAGAAAAGTAGCATGAAAGTAGAAAGTACTTTGATTAGAGGACTAAGAACCTGCACAGAAAAGGAAACCATTAACAAAATGAAAAAATATTTGCAAATCTTGTGCTTAATAAGGGGGTCAATATCCAGAATATATAAAGAACTGATAAAGCTCAATAGCAAAAAATAAACAACCCAATTGGAAGATGGACAGAAGCTCTAAAAAGACATTTTTGGACAAAAAGATTTATAGATGACCAACTGGTACATGAAAAGGTGCTCAACATCACTAGTCACCAAGAAAATGCTAATTAAAACCACAATGAGATGTGTCATACCTGTAAGAGTGGGTATCATAAAGAAGAGAAAAAATAATAAGTATTGTTGAGCACAAGGAGAAAAGGGAACTTTTCTGAACTGTTGTGGGAATGTAAATTTGTTCAGTCACTGTGGAAGACAGTATGGAGATTCTCTTTGAAAAGTACATAGCCAAGCATCTCCTCACACTTTTAGTTCTTATGAATTGTGATTTCCTGACAGCTCATCTTTGAATGTGGAGCTACTGTCCACTTTTTTCTCCTTTGTACTCTTTTTTTTTTTGCTTTTTATAACTTTTCCATGGTTACATTAATTTACCAAACAACAACAACAACAACAATAAAACCCAACAAACCAAATAAACAACATCCAAGATAGGGAGAGAGAAAGTAAAATGAAGTAAAAATAAAGTAAAAATAGTGCCCATTTAGTTATAGTAAAGATCATCAGTTGTTGAAACACCATAAGCTCCTGATAACAAAGAGAATTTTTGCTGTTTTTCCCTTCCTTTTTTTAAATGAAAATTTAAGAGTATTTGGCATTAAGGTATAGCTTGAAACCCAAGTGTCATCGGTTGAAGCTTCCACAGCCACATCAGCAAAACAGATGATGCCTGAGCTGCTTTGCTTCCAGAACACACATCGGAGAATATTTCCATGTTTGTGTGAATAAATTCCACATAAATTTACACCTCTTGAATTCTAGACACATAATACCTGGGAGATAGAATTTAGACTTGTGTCTAAAATCAAAGCAGCAGCTAGAACACAAAGAAAAAACCCTGGCATTTATTTTTCAGTGATCTTGACACACCGGATTACGAGTAGACATGGAAATATCGATCCAGCTGTGGACAACCCCTGTCAGCACCTAAGAAGTAACCTGGCAGTGGAAGTTTCATTAGTGACTTGGGAGGGTGACAGCGTTAAATTCTCAATTAGCTTTTGGGATAATGGAAACTAGTATGTGTACCTTCAGGTGTCTTAAATAAGTGGAAACAAATATCTACATATTCCCCACCCATCTCCCACTCCACTTCCCTGGTCCCATGGCTACTGTGAGACTCACCCACAACAGCAGTGGGGGAACTGCTGGCAGCCGGGGTAGGACCAAGAATTTTGGTGTGAGAGGATCTGACTGGGTCTGAATCTTGGCTCTGTAACTTGCAAGCTTTGGCAAGCTTATATTTTGTGCTTTATTTTTCTCATTTCTGAAATGGGTTTT
The DNA here is from genome assembly GCF_014898055.3 of Talpa occidentalis. Classification (NCBI taxonomy): domain Eukaryota; kingdom Metazoa; phylum Chordata; class Mammalia; order Eulipotyphla; family Talpidae; genus Talpa; species Talpa occidentalis. The sequence goes on from NW_023601653.1 coordinate 15,165,628, forward strand.
AAAAAACCTGCCTTAATTTGCTTCCCCTTCCCAAACCCTGCCTCATAGAGATGTTGTGAGGGTTAAGTACATCAAAGTGCATAAAATGCTTAAGACTGCATGGCCATCGTAAATGCCATGTAAATACTAGCAGATGTCTCTGGCTCTTGATCCTGGTGGCTGTAGTGTTTGGACCTCGTGGTGGATTATATGGCACATTTTGAATTTTGGGTCTTTCCTTCTGTCCCAGTTCCCTGGGACCTGACTAACTGCTTTCCTGTATTTCCTTTAGGGAGGTGCCTTAGATTCCTGATAAGTTTTCAGGCTGGCCTGCTTTGGGCAGAAACTTTTTGGCTGGGCATTTATCCACAAAAGGGTGGGTAATTTTCAGAGTCTGATTGGGAGTCTGTTATTTGAAATGCTTTCTCTTTTTCTCTCCTCTTTGAACTTCACACCAACTAAAGACCTTTGAACACATGAAGAGTCTGCTTTCTCTTCCTTTGTGCATACGGATGACTGGACCCTTTAGAGTGGGCATAATGGCGTTTTCCCCTTAACAGTTTGGTGTACCTGGGGGCCCCTGGGTTTCATGTGGTATTTCACAGTCTGTTGACTTCACCCTCAGACTGTGGAAAGATGGCAGCACCCTCTCAAGAGTCCATCTAGCATGCCCTCCAGGGAAGGAAAATATCCACCGTTCCCTTCTTAGATCAGCTTCTAAGCTGATCCTTCCTCCCGTACGTATGACATACCAAGTAGAAAAAAGCAGATTATAAAACTAAATGGCAAGTTTCCCTGCCTTTCTTTAAGAAATATTGGCCAATTTTTGTTTGTTTTCTCTTCCAGCTGAACTTCAGAATTAGCTTATCAATTTTCATAAAATATTCCATTATGTTCTGACTCTACTGTTTGGAATTTATAGATTGTTCTGGATAGAAATGGCCCTAAATGTTATTTTAATTTGGAAAGCACCAAAGTGATAACATTGTTTTTATTGTTGAACAATAAGAAAGTATTTCTTATTTATCAACAGGAAAATAGATGAATCAAATGTGGTAGAGTCATATACCAGATTATCACACAGCAGTTAGAGTGAACTGACATCATAAGGCAGTACTTAAAGGTAAGATACTATTGATGTGAATCACAAAATGCACACGGTACAAAAACAAAACTCTCTGGTTCACCAATACATGCATATGGATGTAAAATAAAAATAGCATTGGGAGGATGCATCAAATTCATGATAATGGTTGCCTCTAGGGAGCATTGTAGAAGATTTAGAAAAGGGAGACATCAACTCTATAATGTTTTATTTCAAAAAATATTTGAAACACGGTAGCCTCTGGGGCAGAGAATTGGATGTCTGGGCAAGACTGGCTAGGGGGACGTTTTCACTATATATCCTTTCTTACCTGTGTATTTTGAACCATGCAAATGTCTTATTGACTCTGCATCAGTAAAGCCATAAGGATAGATTGTAAAGCTACAACATGATAACAAATATCTATTCCTAGTGTGCTCAATGACCTTTCTCATGACCTTTCGTCTCTCCAAGCTGAAATTTCTGCTGTCAGTAAGTCTCATCTGCACACTTCACTCTCTTCCTTTGCTCATTCTTTAGCTTCTACTCTCCAATCTTTGACTCCTACTCACTGGTATCATCTCATCTCTCCTTTATTGTTCTTTCCCTACTCGTCCTGTTCCTTTGTTTACTCCTTCCCCTCTGTGTCCACCTACTTCACAGGTCCATTCATCGTCTTCAACGAGATATGTACGCCTTCCAGCTCCGTTCTAAAAACGAAGGGGGACCTGCTGCACCTTCCCCTGCAGTGACCTTTAGGGCTAACCGGCCCTAGGTCCGGCTGGGCAACCAGCGCGCAGGGGAAGAACAGCAAAACCCTACCTGCTGCACCTCCCCCCGCAGTGATCTTTAGGAATGGCTTTCGCCACGGTCCCTAGATCCGGCTGGGCAACCAGCGCGCGGGGGAGAGAACAGCCTGAAGCAGAGGAAGTTCAGCGGAAGTTCCCTGAAAAGGCAGAAGCTTATCAATAGATAACGACCACCAAGAACCACTACAAGAATGCTAAAAATCTTATCCCTCTTCCTAGAACTACAAACTTTAATCCCTTATTTGTCTTTCTAAACTTCCTTCTTTCTTCTATAATGGTCATTGCTTGTTATGTAGATCACCTCCCTGATAGTGGTAGACTGAGCCCATGAGCAAGCTAATTTCCTTGATATTCATTCCTGTGCTTTTGGAAAACATATATATACTGGTCACAAATTTAGAGAAAATTACACTCAGATTTTCACTCTTGAAGTGTGTCTGTTTGTCATTTCTTTCGCCGACGCCCTGACCACCCTGCACGCTTCTCTCAACCCTGAGGTGGCCTCATCGTCTACTGCTGTGCTGGTCCGCGGCACTAGTGAGCTTCTTATTCGCTCTATTTTTTCGTGCTTAGTCATTCGCACCTAGGAGTAGTGCAGGTGGTGATGCCAGTGGTGGATGTAGGTGTGCAGAGTGGATAGAGTTTGTTCAGGCTGGGTTTCCAGTGTGGTATGTTCTCATATAACTTCTGTGCAAACTTTGCATATTAATTGCCCACTCAAATCACCCAAGCCAAACGTTTGTGCTAGAATTTTGGAACTCGAGGATGAACATGTCTCAGATGAGTGTTTTGTATTCTGCTGTGTTTCTGAGTGGTGATGCTTTGGACATAGTCTCATGGAATCCCTCTCCATACACCGCCACCATCTTATTCTCTTAGACTGCTCAATAAGGGACAATTCTATACAATGGGATGAAAATCACAACTTTCTTTCACCTGCCCTTTACCCTCTTAGCTCTGCTCCCGTTATCCTTCCAAGAAAAGACCAGAAACTCTAAGTGGATTATTATGAGAATAACAGAAGTCTAGAAGAATAACAATCTCCTGGGGTCTAGTTGGAAACAGGTGTCCAACAGCTTGTTCACAAGATGGAGGAAGGTCACTGAGGTACCAGGTTGCTAGGGTTGGGTGGGATAAAAGAGAGAGGGGTTCTTTTAGGGAAGTGGAGAGAGGCACTTGTGAAAGTTTTAATGTGTTCCTGCGGGTACCCTTTAAATATTTGAGAAAGACAAGGGTGAAGATGAAAAATGTCTGGGTTTTATTGCTCTGAAGTAATGATGTAGGACTTTATATGTCTTACAAGTATAATGGGCTGGTTCTACAGGGTAGACAATAGTCATGCAGCTTTTTGGAGACATATTTAATTACAATGAAATTCCAAATTAATTACAAATGGAATTCTGACTATCAGTGCAGTTCTGTATACAGGCCCACAACAGGAGTTGCTGTACTGCCTCTGCCATCTGTCTTCATGTGTTCAGAAGGTGGTCCTGAGAACAATGGGGCAACAGGAAGTGGGAAAAAGGAAACACTGATGAAGCAAGAAGTCATGTCCTTTGTGAGCAGACACCTTACTGGATAGCACGGCAAAGAAAGGTGAAAAAGAAAGAAATGGGGCCTCCCCGGTGGCGCAGCGGTTGAGCGCTGGGTTGCGAAGCTGCCCGCGGCCTCTGCGGTGCCGGTTCGATCCCCGGCTGCTCCCCGGCCACTGGAGGAGGGTCCCACATGGCGCGCAGACCTCTCCTGCCGCCCGCTGCTCCCCTCAGCAGTGTGCTTCGGTCCTTCTGCCTGCTCTGCTCCCCGCTCTGGCTCTGGTGAGTTCTCTCACCCTCCCGCGCTTCTGACTGTACCCAGTGCATGTATAAACAAACACAAACAAACAAATAAAATAAAGAAATAAAACATGCCTCTAAAAAAAAAAAAAAAAAAAAAAAAAAAGAAAAAGAAAGAAATGGATTTACAGATTGAATGTATCTTCCCAAAATTCATATGTTGAAAACTAATTCTCAATGTGATGAAATTAGGAGGTTGTGAAGGGAGCAGTGGGTGAGACAGGAGAGGTCTGCTGCGCCATGTGGGTTAGCTCCCTGGCTGGGAATTGAACTCATGCTGCGGTGGCTGCTGATAGCTTGATAGTGCTGAGACTTAACCCCTTGTGCCACCAGGGAGGTCCAGGAAATGTGTGTTTTTTAACCTTATTTTTCCCACCATAATTCAGATGGACATTGTTGCCATGTTTGAAAACCACCTGCAATAATTGGTGTTATTCCACAAACACCAAAAATGACACAACATTTACATAGTGAGGATACTGTGCCAGAAGAATGACTGAGCAAATCATATTTTTTCCTTACACAAAATCAGAGTTGCAAAGAGCAATATATTGGCTATTTTCTTTGCAAAAGAAGATTTACCATGTTTTGTATCTTTAAAATTCATATTAGTGGCCTTAGATACTGGGTTTCTAAGGGAAAGACCTCACTCAACATCTTCTATATAGAACCTGAGTGTTTCTGATTTGAATTTACTTAAAAAAATCTAACCTCTGCAGTTTGATTTCAATCATCTAAAACGATGTAGCAGAAAGGCTACTGGAACAGACATTAAAATGTTTTTCATTAATTTTCTCTGGACTTTGACATTCTGGGTGATTTAAATTTTTATACTTCTATTTTCCAAATATTTTCCAACCTGTGTTCATAACTGGAAAAATAAAAATAGTTACTGTTAAGAATCACTCCATGTAAGTATTTTATATGCCTTATGATTGCATGGATTTAAAAAATTTATGAAGCAAAGTGACTGCATAAGAAAATAGAGTTTCTTTTTGAGTTATAATCCATCTACAGGAACTTCTTTCATAACAGAAAAAATTTATTTTAAGGACGAATTTATTATATATGATCCAAAGAAATGCCAAAAGGGTCAGGATAGCTTAGTATTCTCTCTCTCACAGCGGTATTCTAGAATCTTTTTTGAAAGAGTATGTTTTCCCCAGATATCAATCTTAGGAGTTCAAAGGACATACCCTAAATACCTTTAGCTTCCTTTAATAACTGATTTGAATGGTTATCTCCTTATTTTTAGACATTCTTCTTGAATCTCACTGTGACTCAGCTTGAAGGAAAAATGCATATCTGCCTCGCTTTAATAAGTCTTTTGAAAAGTGTGGCTGAATTAACATCTGATTCCTCTTACTGGGGAGCTCCAGCAGGGACACTGGTCATAGGCATTTACTTGAGATATGGTCTAGGAAGTTGGCCTCAATGGGAATGGGGGAAAGGTGAGTTTTCTTGAGGGTCTGAGGGCTGACCACCATCAGTCACCATTGCAAAGAGTGAGAGTATAGATGGCAGCTGATGTGGGAGACAAATTCAATAAAAACGCATGTTAGTGTCAGCTCCATGGGTGAGGCAGAAAGCAGACGAGGAGTAAGTTTGAATACAGGGTTTATGTCAGGTAGACCTCAGTCCCTATTCCAGTTCTTTGATGTATCTAGTTTTGGTCACTCAGTCTCCTTGGCCCTCTATTCCCCCATCTGTAACATAATTGTGACCCAGAAGTTAGCAGAGGCCATCTTATTCTTTGACCCTAAGTAAGGTTGATTTCTGGGTAAAGTCAACACCCTCTCCTTTCAGTTAGGATTAGGCGTGGCTGTCATTAATTGATTTGAAATGTTAGCTCAAAAAGAAGAGGATTTTTCCCTCTTTCCATTCAAGTCCAGGGAAGGACAGTCCAGGCAGACGTGGTGGCTTCCTGCAGCTTTCCCCTCTATCCTCGCTGAGGTTCAGTGCTGTCCTCACGTCCCAGATGGAGTCCCAGCCATCACTCCAAGCTCTGAGCAGCAGAAAGGAAAGAAAAGAGGAAAAGGGTGAAAAGTGTGTGCTGTCTTTTATGGAAGTGGACCTGGAAGCCATAAAGGCAGTCCCCTGCATAAGACACCCTCAGATGTCACCTGTTAGAAAGAATCCTTTCATTCATATTGCACATTGGAATAATAACAGCATTCACCTTACAGAGTTATTGAAGCATATAATACAGGACTTGGCACAAAAGCCCTGCTCAGACAGCCAAACTTCTTACTAATAACGAATATTAATTATACTATTATTAATTTTACATTAATATATTAATACTAAATGATACCTCATTGTTTGAAATTCAAAACAGGCTGAGTTTGCGTTCTCTCAGGTGCTGGCTGCATGCCAGGGGGTGGGGAGGCCAGGCAGGTGAGCCACATCAAAGATGGCAGGCCAGACCTAGCAAACTCAGCTGTTAGCAACTCGCCGTTTTCGGTCTAGTTAGTCTTTTTTTAAAGATTTATTTTTATTTATTTATGCATACAAGAACTGGGGTGTAGGCCAGAGGTGAGGGTGTGTGACAGGATTCATCAGAGACAGAATGGGGACCAGAACAGGCAGACTGACGGAAATACACTGCTGAGGGGAGCAGCGGGTGAGACAGGAGAGGTCTGCTGCGCCATGTGGGTTGACTCCCTTGCTGGGGATTGAACTCACGCCCCAGTGTCTGGTGACAGCTTGACAGCACTGCGACTTTAACCCCTGCTCCACCAGGGAGGCCTCCCTAGTTTATCTTTTAAAGAACTGTAAAATATCATTCACCTATGAATTTCTTTTGCAGGCATTTAATTCTAATTGTTAAGTAAGTCAGATTTACTGAGACTAGCTGTGGGCTGTGCTCTGAACTGAGTAGCTTCTGTGCGTTGTCGCCCTCGATTCTCATTGTCTCGGCATAAATATGGTTGGTCCCTTCATTTTGCATGTGTGGGATTGAGGATTAGAGAAGGTCATGTTTTTCAGCTGGAAGGTCATAGTCATCAAGAGCATAATTCTACTCCTTCAGCATTCCCCTTTGGGCTCCCTTCCCCCCCAGAATCCTTGTCATCATCCTCAATAGGGGTCACATTGATTTGTGGGTCTAGGGACATCATGGATATCAGTGCTCTTTGATATGAATGTGGGCTTCACCTTATAAGACCCAGCCTCTCCTGGGCATCCGGTGTGCTGAGCCCCCCAGCAGGTTCATAGCATAGACACCAAGTTCAGCTGCAGCCTTTGCACTTGTCGCTTTATCCCACAGTTTCGCTTTTGAGTGTCTTGATAGGTCTTGTGTTATTGTGTCTACTCCATAAACCTCCAGATCCTTCCAATTTGTCAATTAGGTTTAGCATCTTCTGTGGGTTTGACACAATTTCTCCTTTATTCTAATTGGAAATTTTCAAAGGACAGTCTGAGGGTGTAAGCATCATCAATGTATTTATGAGTAAAGAAAATTCTTTTCAATTTCCTTTATATTTTGAGGTCTATTTTCTCTTTCCCAACTCTAAGAGGTCACCAAATCTTTAGCTGATGATGGCTTTTCTTCAATAAATATAGCACTAACAAGTAAACATGGAAAAATATGCAATCTGACTTATAATCAAATGAATGTGATTTTGAAAATATAAACGGGTAACTTGCTTACCTATTACATAAGCAGAAATGATTTATAAATGATAATATCTAGTACTTGCAACACTGTAGTGAATTGGTAATTTACTCTCCTGAAAATGGCATAACCTTCCAGAAAACAGCATCTTATTATGTGCAAAGTACCATAAAAATATTCACAACTCTTGATCTAATAGTCCTATATTTAGGAATCTTTCATGAGAAACTAATATAAAAGGTTAAATTCATATGCATAGATATGTTCCTCCTACTATTATTTATTTGAAAAACACTAAAACTAAATATTCAAATCTAGGAGAATATTGACTAAATAAATGTGATGTTTTTAATTCTGGAATATTATGCTGTTACTAAATTTATATATAATAGCTATATGCTCATGAGCAAATAGTATATTAAAGAAAGGAAACAAGTTTACAAGCAGACTAACATTACAACTCAATGAAAAGATTAGAACACTGACTCAAAAAGAAAACGAGTTCATTTCCATAAGCAGATGTTTTACTCGGTGCTAAATAAATTTATTTTATGAAATGTAGTGCATAATTTTTGTTGCTTATGACTCATTTTCAGGCATTAGTGTCACTCCTCGGAATTAGAAGCAAAGGATTTGTGTTTGACTGTCTGTATAGAAACGTGGCCACCATTTGGAAGAAGCCACGGTCTAGTGTTACTATGTACACTAGATTTTTCTTGACTTCAGAAGTTTTCACTAAGTAGGGCATTGCTTTGTTGGAGGAATATGCTATATTTAAAAAAGATATATTTATTTTTGCATAGAAGCAATGGGGTGTAGGCTAGAGATGTAGTGGGGGAGGTGAGAGGCTTCACCAGAGACAGAGTGGGGAGCAGAACAGGCAGATCCATTGAAATACACTGCTAAGGGGAGCAGTGGGTGAGACAAGAGGTCTGCTGTGCCATATGAGTCAGCTCCCTCGCTGGGAACCGAGTTTTGTTGTGATGATAGTGCTGAGACTAAACCTCTAGGCCAGCAGGGAAGCCCCCTATGTTTTTTTTTGACAGATCAGAGTTGGAAAGCCAGGGAAACAGAGGTTAAAACTCTCTGTACGTATTCTAGTTCTTCAGAGCTCAGTGTAGCTTTCATTGAATAATGACCTGGAGTTGGCTTAAAGTAGACAATCCTTTCCGTTTCATCAAAACCACACCATTTCCTAGCTAAGCTACCCTTTGAGAACGAAACGTTTACATTTCTGGATCTTGCCGTCCAAATCTTGTAATTCCTGATTTTTTCTGCCACTACCTTTCTGCTGAAGATTTTATTTCAGAGGAAACATAAAGATGCATGAATGCCAGCTTTAATGGCATACATTTTGGAAGCTTTCAGCAGCCTAAACAAAGTAAAAAAAAAATTTTTACTAAAGACATGTGTCCAGAGATGGTTTTTAAATGATTCACAGGAATGCCAAAGATTTATTTTCAATTAAATTTCCATATTGCAAATGTAGTAACAAGGAACCCCTCTGCTTTTGGGAAAGAACTTTTTTGACACCTTCGTAAGATACAGGTATTAGAGGGACAAAAAATGAATACACCAAAACAATTGAGCTATGGTTGTGAGTTTGAAGCATTTTAATTTTCTAATCTTTCTGAACTGCTTTATATTACTTCTGTTCAATAAAAATTAACATAATTCTGGTTGATATTTAGGAAATCCAATATCCCATAGTGTCATTTAGCTTAAGCAAAATTTTAGCTTTTTAAAGTATGATTTGCTTTAACTGAGAAATCCAAAATTTGTGCTATGGCTTAAGAATTCCTAAAATCTTTTCCCCAAAGCCTTCTGAAAGAAGGTAGATAGCAAAAGGGTAATTGCTAACCTCCAAAGGGAACAAATTTATGATATGAATCTTCTGTATGTGTTTCAAAAGCCATCACATTTTCTTATAGGCTCCTTTTATGCATGGAATTATACAATTTTCTTTCCAAAGAGTGGTTTAGTTACTGTTACACCAACGCAACATAAAAATCACACAATAATAAACAACTGTTTAACTCATGGTTGTGTGGGTTAGTTTGAGATTGGTCCCTTGGGGCCAACTGGGTGTCCACAGTTAAACTGCAGGATCTGGGGTGACTCAGCTTCTCAAGACACAACTAGGTTTTAAGCCTTTTCCTCTTGCCTCTCAGCCTCGCTGGAGCGGCTGTCTAGCGCCATCTAGAGGGGCAAGTTCTTGTGGCGCTAGTAGAGGAGCAAGGTGGCAAACCAAAATATTCAAGACCAAGCTTTGGACTATCTGTGGTTCTTTCTTCCTGGCCCTCCTGAAAGCAAGCCAAGGTGAAAGAGTCCAGCTTTAAGACCAGGACACACAGTCTGACCTCAAGGAAGCACTGAAAAGGGAGCGGGAGGAAATCAGAACACATCATTCAACCTGCCACAACTAAGGTAAAGATGAAACAAGGTGTCATAAAGCTAGAAACGAGCCAGTGTCTCATGAGGTGCCAGCTCGCAGAGGGCCATAATGTGACAGGCGGCCATTCCGTTGACCCTTTACTTGTCTGACTCTTTCCCCACTACTTAGTTAACAGAGGCATTTAAGAGCAGCAGCTTACAGAAATAAGAATGAATAAGCCCACGGAAGCTTCTGATCATTTTGACCAGAGGAGCAGAAATACAGGCTTCAAAATACTCTCCCAAGTAAAACTTTTAGAAGCAGTATCATTTTCCTTTGTTGAGTCTGAAGCAAGTCCAACTATGCCAGGCTCTGCACTTGAAGGATCTCGGTCCACCAACATAAGACACCCAGATGGTGGTCTGCGCTCAGGTCAGCGCTGGTGAGGTTGGTGCCCCACAGCCAGGGAATCGGAACAAAAGCACTTCGCTGACTTTTTCCATCACCTGATTTGACATTGATTTCCAATTTTTTAAAAAGGAGCACAGGGTTAGTCCCTGTGGAGTCAACCATGCGAATAGAACAGCTGCTACTGCCGCACAGATGGCAATTTTGGGGAGGGCTTGAAGGAAGAGGGAGAGCTTTCTTCTGGAGATGAAGCTGCTCATTTAGGATCTTTTCTCTTCAGCAGTTTCTACTCCAATTGAGAAGCTGTTAATATCTCAATGGTATAAAACTCCAGAATTTACAATAAATGAAATGAATACTAAAATTCCATCAATCTCTCAAAGGGAGAAGACAGACGTACCTTTGACGTAATAATCTCTTTATAAGAAAACAGGATTTCAAGTTCTGGTTGTGATATTCATGGACTCAGTGGCTTCGAGAAATATCTTAGTTTCTTTTAACCCCAGGTCCATTTTCTGTCAAATGAATAAATGAGAGGCAAGTTATAGAAACTACACCTAAGGTGGCTGATGTCCTCCAGGAGGGTGAGGGTCACCATGGATGGCGCTAGCCTTCCTTTATGCAAGGAGAGAGAATTTGAAAACAAAACAAACTTACGTGGTCCCATGGTTTAACAGCAGTGCCTGGGTGTCTAGCATTAGATTGCAGATGGGAATCCACACTTGCTTGTGTGATCTCGGGCGAGTTGCTAAAGCCCTCTGTGCTTCAGTCCTGGTGTCTATTAGGTGTGAACACTGCCTGCTTTGTTGATTGTTACCTACATAGGCAGGAAGGTCAAACCAAGCTAGTTTACAGTAAATACTCGAAGGATGTCAGTTCACATTTTGTAGTTTTACCTCTGACATATGGTTTTGTTTTTTGTGTTTGAAAGTTTACATAAAAGGCAAACCTACGCACACACACATATGCATATATATATATTCTTTATTTTCTGCAGTTTACTCTTTTTAACAACAATTCCTTCCAGATTCGGTTTATTAGAATGACTTAAAGTGTTCCAGTTTAGGAATAAAGCACATTTTATTGGCCATTCTGATGAGCATTGGGTTTCTTTTGCAAGTTGTTTCTTTTCATAACAGTGCAATGGGCATTTTTATGCCTCCCTCCTACTTGGTGCCCAGGTCTCTCTGGGGTAGGTGGCCCAGGGAGGGAGCACCACCTTGAAAGTGCTTCACTAGGTTTGTAAACTGCTCTCTAAAGTGATGCCTGCTTTGTGAGGGCACTTATTTGCCAACAATTTATGTTAATAGTTAGCATGAATGAAAGACTTTGTTATGATAAAGGAGATCCTACATTTCCCATGCATTTTTAAGGCCTCTTTTGTCATACACTAAGTTTCAATGCATAAACCCAGCTCATTGCAGCCTCTATTCTGTCCAGTTTCACCTTGCCTTAAAATAAGAATCTAAGACAAATGTTGATATCTTCTAGGGCACATTCCCCTTCACTTTTTTCCCTTCAAAACTGTCCCTGTTCGTCTTTGCCCTTTGTTGTTCTGTGGGGATTTTAGCATCACTGGATGACCTCTATGAGAAACCTTCTTGGAGGATTTGACTGGAATGCATTGATTTTATAGATTAATTTGGAAAGAATTGCTGTTTTTGACTATTCAGTCTTTGCCATGAACATACTGCATTTCTCACTTTTTTCCTGCTTTTAAAAATTTATGTGCTTCAATAAAATTTTATACTGTATCCATAATAGTAACGAATTTCTTTTGTCAGCTGTGGCTTATGCACCTTATACTTTTGTTGCTACTTTGTGACTGATATGATTTTTTAATTGGATATTGCTGGTGTATAGAGATGTTATTGATTTTTGTGTATTATTTTGTATCCACCAAGCTCTTATTGCTTTTAATAGTTTCTTTATATAACCTCATAAATTTTTCCATGTGGACAATCTTATCATCTGTGAATAATGATAATTCTGATTCTTCTTCTGTTCTAATTCTAATTCTGTTCAAACTTTACATCTTTTCCCTCTTCCTTAGTCTTTTTGCTTTAGCAGGACATACAGGAAAATGTTGAATACCAGCAGTGCTAAAGGGCATCCCTATTATTTAAAATGGAATGTTTTCAACATTTTACTATTTGGTGTCTTTGCTGAAGAATTTGGTAGATACCTTTTATCAGATAAAGAAAATTCCCTTTAGTCCTGGTTGCGAACACTTTTTAGGGTGAGTGGCTATTGAATTCCATCTGTTCTTTTTCTACATCTTTTGGAAAGAAAACATAGGTTTTCGTCTTTTTTCTATGAGGGTTGCATATAATTTTTATTGATTTTCTAATAACAAATCATCTTTGCATCCCTAAGGTAAGCCTTACTTAGTCATGGGGTATTTATTTAAATTACCTTAGTGCATTTGGTTGCTAATAAATTGTTTCTGACTTTTACCTCTATGTTCACAAGCGAACTTGGCCTTGTAATGTTCTCTTCTTATATTATTTTTCTCCAGTTTGGGCACTGAGGTTACATTCGCCTCATATAATGAATTGGGGAGATTTTCCTCTTTCTATGTTCAGTAACATTTGCATAAGTTAGGAATTACTTGTTTCATAAAGTTTTGATATATTTTCCTATATAATTATTGTGGTTCTTTTTTGGAGGTGAGGGAGAACATAGGTTTTAAATCATGGATTTGGTTTCTTTATGACTTAGTTCAGGTTTTCGATATTTTTTATGAGTGTTTTGTAATTCAAGTTTTTTGAAAAGTATTTTTTTCTAGGTTTCAAACTTACTGACATTGAGTTGTTCAACTATACACTAGCTGCTTTAACTTTCTAATATATCTATCTGTAATTACACCTTTTTTCATGTCTAGCGTGGATGATTTGGATCTTAGTTCTTTTTCTTGTTCAGTCTTGCTATGGGATTAACTTGCTTTCGTGCTTTGCAATGACCCAGACTTTGGTTCTGGTTGACCCTCTTAATTTTGCTCTTTGCTTCTGTGCAATGAATTCCAACCTTTAGAAAGCAAATTTCCTTTCTTCTACTCTTTCATTTGGGGGTTTATTGTTTTCCTTTTTCTAATTTTTAAAATTAGATGCTGATGTCAAAGGCTTTTGATTTTTTTTTCTTATCTAATACATGCATTTAAGGCACAACCCTCCTAAACACTTTGGTACTGAATTCATGCCATTTCTATATCCTACATTCTTGAAAGTTATTTTGCATTGCTGGACAGTAAATTCTACTTTTAGCCTTGTCAACACACTTAGCTATTTTGTCAGGGTAATTATCTAGGATGTCTTTTCCTTCTGGAGCCAGGATACTTGTGACTTTCCTGCAGATCTTATTATTTCTGTTTCATGATTCATGGGCTGCTGTGTCTTCCCTAGGAACTGTGGCTCCTTTCTGTGATGTTCCTATATTCAGAGATCCCTTTGCTTCACTTTCTCCTTAGCTCTGACTGGCCTTCCGGTGAACCAGAAGGAAGTCAAAGGGAGGAAATCAATCTGTCTTTACAGGCAGGCCAAAGTGCTCTTCTCTTGGCTCCTGGAAGATCTTTTGGTTACTTAGTGATTATTTTCACAGCCCAGTTGGGCATTCAGTTGGAGTCTCTTGGATTAATTAAGCAGTGGTAATTAACTGAGTCTTGGGCCTCAGGGGGCAATTGGAGTTGGTTATATCCAAGTTGCCATGATGATAGCTTTACCATCCTCAGGGAATCTTAACTCAGTCTTTTTCTTGTACCTTGGGAGTAGTAGGACTTGTTTCACAAGAAATTTGGTGCTCTGTTTATATGAGTAAAGATAACACATGGAGGGGAGGCAGACAGGCCAATTGGCTGCTTAAAATTCAAGCTTTCCCAGGTTACTCATGAACTCATGGTATAAGAAAAAAAAATCCAGACTACAGTAAATGGAGAAGATTTATATTGAGCTTTGGTCTACTGAGCAAATGTGAACTAGAAGGAAAGTACAGTTATTGAAATAATTGGGGTCAAATCCATGTTGGAGGGACACTAAACAAAGAAAGGAAAAATAATAAAAAAGGTAGTGGGGGAAAGGAGTGGGAAGCTATTGAAAAACTGATTTTGGCTCTGAAGAGATGAAGGGAGATGAAACACAGGCCCATGGAAAGGGCGTGAAGTAGGAAATGCACCTGGTTTGGAGACTCCTGACTCTCAGTTACTGGTGAAGAATGTAGATGATGGCAGAGAACTAGTGACAGTTCAGACTAAAGAGCCAGAAAGAGTGACAAGTCTCCAGGTAGAAATTGGGATTGTTCTCTTGTCCAAACTCTATGTCATGGCAAGCAGAGAACTGGAAACAGCATGGTTTGATCTCACAGTTCCCCTGGGACTGCTCTCAGCTTTTTGGTAACTGGAGGAAACAGCTTATCGGTGTAGAGTCTCCATTATCATGAAGAATTTGGTGGAATCAGACACATGTCCAGAATAGCCTGTCTATGAGTTTATGGCCTGTCCAATGATAGGATCTCACTAAACAGCAGAGCAATATCTCCTTAAGGCCAGTGACCAAGGGGAAAAGATAACATCCCTTTGGGTTGGAAGAGGGGCCATGTTCCTGGTCATGGTTCTGAGGCAGCAATTTGGGAAGAAGGGACTGTTCTCTTGTTATTGATTTCTTTGCAAGCCTTAGGGTGTAGTTTGATACAAAAGGGCCCAAGCTAGTTGGAGTTGAATCACATGATTTGACTTCACAACCTATACCCTGGAGGATTAAATAATCCCTTTGTTGAGGGGATTTGGATTTGTAGTGAATACCTTTTCGCTCTATGTTCTGTCCCGAGAATGGGGGGTGGGGTAGCTCTGGCTCTGGGGCTAAGTGTATTGGTCAGGACTCTCCAGAGAGATGGAACCACTAGGAGAAATAAGTATTTTAAGAAATTGGCTCAGGTCATTGTCGGAACTGGCAAACCTAAAATCTGCAGTGCAGGCCAGCAGGCTGGGAATTCTAAAATTAATGTTGCAGTCTTGAGTCTAAAGACAGTAGCGGAGGCAGAATTCCTTCCTCTTTGGGGAACCTCAGTGTTTTCTCTGAAGAACTTCCAGCTGACTGGATGGGCACCATTCCCTTGATGGAAGGTGGTCTGCTTCCCTCAAAGTCTGCTGATTGAAATGTTCATCTAAATAATACCTTTGTGGCAACATCTAGATTGGTGTTGGCACAAACAGCTGGGCACCACGGCTTAGTTAAGTTGCCACATAAAATTAAGCATCCCAGGAAGAGAGGATGCTCTTTCACACATTCTTCCTCTTTTTTCCTCCCTCCACCTGCAGCCCAACAGGATCTGAGCCCTCAGTGGTGGTGATGGTGGGGCTGGGGATGGAGGGCAGATCTCAGCATTTGGGACTGGGTTCTGGCAGTTGCAGTAAGGCGGTGAGACCAGAAGCTGTAACAGCACATTGGGAGCCATGAATTACTCAAGATCAAGGGGAAAGGATCTCCCATATACACGCCTACACACAGAAAGGGGGACCATTAGAGGGGGTGGGGAAGAATTAGACTTTCAGAAATTAAACTTGATGAGTTCCTCTGATCTGGACTTTGATTTCCCAATACTAGGCCTGACCCCAGAGATATTGGTCTTGTGTCAGACCAGAGAATTTCCATAGGGCTACTTGAAAATGTCACCATTAAAAGATTTTGGAAATATCCTCGGACAGTGTATTAATGCCCCTCTAGCACCTTAGCCTCTGCACTCAGCTATAAGATACACGGAAAAAGAACTCGGAGTCACAACAATGGGGTCAACTGATTTTGTTGTTAAGTAGCTTCTAAGAACACTTTGAACTCTCAAAAATACCACCAAGGGAAAGCTCTTCTAATCCCCTTCCCCCATTTTCAGGCTCCCTCTCTGTGGGCCCCACAAATAGATTAACATTTGTTATACTCCATTGCAAGCAGTCAAGCAAGCAATCAGTGTTTTTCTTTGGTATTTGATAGAGGGAGAAGGCATTTTTCATTTATATTTTTGCCTGAAGGGAAAGGGGAAGCAGATAAAAATAAGAAAAGATGTTGCTATGATGTACTTCTCCCGTACATAAAAGTCGCAATCTAATGTCGTATACTAGCTCTTTTCAGTTTGATGAATATTCTGACAAAATACTCAGCGCTGGGATTTGGCTATACCTGATGTGCAGGGGAATATTGCAGAGGTAATAAGGTCATGTCAGACAGCCTCCTAAATGTTTGTAAATTTGTCCTTAGGCTTTATTTTACCTTCACTAGAATAATTTGAATTTATGCAATTTCTACTTTAGAATCCACTTTGAAAAATATCAACTTGGTTTACAAATAAACACTTAGGAGAGGTTGCAGTTAATTTAGCAGTTGAAAATGTAGCTGCAAATCTTTATTAATCCAATATTGAAGGCAATCAATAAGAAATGCAGTATACTGAAGGCTGTTAAATTAATAGGAGTTTGTGCACAAATAACAACCTCCCTAGAAAACTCTATGTATATTAAACACAAATAAATATTAGCTAGAACTCAATGTGGTAATGATACCGTAGATTTACTTAGAGCCTCAGACACATTGTTCGTGCGGGGTATTTTTTTTCCCCACTGAAGCAGTGTTTTTTACCCCTGGGTTTTCTTAACTGGAGCCGATCTTGTCTTACAGACCCTGAAGGTTACATATCAGATTATGGAAAAAGATGGAAAATGAAAACCAAAGGATTGACTACTCAACCTTTTATTAAAGTCTTTTCCTTCTTCAGACATTTTGATGGTGGAAATCAGGAAAAATATTTTCCTTGGATAATGTTCATGTTTATAAATTTTTATATTAACCTGCATGGTGGTCTGGAGGAGGCTGTGGAGTAAAGGGAAACATAGAAGAACTTGTAGATTCTAAGGAGTTTTGCCAGTCAACGCCAAAGAAGGTTTTTAAGAAAAAATGGGAGAGAAACTTCTAAAGATGAAGGATGATTTCCACAGCTGCTGGGAGTGAGCAGAAAATTAATAACCAAATGATTGTGTGTTTCCACTCACCTTAGAGTCAAAAGAAGTACTTGCAGGAACAATGAGTGGAAGACACACATTCACACACATAGACGCATAGAGAACACAAAAATGATTTTTATTATAATAAAAGCCATCAATGTCTATTATGGAAAAATCAGAAAATTCAAATTAGTCAAAAGAAAAAAATCCTAACCCATAACTCAGAAATGTTTTTACTTTATATTTTATATCTGGATATCACACAAAAAGTGCATGACAACAAATGATGACTTGGAAGCTAGAAGTAGATTTCCTTTTAGGCAGAGAATAATCTTTAAAAAAACTCTCAAAGATGCATTTGCCAGGTAGGAAGGAGGTGTCCAAAGGTGTCTGGGTTTTGCAGAGCACATTGCTGTGTTCACCATCTGCTGCTTTTAATACACCATTATCACCTAGATACCCTGGCAGCTAGGCAAGGCCACGTGACTAATTCTGGCCAGTGGGTTGTGCGTGAAGTAGAACATGTTTGTGTGCCTGTGCACATGGCCGGACAGTGGGGAGGAGAAAGTGGGGAGAGAAAGGGGGAAGAGGAGGGAGAGCTAGGGAGAGAGGGACGTGTGTCATTTCTAAAACGGAAACCAGGAGGCACCATCTCCGTGTGCTTTCTTTGCTGTGGTGTCCTGGAGCTGAGATGTGCATCTCTACCAAATTCTGTGATCAGTGGCTTTGTTGGAAGCTAGAAATTGGCCATGATGGGAGCATTTTTTTGATGATGTTTAGCATTATCATTTTTATCATGATAGTCATCAAAGCATGACGATGTTTAGCCAAAATCTTTGCTCACCTCCTTATTTATTTCTCAAGAGGTGCTTCCTTGAAGTGAAAATTTGGGGTAAAAGGGTCTGAAAAATCTTGAGCTTTGATTATGTTTTGTTAAACTGCTCATTGGAAAGTTGAGGAGATTTTATTTCCTCAATAGCAAAGACCTATTGTGGATAGACCAAGTTTGATCAGCAAGCACTATTGACAATGTTTATGTGTTATGATTTGGCAAAAGCTGCCTGAAAGCTGCATCTAAGTGGATTCTGCATATAGCATGGAGAGATTTGTTTTATTAATACTTTGGGGTCCCCTCAGGGTAGACTCCTGTGTAGTGTGCTACAAACACTTTTTCAAGATTAACATCTTTTACCTCATAGGCTCCTCCCTTCCCCCTCCTTTCACAGAATAAGTTCACATGCTTAGGATCTGAATCCAGGAAGGACTAGGGAGGGAAAATGAGGGAAGGGAGAGGAAAGAAGAGAGAGTTAGAAGTAGAAAAAGAGTCTATAACATGTTTGTGTCTATATGCTGAAACCACTGGGACTCAAAGAATAGCTGCTGAATTATTTACCCCAATTTTTTTAAAGATTTATTTATTTATGCATACAAGAACTGGGGTGTAGGCCAGAGGTGTGGGGAGTGAGAGGATTCGCCAGAGACAGAGTGGGGAACAGAACAGGCAGACTGACTCAAGTACACTGCTGAGGGGAGCAGCGGGTGAGTCAGGAGAGGTCTGCTGTGCCATGTGGGTCGCTCCCTGGCCGGCTGGGAATAGAACTCATGCTCCAGTGGCTGGCAGTAGCTTGATGGCGCTGTGTCTTTAACCCCTTGCGCCACCAGGGACACCCTATTTACCCAAAATTTAAAGGCATATTCTCTTTTGTTTCTCTTGGTTCTAATAATGGCTCCATATTTGGGGCCAGGATAAGTCCAATCTCTACAATGAAAGAGAACCCATGAATATCAGGCATTTGTATTTTTAAGGTTGTCCGTGAAGAAGGGGTTAGCACGGTGGTCAGAGTTCTCCAAAGTTCTCCCCAACTGGCAGTTGCAGCCATGTCATCCCTGCCCCCACACTCCTGCAGCACTGAGCTGTGGCGGTTTCCCAACAAGGTCCCTCTCCCCAGCCGCGGCCTCTGTTGTGTGCTTTTGCCTTCGCCTGCAATCCCCTTCCCTTGTGTCACCTGGGACAGCATCTTCTATCAAAGCTCAGAATTCTCCTCTGATTCTCTCAAATGCTTCTGTCAATACACAGGATTATCTTTTCTGGTTTATTTATTTGTTTTCCTCACAGTGGATGGGGAGCTGCTGGAGCGTGGAGACCGGGCCTGATTTACTCTCATTTAGTGGTGTGGCCTTTGGTGGCTCTCAGCAAATCCAAATGAATAAATGATTTTTAAGTCACAAATAAAAATTCTGGAGTCTCTGTGTTTACCAAATAAGTTCAAATCAATTAAAACACTTTCTGAGGGCCTGCTTTGTGCCTGTAAGATACAAAGGTGAGTAAGTGTTAGGGTTGTAAGAAGTTTACTTTCCAAGGAGGAATTTACAGTCAGTGATTCTGATGACAGTCTGGTCTCTGGAACTATTTAGCAATTAAAGGAGAGGAAGTGGCAAACATTTGGAGGGACTGTTATTTTATGTAGATGCAGGAGATAAATAATGGACCCAGAAGCATTAGACATTTTAAATCTAAAGTTGTAGATAAAGATTTGACCACTTAAAAATATAATTACACATACTTTCAAGATTACCAACATATATCTATGCAGAGTTTGTCCTTGTGAAGATATCTAGGTTTCCAAATGGTCTTAAAATTACAATTTAACTTTCCCAACAAAATCTGTTATCCGTTCCTGTTTTATGTTAGTTTTCTATGTGTGCAAAATTCAATAGAAGCTGTCTTAAGTGTTTTCCTCCCTATTAAACAGCTTTCTAAAATCCATAATTCAGCAAGACAGTAAGTAGTTGCATTTATTTCTATACAATTCAGCTCTGCAAAGCCGACTGTGAATCCAGCAGGGCGTTCTTGCGCTGGCCAGTTTTTGTTATCAGCTACACGACATGAAAGGAGATTGTATTTCCCAGCTAATGGAAGAAACTGAGGGAGAATAAAGACCCTAAGTATTTTAAAACACTGGTTTGAATTGCTGTCTTGAGATCTAAAGGTAAAGAGCAGTGCAAGTTCTGGAATAGATACATCAGTTACTTATTTGGGACAAAGGATTTTATTTTTCTTTTATATGAAATAAAATTACCTATTCTGCTGATGCACTGAACCCAAACATTCAAATCTTAAAGAAAGTTCCTTTCTTCACCAAACTCTATTCTTCCATCTCCTTACTCTCAAATTTTCAGTCCAATAAGGACATAAGCTTGAACTTTAATTTCAGCATTTCCAAAATATGTCATTAGGAAGTGCTTGTGTTTCAAGACAGGTCATAGATACAAAGAGAGTTTCCTATTTTCAGAAGGGTCTTCCATTGCAATATCTTCCATGGGGTTCCTCCAAAGACATTTAATTCAAAATGGTACTTGCGATCTGAAGCAGAGATGAAATACCACCGACGAAATAGGATTTTCCAAACTCTTTATGTTTTTTTTTTTTTTTTTTTTAGCACTCTTTTAATGTTAGTCCTTAAATGAATTTTGCTAACACAGGGCAGTGGAAAACATCTTGCAGGTGATTTGACTTTAGGAATCTTTGCTTCCTGCTGTGACGTTTTGATCTGCAGAGTCTTTCCTTTGGAAATACATATAGATGTAGTAATCAGAGAAGCACAATAAACAACAAAACTGTCCCAGCAAAATATATTTTTTTCCACTTTCATGTTTTGGGACAAGTTGGTTCAGGTCAAATCCCATTAAAGTGAACAGAGATTTGAGCTGTAATGGTATTTGTCAAGGAAGAGTTTGACACGACTCCTTAGTAACCAATCTGGTATCAATGGAATTATTTTCTTCTGACTCAGTGAATAGGAAATTAGCTCCAAATGCTTTCCAGCATAGTGGGTGTTTTTCCCTGGGCTAGTCTCACTCTTCAGAAGTTTTCCTTTAATTGCCCTTACAAAACTCATTTTCAAATTATACTGTAAATGCAAGCCTCACCTGCATGAAGACTATGAGAAATGCTCCAAAAAGTAGCATCCAATTAAGCTCGTTTTCTACATTTGTGCTTGGTGTGAACTGAAGAAGTGATGATATGGAAGAAATAAACACTATCACTTGACTTTTTATGACAAACCCATCACTTTTCACATTTACTTTAGGGGAATCTAGGGCTGTAATGCTTCAGTGTTTTAAGGTATCAAATTTAAGTTTTGAGAAGTGGTTTGATGTAGTGGAGCCAGCTAGAGCAGTGTCAAATATTAGTTCCAACATGAGATTTAAGTCCTGAGCCTTGATTTTTCTGATCAGCAGAATGGGTATAATACCCATATCAGAGATGGATATGAGATTTCGTTTGATTAATCTTAACATCCCCCAACTGACATTTTCCTTTCCTTGCCCTTTTTGGATGAAACTAGATGTTTTCCAAAGTGAAGAACGAAGATACAGAGATTGGAGGGCTGTTTAAAGCCTCTCTGTCCCAAATACTTGCCTGGCATAGTCTCTGTATTGCATGATTCTAGAAATTAATTTTTGAGAGGAGAGTTAAGGTCTTATCTCTGCTCAACTACACAAGAATGTTAGAATGTTAACTGGCATGTATAAATGGAAACACTCACCATATGCCCTGGTTTACTTAGCACTTTCCTGGGCTGATTATTAATAGCACCCCTTTTCACGCTCAGAAGTGTCCTGATTTGGCTGATAAATTACGCAATCACCCATGTTCCATGAGAAGTCCTATTTTTTTTCTTGCTCTCTGCTGTTTCTGCAGTGTTTAGCAGACAGCCTGCTTGATGTCCAGGATATATTTATTGTATACATGATGCTCTATCTCTTTTATTAATACTTAATGCAATTTCCTGATTCTAAAAGTAGGACATATCACTGATGGAAAAATCTGGAAACTTCTGAAAAGTAAAAGTAGGAATGAGGTGGTATGATTGCTGATATCATAAGATAGATTGCTCTATCACATAATTGTTTCTTGAGAAGCAGAGGACTGTTCTCAAAGGAGGGTCGATTAAACCTGTCCATCACTGTATCTGCCAAACTCAGAGCTCCTTCTGAATGGCAGGCCCCGGTTGCTGTGTTTGTGCTGTGGCGTCCGTCCCACTGGCTGGAGCTGGTTGTATAAGGGGTGGGCTTTGATCCAAGAATAGTCAAGTCAGAAACTGGCCAGCCCATGATCTGGTGCCAAAGGGTGAGTGGCTCATCAGATGCCCTCTTTGAAGCTGAACTAGCAGTGGGATCTGAAGCAGAAGGAATCTATAGAGAAGCTGCGAGGTAAGGCAGAGCCACAAAGTCAGGCTGAAGTTTAAAGATGCAAAAATGATGAGGGAGCGAATCTTTGAACTAGAAGAAACCCATGCAGAGTGGAGGGTAGGCAAAAACCAGTTAGTACAGAGAGGAACATGGAGCAGAGCACTGAGGGGGACAGAGACACCATCAGAGAAAGACTGTGAAGTCTCTGAACCAGAGACAGAGCCGCTGCTCCCTCTCCTGTCTTGGTTCTCAGAAGTTTCTCTGATCCTGGATGCAGTGCACAGGTATGTTTATGATAATTCACTCTTTCTTAAGGTGGTGGGAGCGAGTGTTTGTTCTTTGCAAATCCAAGGGATCTGTTTGGAGCAACTGGCCCATGATAACAGTGGGGCTTATGTGGAAGGTAGGGAGCCAGGCAGGATCAGGGGTTCAGTTAGATTATGAAGATGCAGGGGGTCTCAGAGACCCCAACAGGTTCTCCATCTCATCGGAACTGGAAACTGTCAGCCAGCTCCTCTCCCCATTTCTTTTTCCCTCTGGGGTCACATGGTCACTCCCCTTGTTACTCTCTGTAAAGCTCGTTCTTTTCCACACCAGCTTCCTTCAAAGTCTCCCCCACCACCCTGACTTAGGATAGTGGTGGTTTTGAATCTGGCCCCAGTTCTCTGTGATTTTAGAGACTGACTTGCCCAGCCCCACCCAGCTAGTGTCCATCAGAGTCTTGCATTTTAAGTTCTCAAGAGAGAGAACCAGCTGGTCGCAAGTCAGTGGATGGATTGGCTGTGGGAGTTCCTCTGATCCATGAGCTGTGGCCAAAGGTGAGGGAGGCCACGTGATCCCTTGTTTCATCAGTTGGGGTACGGGCATTTATTCTCTGATTAGCAGAAAAGAGGAAGGCACACAGAGCGGCAATCAGGACGCATCTTGGTTCTGTCTTGCTATTTAGTCCTGGTCTCCATTCCTCGTGCAGACCCACCTTCAGGCTGCTGCACAAGTTTCAGGTCCTGCCTCTGTCGTGCCTCCCAGCCTCTAGGGAGACTTGTTTGTTTCTACCACTGGCTTGACTCACCTCCTTCCAGATACTTCTCCTGTCTATTCCTGTAGTCCCATTTTAGCCAGTTTGTCTCCTTCCCAGGGGTCAGCCCTTGAGCCTCTTTGCCCTCCCTCAGAGCTGGCTGTAAATGCACACCCCAACCCCCTCCACCCTCAGTGTGAAGAGAAGGCTGTGCTCCATATAAACTGGAATGAAGAAATAGCTGAAAAAATTACACAATCTTGAATACTGACAGATTCAGCACTCCTTGCCCGAAGGCGCCAATTGTGTAAATTCTTCCTTCAGCAATGTGACAATCTCTTAGCAACTCTCAGTTCCTCTGGCTTCCATTTAACAGCAACCGGGCAGCAGACCACAGGGGAACTCATTTCATCCCAAAGAGTGTGTTCACCAAAGTCACCTCCGTTTAGCTGTCTGTCTGAATCAGCATATCCTGATGAAGGGAGATTTGGCCTTTTCTCCAAAATGCCTCGGTGGGAGTGACGTGCAGAGATGTGAGGACAGTCATCAGCCTTTGGGAATTGTCCGCATGACCAGCTGAGGCTCTGGGCCGTGCCGTGTCGCAGAGACCCACGTCATTTGTTGTAACTGCTCCTTCCCCATCTAGCATCTTGTTCCTTCCCTCTCACGGAGGGAGAAACTCCATGTTCCCCACCCCATGCTGTCTTTGCATTTGCATTCTACACCATTTCCATCTGACACCACAGATTCTGGGGCTGCCGTCCTCTCAAGACCGTGTGGCCAGAACAGATTATATCTGACAAGTTGAAAGGGCCAGGGAACCATCTCCACCGAGGAGGAAAAAAAATTCAGACCAAAAATCGAAGACTTATCTCTCTCAATGTGGGTATAGCCTCGTTTTGTTTAGACAACAAAAGGAAAGCCCTGGACTTGGAAGACAGGGGATCTTGGGGAGTGTGTGTGAGTGCGGAGGCCTGTATTTTTTTCATAGCTTCGTTCCAAGTGGTTATACACTTGGTCTTTAGAACAAATTGTTGACTTTCATTATTTCCCATTCCTCAAGTAGCATTAGAAAGTAATTAGCAACAACAGGAATTCTATAATGGTTTTCAGCAGCCAGATCTTCTCGGTAGCTGGGCCTCTGCATGCGAGAATGTTGGGAATTTTCTGGAGCTGTGAAACTCTTTCAGGCAACTGAGGGGCCATTTAGTAAATTAGTCCTTGGAATAGTATCCACAGAAGTTGTTGGCTAGGGTGAAATGCACCAAAATCCTTCCCTGGTGACCTGAATGAGCGAATGAAGGTTTAAAGGATTCTTGGAGAGTTTCCTAAATGAAAACCAAACATGGTTCCCCAAATAAAACTCTATTGTATGTATCGTGTAGAGGTAAGAGGCAGGCTGGGTTTTTGTTCTCACAAGGGGGCTTCTGGCCCTGGAGCGTTACAGTGATCTTTCCAGGGATGCTGCTGTGAGAGGTGCTTTAGACCCCAGTTAAGAAAAATCTCAAGCACTTACCTGCTCCTCCAAATGGAGACCTGGTCAGCAAAAGCTGAGCTGGAGTCCTGGGGTGAGGCAGACACTAACACAAGAATTGCCTTTTTAAAGAAAATGTCATCTATATAAAGAACCATTTGAAGAAAGAAAGGAAAGATTTTCATTTCTAGATTGCTGCAAACTAGACTGTCATGAGCAAGCTAAGATCATTTTTTTTTTCTTTCTATTGCAGAAATTAGGTATCTAGCAAAAGATGTCTACATAGCTACTCAATATCTACTATCCTTCCCCGCCCCACACCCGCCCTTTTTGGTATAGAACTTCGATTTCATTAGAGCTAGCTTCTAGTCTGTCTGAAAGATGGGAGGGGTGTGTGACTACATTTACATAGTCAAAATAGTCGTGTGACTACATTCATGACATGTAAGAAGTTATTAGAAAGGCATTCTGGCATAGCTCCATCAAAGGGGGCAGTAGGTCATAGGGTAATCTGCTTTGTTCCTTGTCTTTAACTTTCTTCCTACCTGGAATGAGGAAATGTTGGTGGGGGTTTCAGTACCCACTCTGACTATGAGGCAGCCATGAGAGAGAAAACCAAAAGTCTTAAGTGGCAGAAAAGAGAAGGCTCATAATGAGTCCATGGGATGGGACCTCTATTCTACTCTTAATTTACCTCAGGTCTGATTTTTAGGTCTTTGCTACTCTCGTTGAAAACATTTTCTAACTGATACAACATATAAGCCTGGGATCCCACATCTTCTACTCTTAGGTAGGAGTTATTCTGTTCACACAACAAGAACATCAATAGGGAATAAGATTCTAAAATCCAGCCAGCCCATCCATATGGATGGGTACCATATGGTCTTGCCTTGCTGCCAAGGCCAGTCTAACTAACAGACACAGGGAAGAATGGCAAGTGCAAAGCCAGTTTTGACATTCTAGAATGCATGAAATGGAGATAACCTGAATAACCTTGAGATACTATAAAGGTATTGATTTTGAAGCATTAAAAAGAAAATTGCTTTATAGAACATGCTAGCAGTTTTTTATGATGTTTATGTAGCAACCCTCTCTCTTTCAAAACATCACATCCGTCAGCTGTCTTACTTAGTGTTATTTGTATTATTTACCAAATCCATTGTATGGATCACTTTGATTAAATTATATGAATTTTATCCTTAATATATGTTGGTTTTATATGTACATACTCAGAGATGCAAGAGAGTTGAGTACAGTCTCTCTTCATTTCTTATCTCCCAATACAATGCTACTTTTCTCCCCTAAAGTGTAAGCCTGATTATTCATTTGTTCCACATTCTGCTTCCAGAATCCACCACAATGCTTAATAATGACATCCATTTATTGGCTGTACACCCTGTGAGTTAGAGATCATTATCATTTCACAGATGAGGAAATTGGGGTTCAGAGACCTAGTGAAATTAACTACACAGGTATTAATAAGGGATAAAGCTGGGATTCACATCCAGTCTGTATAATCAAAATAAATTATTTTGGCCACTTTATTCAGCCAATATTTGTTGAGCACTCACTATCTGCTAGTATTGTTCCAGGCCTTGGGGATTAAAAAAGTGAAGAAAAATTGAAAAAATTCCCTTTTCTCCTGAAGATTCTTTTTTCAAATTTTGGTGGGGCAGGGGGATGAATGTAGCCAATAGGCATGATAAGTAGGTAAGTTCCATGACGTGAGGGAGTTACGTGTGGTAAGTTAGGTGGTGACGGAGCAGGGTAAGAGAGAGCAGGCATGTAGTGGGGATGACTAGGGGACAAGGTTGCCGTGTTCAATATGGTTACCAGGAAAGGTCTCTCTGGCAAGTTGGTCCTTCAGCAAAAATCACATGGCTCTCTGTGGAAAGGAGCATGTCCATGGGCAAAGGAACAGTAGTGAAAAGGCCCTGGCATGAGGCTGTGTTTGGCCTGTTTGAGAAGCAGTGAGAAGGTTGCAGTGGAGCAAGGGGGTAGGTATAGTAATTAAGGGGTAGGTATAAGAGGGAATGGAGAGCCAGGTCATATAGGGTCTTGTAGATCATTGTGAAGTCTTCGGTCTTGACTCTGGGGAATAGGGGGCCATTTGTGCTGAGAAGTGAGGTGAACGGCCTTATGTTTCAAAGGATCTCTGCCTGCTGTGTTGAGAATAGACTGAAGATGGGCATCAATGCAGGGAGTCTAGTTAGGAGGCTTCTGCACTAGATTCTCCTATTTCATAGGTGATGAGAGAATACTGTCAGGAGAGTTTTGCTTTCCTCATCTTTCCAGTTCTTCCTCAGAGGTCCTGTAAGTGAGAAGTTCCTAGCACTAGAGATTTGTCTTCTCTAATTTTTCAATAATTACTTTCATTAATTCAATAAATATTCTTGCAGTCATTGTATAGCCGAAATTAGTGGAGGAAACAGGCAACAATCATCAAGCATTATAGATATATAATTTATATAGTGTATTAGATTATGGCAAGAGTTATCCAAAAGCGAATGGGAATTCCAGCAGTGGGGTGCAGATTAAGGGGGTTGCCAGACTGGGTCTTATTGAGAGGGCATTTTGATTTGTTGGCCAACAGGTCTTGATAATTCTATAACATCATTGACTAGAGATATTGCATCTTCCCTTTTCCTTTTACACTATACCTCCCCCTGCCAAAGAAGAGACACGGGTGCTTTTCCTCCAGCTGAGCTAAGAGGGCTGCTGTTGCACATCCCACTGTATGTTCTTTATTATCAGCATTGTCATCCTTTGACCCTGGAAGGGAAATCAAGATTGTCTCCTCACCAAATGTGAGCAATTTCTGCTGTAGCCCAGATTGGTTTTCTGGGAAAACCTCCGCTTCTTGTCATTTATATATATTGTTTCAGTGTCATTGTCAGGACCTCTGAGATTAGGTTCACATTGCCTGGGTCTGTGGGATCGGATGGTAAAATGTGATATGGGTAATGAAAACATTCACTGATTAATTTGTCCTTCGCTTTCCTCTCTGTTCCTAAATTCCTGATAATGGAACAATTAATCACGTTGTCAAGCCGTTCTTTAAATTTGGTTTTAAGATGATGGAGAATAGGAAATCTTCAGTGTCATGGTTGAATCAATTGTGTGATGGTCATTACTGTTTAATTAGTCATTATCTGTCTAAATGGAGTGACTTATTAATTTTGAATGCACGAAGTGTTAACATGAGATAATATTTACAATAATAACTTAGTGAGAGCAATATCTTTAAGAGTTTAATTTAGAATTTTTCAAAGGATATTCCATGGAACAACAGTTTCACTTTGAAGTCCTCAGAAATAAGTGGACACAGAGGTTAAGTACATTTGGGAAATGCTGCATACCTTCAGTCTTCTTAGAGATTCTTGACACACATTGGTCTTTCGATAACTTTGAGAACTTTTTATGAGACTGACTGCCCTACCTACAGTGCTAATGGGGCACCCTGCTTTGAGAACTTTTTAATAAATCAGTGTATTTTATTTTGTTTAACTCAGTGTTTCCCAAACTTATTTGATTATGGAATTGGTCATATAATGATTGAATTTCCAGTTTACATTACAGACTCTAGAAAAGCTGATGTGGTTGATGCCAAATTTCTTAGAAGAATGAACAGAATTGCTTACTAATGGGATTCAAACAATGTTTATTGAATGAATGGGCTTGAGGGTGAGCTACACATTTGAACTTATTTTAATTTCTTATCTTTATTGTGCTTATAGTGCTAAAAGTGTCTCTATATCCATCCGAATACGAACATTAGGGAGCCTTCTTGGGCTCATGTTGATTTAATTTTGGGCTTAACATGTAGTCATAAAAGAGATGGAGTCACAGTGGTCACCAATTTCACAAGGCTACTTCTGATGAAGGGTCATTAACATTTGAACAAACCAAGGTTATGACTTCCTGTGGCTTCTAATTTGTGACCTTGCTCTAATCATCACATCAAGTAATAAACTCTGATAAAATTACTTCCACAAATAAAAACAAAAAGATCAGTCTTAAATACTGATGATTCGTTCTAGTCTTTGGGGTTTCTCAATATTGGCCACAACACTAAATTTAAAACAGTGTTAAGACTTAAAATGAATATGCTTAGCTTTTGAAAATGTCTCCAGAATTATGAAGTATGAACTGATTTCAGCAGTGTTAAATTGTCAATATTAGTTTAAACTTCATCTTTTAGCCTCTGCCTCCTAATCATATTCTCTACCCCCCATGTAAAATGAAATTGAAATATAAGCGTCTGCTACCAAAATGACTTTTTCTGGAAGATTTCTTTTAAGAAATGGTATTATCCAATAAAGTTATCTTTTATAGTGGACATTCTATCTCTTCTCATTCATTGTTGAGTAGGAAGTCAGAGGGCACCTGAATTTTTAGAATCTTGACCAAAATTTCTTTTCAGGTGAAAATAACATTTTTCATTCTTTGTCACACTCTCTAATGTTTCAAATCAGTGACTTCAATTTATCTGAAAAATGTTTCCCCCTTAAATGAGTCATTTTTTCTCTTCAATGATCAAGAAGGACAAATTTAACCTTGGGAAACAAAAATAGTATGTGGAAGTGATCCTTTCCTCATTTTCATGAAAAACGTTAACATGATCACTGTAGTGTATGATATGATCCCAGATCAAATATGTTGGTGTTCCTCCTGGCGGTGTCATTTCCTTTGAGAGGATCATACATTATATTTCGATTCTCTTGCAGTAGGTCTGACTGTGTCACTTGCTTTAACCAATAAAATAAGAGTGGAGGTGATGTGGGACACCTGTGAAAGAAGTATATAGTGTCATCTCATCATCTCATGGTTTGCCATGTTTTCCTCTCCCCCTTCTGTCTCCCTCTCCCCTCACCCCACTATGGAAGTCTTTGTCCCAGTTAGAGGGTGTTTTGACATCATAGGTCCTAAAAAGAAGTTGATGTGGAGCAGATGCATGGAAATTTATAGTAGTGGATATGTAGCAAAAGAAAAAATAAATCCTGTTTTAGTTGCGATTTGGGAATTCCTTGTTACTGCTTACAACCCATAATACTTTAATACTCACACCTTCTTCATTGTAGTCTTCCCATATTTCCTTTTTGAAAAACTTGCTAGAAGAGCAGGAAATTCAGCCAAACCATTATCGATCATTTCCTCAATATTAAACAAGTAGGAGAAATTGTCAATGAGTCGACACTTTACAAAACCAAATCTCAACATTAACGATGTAAAACTGCAGAACCTTTAAGCACTGTAAAATAGCTAATAACTTTTATTTAGTTTTAAGTAATGAAGCAAATAAAAATATAGAGCCCACTGCAATGTTACTGTTTAATGGACCAATTACAGTGATTCTTGAATATGAGCATGATATTTAATCTAAGAATTTTCTTTTCAGACCTTAATAACTGTCTTTGTGAGTTGTGATTTAGTCTTTCCAAAGCACCAAATAGAAAGGCAAAATTGAATTTAGGTAACTTGTGTTCCAGCAAAAATGATTCTTTGAGGCAACAGTGGTTAGTTAGTGCAATAAATCCCCAGAATATTACTTTACAAATGCATGCTTTCTCCCGCCTCAGGTGAGAACAGACTCCTTAGGTGACTTTGCTTTTTCCAGTCAATTCCTTGGTGATAGGGCAGTGCTGATTTGATAATTATTAATTAGTAAGTTTTAATGAATAATGTTTTTTAGGGATTCCCCCCTCACATCCTCCCCTCTCCTGGAAAGAAAAATGGTACTGGAGACAATTTTTTAAAAATGATTTATTTATTTATGCATACAAGAGCTGGGGTGTAGGCCGGAGGTGCAGGAGGGTGAGAGGATTCACCAGAGACAGAGTGGGGAGCAGAACAGGCTGATGCACTGAAATACACTGCTGAGGGGAGCAGCAGGCAAGACAGGAGAAGTCTGTTGTGCCATGTGAGTCAGCTCCCTGGCTGGGGATCGAACTCATGCTGCAGTGGCTGTGGATTGCTTCATTATGCTGAGACTTAACCCCTTGCGCCACCAGGGAGGCCCATTGACCTAATTTTTTAGGTCAATGTAAAAGACGCTCTTCCTGAAGGCATTTAGGACTTTCAATTATTAATATAAATAAATATATCTTTTATTTTAAATCTATGAAGTGTATGAAATTACTGTGATTACTTTGATGAAAGATTTCAGAGTTTGGGTCACTCGTAGGAACACATACTTACCTCAGATACTGAAGAGCACAATTAGCTGATTCTGGCTTGTGAACAGTTAAGGAGACTGTTTAACTTAGCTTGGTTCTGGACTTGTCATTCTCTTTTAATTCTTAGAAAAATACTGATCACTTCTAGTGGGAGGGAATGTATTTGAAAAATACTTTGAAAGAGAAGAACACAATCTTATTGTCAGCAGTTATAGGAAGAAGAACTCTTAGCTGCCATTTCTCCACTTGTAACTCAAATACAACTATTCTCCTTTATATTATTTTACTTATTTTCCCTCCATCATTTTCCTGTAAAAAGTAAGAACCTTCAAATTTACATTGTACTACATATTAAGAACAAGGCTTTTTAAACTCATAATATATGTGTATATGGAGTAGATTGAGAAGTGGTAATAGAGATAATGGTGGAATCAAAACCATCTTAAATCTTTGTGGTTGCAATTAGACATCCAGTGTGAATATAAAGGCAACTCTCAGCCACAATATTTCTCTGGAGAGGTGGTGGTAAGGTAACTATCTTTTAAAACCTATGTATTTGGAGAAGGAAATATAGGCGAAACACTACGGGACTTGCACATCAAAGACATCTTTACAGACACATCACCCAAAGCAGTGATAGTGAAGGCAAAGATAAACAGCTGGGACTACATCAAATTAAAGAGCTTCTGCACAGCAAAAGAGACAATAACCAAAACAAAGAGAAACCCCACCAACTGGGAGAACATTTTTGCACCCAACACTAATGATAAAGGACTGATCACAAAAATCTGCAAAGAGCTGATGAGACTCAGCAACAACAAAGAAAATAATCCAGTCAAAAAATGGGCAGAAGAGCTAAAAAGAAACTTCTCTGAAGAGGAAATGCAAATGGCCAACAGACATATGAAAAAATGTTCAACATCACTTGTCATCAGGGAAATGCAAATCAAAACTACCATGAGATACCATCTTACACCAGTGAGAATGGCACATATTAAAAAAACTAGCAACAACAAATGTTGGCGAGGGTGTGGAGAAAAAGGAACTCTTCTGCACTGTTGGTGGGAGTGCAAACTGGTCCAACCACTATGGAGAGCTGTGTGGAGAATTCTGGACCTACTAAACATAGAGCTTCCATATGATGCAGCAATTCCACTCCTAGGTATTTACCCAAAGGACACAGAAACATCAATTCCAAAGAGCACCTGCACTCCTATGTTTATAGCAGCACTATTTACAATAGCTAAGCTTTGGAAACAACCCAAATGCCCAAAAATAGATGACTGGATCAAGAAGATGTGGTACATATATACCATGGAATATTACTCAGCATTCAAAAAAGATAAACACATGCAATTTGCAGCAACATGGATGGCACTGGAAGGGATCATGCTCAGCGAAATAAGCCAAAAAGAAAAAGAAAAATACCGGATGGTCTCACTCATAGCAGGAATCTAGAAAACTTAAATAAGGGACCAGGAAAATGAATATAAGAAAGTGAAAATCAAAATCAACAAACAACTATGAACCAGAGACACTTTTTGGGGGGTGGGGGGCGGGAGGGGAGGGGTCAGAATGGGGGGTTTGCAATTGTATGGGGGAATATAAAAATAAAATTTATTATTTAAATAAAAAAAAGAAAAAAAATAAAACCTATGTATTTGGATTAAATTTAAAAAGTATAAATAATGTTTAGGCTTACTGTGAATTACAACACAATTGAACGAGTCAAATATGACATGTTAGATTGCTTAAGATGGCAGAAAATAAGCAAATCAATCAAAATACTTAAGTCTCCCTATTTAGTTTGACATTACTTTGAGATTTAGCCTCATATAAAACCAAGAAGAGAGAATTTAAGTTGAAAACTAAAGAAGATTTTTTTATTAACTTGGACTCAAAGAGCTTTGATTACAGTCTTTCTTTCCTTGACCACTGGTATGCTTAACTGCAAGCTTTAGGGACTCCAGAGCTGTAACAAATTAAGAGAAGAAAATGCTGCTGTTCCTGTGGCAGTGTCTGGAGAGTGTCAAACAATACTATTTCCAGAAGGACTTGTCTTAATGTACAGTTTGAAAGTCAAGGAGATTAAAAACAAAGCAACATGGGACCTCTACATTGATGGGTTAGCATCAAAAAAACCCCAAAGATCCTGGCTTGCCTTTAAGAGAGCAGATGTGGGGCCTCCCTGGTGGTGCAGGCGGTTGAGCACTGCACTGTGAAGCTGTCCGCAGCCTCTGCAGTGCGGGTTCGATCCCCGCCGGCCGGTGAGAAGCCCACACGGCGCAACAGACCTCTCCTGTCTTGCTTGCTGCTCCCCTCAGCAGTGTATTTCGTCAGTCTGCCTGTTCTGTTCCCAGCTCTGTCTCTGGTGAATCCTCTCACCCTCCTGTACATCTGGCCTGTACCCCGGTTCTTGTATAAATATTAATAAATCTTTAAAAAAAAAAAAGAGAGAGAGAGGATGCAGTGTTCGGTCCCACATCTACTTAAATGTTTGGGTCAGGAATGTTTCTTAAGAATCTATGAAGGTAAATCTCATTGCTGGTCTGATTAAAAGGCATGGGAGGGAGGTTGAGTAGTGATGCTGAGCGATACTCAACCCCTTGAGGGCAACGCCAGGAATATGGACAGGAGTTTCTTTTTTTCCCTTGACTAACCAAATAGTTGTTCATTTTTTGCACTTGAAGCTGCCCTTGATGACAGCCTTAACCTGAGACTCTTTGCCACAGTGCTGAGCCACAACTCAACTGCTACTATTCACTTTAGGGCTTTCCCCTCTGTCAGTTGTACAGAGACCTACTCATTCTCCTGTTTTACCTGGTCTTCAACCTTAATTAAGTAGATTCAGTGATCAGCATAAAGGGTCTCCACCAACCTAACATAAGCAGATTCATCACAATTGGATGTGAACACAGAGATCAATTTGGTCCTTGTCTAAGGCTTTGGCAGCATCATGAATTCACATTCAAGGCCGGTATGAATGAGGGCAGCTCTTGGAAAGCCATACTAATGTCCACCACACCTCTGGCAGCAATGCCTCCAAGACCAAGGAGGTGGGTTATGAAGGGAGACAATCTTGAATGTACCCAGCCACTACTTCCATGTGACACAGGGCAGGGAAAGAGAGAGTTTATATATATATATATATATATATATATATATATATATATATATATTTAAATGAATATATATATTTAAATATATATATAATATATATATTAAATATATATTATATTATATTATATTAAATATTATATTATATTATATTAAATATAAATATTATTATATATTAAATATAATATAATATATTAAATAAATATAATATATTAAATAAATTTAATAAATTTATTTAATATTTAATAAATTAAAATATTTAATAAATTAAATATTAAATAAATATAATATATTAAATATAAATATTATATTATATTATATTAAATATATATTATATTATATTATATTAAATATATATATATTAAATATATATATATAAATATATATATATTTAAATATATTTAAATGAACAGGAATATATTATTAGAGTAGGGTTGGCGGATGGGGACAGACCCCCACTCTGATTACATGAGTGTGCAGGTCTTTAGAAGAAGGTCTCTTGGCTTCCAGGCCTGTGCTGTCACTTTCTAGAGGTAGGTGATGATGACAAACCACCTACTGTCTCCAGGCATCATTTTCCTCATCTCTTAAGTGGAGAAATTTGAGTTGGAATGGGAAAAAAACACTGTCTGCACCAGTGGGCTGCACTGCTCCTTAGGAGTCTATGGTGTTCCTATGGGAAATTGTGGCTGAAAACTAGAAATTTTTTAGGTTATGAGAGAGTCTTGGAAATATCTCCCTCCCATGTAATTGAAATCCCTTCTATACTTATGTGAATTTTTCGGGGGGTGGGGGGAAAAGGAGACAGGATTTTCATACTTATTCAAAATCCCTTAAAGGTAAATAGCCACTACCCTAAAATTTCCACAAGGGGACAGGACAGGCCTTCCTGATTTGTGTAGTATAGGATGGAATTGGAACTGATGATGTGGTTTTCAGTTTAACACAGGGGTTGTTGGAGCACATTGCAAGGATCAGAACAGGTAGGGACAGAGATGTGTTCCCATGGCAACCAGAGAGTCCTCCACAAAAGGTTCAGAAACCCATATGGGTATGTGTTTAGGACCACGTGTGAATTAATCTTAGGAATTTTCTAATTTGCAGGGAGGATTTGATTAGAGCTGTGGCCCTTCTAATTCTGTGGGCATTTAGGGGTTAAATCAAAGAGAGAATTACTGGTTTTTAAGTTCTAATTTGATTTTCTTACAACTCCATGTGTGTCCATGGTCGAGATATTTAATTATCTACTCTTATGTGTCCTCAACTGGAGTGTCCAATTTTCAATGACTTCTTAACTTTGTTGTATTACAAAGACTTGTGGTTTAATTTGCAAGTGAGATGGCTACTTAGATTAATCATAGTCTCTTATTTCTTTCTTTGTTCTTTGAGAAACTCCAAATTAGTGTGGGACACCCTCTAGGTAGTGTCAATATTTTCCACTCAAACTTGAGATGTGAAATGAGATTTAGACATTACTTAGAAAAAGGTGGTAAAGTACATGGGGCTCTTTGGCTGGATCAGAAGAATTTTTTTTTCAGACTCATGTGCATTTATTTATTTTTTAAAAAATATTTTATATATATTTTTTACATCATTCTTTATTTTTATACAATGTATGCTTTATCATCTCGGGTATAGACCCTGTGGAATTCCCACCACCCATTCACCTGTGAACCATCACCATAGTCCCTTGTGCTCTTCCCACCCCTGTTTTGATCCTACTCTCTTCTAGCCCTGCAGTATGTCTCTGGTTTATAGTTGCCTATTGATTTTGATTTTTACTTTGTTATAATTACTTTTTTTCCTGATCCTTATTTGGTTCCCCTACATTCCTCCTATAAGTGAAACCATCTGATATTTTTCTTTTTCTTTCTGGATTATTTCACTGATTATGTGGATCAGAGGAATTCTAACAAAGGGGCAGAGCCTGTGGTTCTAGTCAAGGTAACTTCAGCCTCATCTTCTCGGTCAGGTATATTGTTCTCTACTTCCTAACACACTCTGTATAACTGAGTTCTCTTAGTCCTCTGCCCATCTCTGCTCAGCTTTCTCCTGTATTGAATTGTTTTACTTCTGGGATGACTCTTCATGCTTTTTTACAAATTCTCCTTATTTTTTTTTTCCTGGTTCTTTTTTTGTTTATATATATATATATATATATATATATATATATATATATAAAGTTGATATATATAGTTGATAAATGTTGTTCTACATCATTGCTTGTATTTTGGGACCATTCTACAAACCAGAAATAACCACAATGTACTGTTAGAAGGTTAGCAAGCAACTTACCAACTCATATGTAGGAAGACCCCGGGATCTTGGGTTCCTCTGTGGCAGCAATTAGTATTGCCCTAACAAATATAGAGGTAAATCATCTAATATTTGTTTTCATCATAGTACCTAGAATAATGTAGAGAGAAGTTCAATCAATGCTGGTTGCCTCACACAAAAAAGATCATCTACTGACCATCACCTTCCACAATAAGGAAAGAAAGATCCTGCTCAGCCTAGAGATAGGAAATAGGGGGAAAAAAAGGGAAGTGATAGTAGTGGGTGGGCCAGTCTGAATGGAATAGAATGGACAAAGCACAGAGATTTGGTTTTCTTTTTGAATCAATGGCATCCAATAAACAAACCATATTGTTGTTGATTATCATATTAAGTAAATATCAGGAAGGGCATTGGTATTGATTATTACATTAGATAAACATGTAGAGTGGTGGCGTTATTGGTTTCCATAGTCAATAAATATGGGAGTGGACAAAACTCATGCTCCACTCAACCCATCATAAATTGACTTAAGGATCTGAGCATGATTCTGGGACAGGGAGTTATTTTTTGATGACTGTCTTAGAAAATTGAACTGTCTTTATCAAATTTCCATTAAAAGTAAAAGTGAGTAGGGACACATATGTATTTGACTATCAACCAGACACAGAGACAGCAGCATCATTGCTAGTGACAACCAACTGTGGGATCTACCCAATGTCAAATGTTGAACAGAGCCCCCCTTAAGATGTGGGACCAGTGAAAGGAAACAAACCGAGAGATGAAACACGATTGCAAAGAGCAGGGACATTTTAATTGTGTGTAAAATGTAAGCAAAGCTAACTATAATGGGAGACTCACAGCTGTGTTCTCAGAGGTGAAGTGGTACCTAGGTATGGTGGGAGAAGCAGTCCCTTACTTTCACATGCTGCGGAGAAAGGGGAAAAGTCAAAAGTTATCACTCAGGTTTTGACTGTGGGACAGGATGACGTGGCTGTTATTTCAAGTTGTGTGTCTGAAAAATTCAAGGAGGAGTAAGGTTATTGATTTTAACCACTATGATCTTCAATGTTATGTTAAAAGGACCCAGAGAAAGAAAGAGGAAAAGGGGAAGTAGTAGTATAGGAAGATAATCCCCACCCCGCTTCCCTAGCCTTATGGGCTAACTATCCCAAAGGACGGGGGGTGAGGAATGAGTCCTGAAAGGAAGGAGACACACAAGAAAGACAGTCCATGTACTTTATACATGCAAGAGTTGAAGGCATCATTGAGGCTTCAGTATCTGTAGCTGTTGGGGCATGAATCATATTACATCGTGATTTTTGGGACAGTGATTTCTCCCACAAGGCTGAGTTCTCTATCCCAGGGACACTGTCCATTTAGTGTCGGTCCTGTGGTAGATGTCTGTGGGGATCGCCTGTCCAGCTTTGTCTGTTTCCTAGTACTGGAATCTATGTTCCAGAGAATCATCACTTCCTCCACTTCAGTCCACTGAGGTCAGGAAAGTTGACCTGGATCTCTAATCTCCTTGGGCAGGACGTGACCTACGCCTGGTTAGTCAGGACTTACCTGGTGAGAGTGAGCATTCTAGGAACAACAGCCTGACTAAAGCTGTTTAATTAATTTTGAGCATTTGTTGCACCTGCTGAAAAGGGAGAAACTTTTTCTGCTGGACTTGAAGTTGGGAGCACGGAGGGAGGATGTGAGCCACACACCATCCTTCCAGAGACTAAAGACCATAAATCAAAAGTAGACTTGAAAATCTGGAGAAAGCGAGTAAGCTAACAGATACCTAAAAACTTTCTGTGACTAGAGAGGTAGTTCAATAACTACAACAACATTAAAGGAAGATTAAACTGACAATGTGTTATAAACAATAGCTAAACTCTCTTGACTCTGAAATTCTTGATTTGTTATTGCCTATTTTATACACTTCTCTCAATATGTGAAGCAGATATATTTAAGAGGAATAGAATTTTTTTGGGGCACTTGTATCAAGCTCTTCACCCCCCTAGCAAGTCCTCTGCTTGGGTCTTGGGCAGTGGGACGCAAATTAGTAGCAGGTGGTGAATTAATAGTGTACTTTGCATTTTGGAGAGAGAGTATGTGCAGCATTGTGCTTACCCTGGTGTAGAGTTCTTCATATTAAAATTTGCTTACATTTAAAGAAATAAAAGCTGAAATATCGACCTGCTTTTGTCACAGTTGTAGTATAATGCACCATAAAAATTATAATATAATTTCATTATTCCCTTGGTTTAATGCCACTAAAGAGGTCAGCTCTACGTCTGAGGAAACAAATCTACTTTTAAGCGTACCTGTATGCAAATGAACTGTGGAGGTGGCTTACCTTCTACATAATAAATTAGAGCATTCTCTTTTTCAGTGGAATAGATGTATAGATTAATACTGCAAGACGAGGCATAGAATACGGGGAATCAATGTAAGCCTGGTTAGAGATGACAAAGAGCTTCATGCTCGAGTGCTTTGCAGCCTAATTCAATAAAACAAAATGAAAGGCAAATGCTTGAGGAGCTGAAGAGAGGAGCTTTATGAAAATATTAAAACCTCTGTGCGAAGAAACTCACACATGCCCCTTTGAGCTGGCGCCTAACATTGCAATATAACAAATGGGCCTCTTTGTGGGGAGGGCGAAGGACTATTAGGATTTCTAACAAAGCAACCAGAAGGAACCATTTTGAATGTAGAAACCTACTCTTTGGTCGTTAGTTGAAAAGTTAAACACTGAAATAAAACTAGACTTTTTCCCCATCAATTTGCAAAACTAAAGTAGAATCCAAACCGAACCAGCAGCAGCGTGAAGAGCTATTTACAGGCCTGCCTTCCTCTCTGATGCCGTCAATTTGTTTTCGCGTCTTTGTTGTGATTCTGTGTTTCTCATGGATCTCCCGAGACAGTTTCCGGCTGGAGGAGAGAATATCAATAGCCCGCATGTCCTCCAGGAAGACTCTGCGACAGTCACAGCGTTTCTGCGGAGCTGTGCTTCTA
Organism: Talpa occidentalis; assembly: GCF_014898055.3. Classification (NCBI taxonomy): domain Eukaryota; kingdom Metazoa; phylum Chordata; class Mammalia; order Eulipotyphla; family Talpidae; genus Talpa; species Talpa occidentalis. Next base: position 15,204,970 of record NW_023601653.1, read on the forward strand.
TTTCTTTTAATGACTGTGGTAGAACAACAAACATTATTCATTTTGGGGAACATGAAAATCAACAAAGCAATAATGTCTGAGTAAGGGTATAATTTTGCTCCTTTTTGGTGCCATTAAAGGCAAAATGTTAGAATCAATTGGTGCCTCGTCTGGTGTTTTATAAATCCATAGTTATATCACCTGCTCTTAGACAATGAAGCAAAGACTTAAATAAATTGCACAGAACTTGCAAAGTGTAGGTGGCCACTGCAGCGAGATAAGTACCCACCTAAGGGGTCACATCTGAGCCTCATCAGGTGACAGGTGGGACAGGTGGGTCACGGCTCATAAAGCCTTCACTTTCTCTGAATTCTATATTTCACTTCTATAATATGGGAATAAATATTCACTCTCCTAACCTCACAGGGCTGATGAAAATAAAATGACGTGTATGCAGGTATTCAGAAAATGTGAGAACTTTGTATAAATATAATGTATTATCAGATTAGTAGAGGAAATATCATTTTCTTTAATATTAGCAACATTCTCTAGGAAATATGACCAGAAAATTCTGCAATGTTTCTTTGTGAGAGAAGAATTCCAGCTTTCCAGTTGTTTTACTTATGTTCTAAAATGTTGGCGTTGTATGTGTGTGTCTGTATGTATGTGTATATGTAAATATTCACATTTTTCTAATTTTTCCTTCTGCATTCCTGACCTTTATCAACTTCTGCTACTTTTTAAAAATTCAATTCAGTTTCCCTTCCTTTAAGAGACCTCCCCTTATTGGTTATTGGTGCTCTAATGTGGGCATGGCATGGTAACATATGTTTAAAGAGGTGTGAACCTATACTCCTAAAACATACACAGTGCTCTAAACCAAGAATTGAAATAATTAAAGTTATTTAAAAAAAAGAAGAAACCCCCCCTCTTCCCAACCTCCCTTATTCTCAATGCCGGGGTATTATGCTTTTAAAAAAAATTCTTAAATTTATTTTGCATTACATTTTCCATGTATGTTTATGCTTATTTTTCTGTTTTTCTCTGCTAGATTGTGAGCATCTTGAGAATGGACTCTGTGTCTTAATCACTTTTGAATTCCCAAGACCTACCACAGTGTTTGCACTTAATAAATTTTGTTTGAGTACTAATTGCTGGTCTTTTCAGATACATATAAACTACAAATGTTCCTATTCCAGGGTGAATATTCCAGGGACTGGTTAAACTTACCTACGTCATAATAAACTGAGTTTGTTTCTTTTATAAATTGTAGTATGCAGGATGATCCCCCCAGGATGTCCAGTTTCTAATCCTGCAAACTGTGACTATAGGGTGAAAGGGACGTTGTAGATATCTTTAAGGTTGTGGACCTTAAAATAGGGAGATCATCTTGGATTACCTGGCTGGGTCCACTTTAATCACACTAGTCTTAAATGCAGAGAACTCTCTGGCTGGAGCAGAAGAGATGCTGCAGGAGATGTGGGTGAGATTCCAAGTGTAAGAACACATGCTATGCTGTTGCTGATCCTGAGATGTGGAGGACTCTGTGCCAAACACGAAGCGACACCTGTAGATCCCAAAAGAGTCTTCCAGCTGACAGTCTGCAGGGAAGTGGAGACCTCAGCTTTACATTCAAGAGGAACTGAATTGCCCCGAACACATGAATGCATCTGGAAGCATATTCCCCTCCAGAGTTTCCAGGCTAGGGCTCAGATTGACCTGTAAGTTGATTTCAGCCTAGGGAGACCGAGGCAGAGAAACCAGTCTAGGCCATCTGGATTTCTGACCTACAGTACCGTGAGATAATAAATCTGTGCTGTTCATCACTTAGCTTGTGGTAATTAGGTGCAGCAGTCAATAGAAAACAAATAAAGAAATTCGTATACTGGCTCCCGAAGATCAGATTTTGGAAACCTACCATAAAGGCAGAATAGTTTGAGTGTGAAGATCCTTGTTGAGGAAGCTCCTGTAAAACTGTCCTGGTTGCATCTCCTGAAACAGTGACAGCAGGATTATAGTACTGGCTGATGGCTGCCACACCGAACACGCCAATTATGGGCCCCTAGGGACTCAGTTTTCCAGATTTGAAGCTGGGTGCAGTTAGATTGGGTAGAGCAGGGCAGAACAGGAGAGGGTGTGGAGATAGCTAAGAAGATGATTTGGAAATCACTTTTCCATAGATTTCCAGGAACTTGGTGGGTCACTCACTGGTGACTTTGTTCATTAGGAACTGTAGGTCTTTTCTCTGTGGTTCTTCAGCTTCTGTAAAGATGAACATTTGAGTTCACTGTAGGAACTGTACCCCTGGATGGTGAGTTTCTGGCAATCATGATGGGGAGCTGATAGTAGGGTGACAAATTATCAGATGCTAATGTCTCACTGGCTGGTTTGGAAGTTCTGCTTTGTCTTTTGTGATTTGTTTTTGCTTTTGTTTTACCTGATATGTAGAATGAGGACTCTAATAGTACCCAATTTATGGCATGGTTGTTGGAATTAAGTGAATGAATACAGTTATAATCCCTACAGTGCTTGAAATATAATGAATATCCAGTAGTTACCTGTCATTACTTACATCATTGCTAATTCAGTATAATTATCCTGTCATGCTTAACCCTTCCCTTCCCTACCTTGGCTTGGAGGATCTTTGGATAGTATTTCTAGAGTGGAAACCTTCTACCTTCTGTCAAAGTAGAGCATGAGTCATTTCCTGGATGAGTAGGATTGGGAAGAGGAGCTCCTAATGCTGACTTTTAAAAAATTTTATATATTTTTACATCATTTTTCGTATTTGTACAATGTATGCATTTTCATCTTGGTTATAGTCCCCGTACAATTCCCACTACCCTTGTTTTGATCCTACTCCCTTCTCCCCGCCCCCCCGCCCCCAGCATGTCTCTGGTTTATAGTTGCTTGTTGCTTTTGATTTTTACTTCATTATAATTAGTCTTTTTCCTGGTCCCTTATTTAGGTTTTCTGCATTCCTGCTATGAGTGAGACCATCCGGTATTTTTTTTTTTCTTTCTGGCTTATTTCACTGAGCTTATTTCCAGTTCCATCCATGTTGCTGCAAATTGGATGAGTATCTTTTTTGATAGCTGAGTAATATGCCATTGTGTATCTGTACCACATCTTCTTGATCCGGTCATCTGTTTTTGGGCGTTTGGGTTGTTTCCATAGCTTAGCTATTGTAAATAGTGTTGCTATAAACATAGGGGTGCGGGTGCCCTTTTGAATTAATGTTTTTATGTCCTTTGGATAAATAGCTGGGTCATGTGGAAGCTCCATCCTTAGCAGACTGAGGAACCTTCACACAGCTCTCCATAGTGGTTGGACCAGTTTGCCCTCCCACCAGCAGTGTAGGCTGACTTTTAACCAGTCTTCTGGATCTTCAGTCCCACCCCCTGACTCCTCAGAGGTTCGTGCTGTTACCAATACCCAGGCCATTTTGGGGCTTAGAGGCACAGCAAGTTTTCTTGCTGTCGGCTTTTCCATCTTGAGTCACCTGGTTTCCAGATATTTCTGTGTGTTAAGTTGATGACACACTTATCCACCCTCCTGTTGACGCTTCTTTGTGTAACTTCTCTCCTATTCTCCTTTGCCTAGTGAGTTTATACCTTTCATCTTCTTTTACTAAAGGCCTAGTTTGGGCTGAGGAAGAATGAAAACAACTTATGTATCCAATTGAACGTATTAACAACAATCAATACCTGATTTCTTTTACATTGCTATTTTTTTTTTTTTTTAGGTAACATTGGTTTACAACTCTATGATTTAGTGGCATAAGTTCATCTCTTCAGTTGCCACCCCACACCCACCACAAAAGCACCAATAACCGTCCACCATAGTCCACTGGGCCCCTCTACCCTGTCTCATTCCCCCCACTTCTGATAGCCTCCATGCTCATGAGATGAGGAGCTACAGTGGATAAACTTCAAGGCATTGTCTTCCACTAAAAATCTTTGCTTCTGTATATAGTTTAGATTTAATGTAATTCCCAGCTGATCACAGCTAGATCCTTATCACTTATCTTACTCTCAGAATAGTGGTGATTATTTTTGCTTTTGTTGTTTTGAATCTCTTTGAGCAAGAGACCTGCAGTGTAGCAAATTATATCTTGTGTACAAATTAGAGTAAACTGAAAAACACAGGTGACTTTTGTTCCCTACTGCATCACAAAGACCTTTTCAATACACCTGATTGATTGTAAAGGGAGCTCCACAAACAGATGTGAGCTACTGGGATGCTGCTGATAGTAATTTGGGTGCTGTAATATTTATCATGCTGTGCTATTTGGCAAGCAAGTAGGAAGCCCTTAAACTTTTTGCTCTTTCAAAAAAAAATCCTAAAAGAAGATGATACAAAAATTTGAATTAGAAAAGAGTTTTCTAAAGAGAATCTTAGAGAATGTTAATAGGAGTCTTGTTTTGTTTAAGATCATTTAGTTTGGATTTTTGTCATTTGCATCCAAAAGAGCCTTTGACTCATCAAAGACAGCGGTGATCTCTTCTACGTGGTCCACCATCTTGTATGAGTACCTCAGTGTCAGTCACTGTTTGCTGTGATCACTGGTGTTAACAACTAGCTCCTGTGTATTCTATTTTGGTATCCAGGAGAGAAACTTCCATAAGATAATGACTATTTCTAAGGAGGTAGGCTACATAGTGTTTGAAGTAATTTCTTGGGGTTTGATGTAATCCACTGCATGGGTTTTTTTCTTTGTTTCAGTGTCATGGCATAGGGGATGGGAATAGAGTCCTCTGGAAAGTTTTCAATTAAAAACTAATCTTAAATAATTGAAGTAAAGGAGACATTGACAATTTTTAATCTATAATACCCCCAATTTCTTTGGATGCAGAATACAATTAAAGGTTTGTAGAAAGAGAGATGAATTCAATATTGACAATTTTGGGTTAATCGGTGACCCAATTTTAGAACATTCCTTTCACTTGGAATTAGTCCTCTATTCAAAATAATTATCACAATTTGAATGGCATTTTCACAGTCATAATTATGGCACATACTGTTGCTTGACTACCCTGCAGGTTCTCCTTCCTTTATCCTTGCTATCAGAATCCCAGTTTTATTCTGATAAGGAGTGAACATACTCATTAGAGACTCTGGCTTCTTGTGGAACTCTGGTGTCCCATATCTGGGAACTGAATCCTTAGTCGTCTTAGGAAGCCATGGTTTTTCCATCTCCTTTGTCATTGATTGGTTTAGGAGTGAACACTAACATGACTTTGGCCAGGAAAATGTGAGGTAAAGCCTATATGGAGGCAGGCTCTGTTTGTTCCTGCTGAAGAACCCAGAAAAGGGCTTTGTGGTGTGCGATTATGATGTTGGGTACAACTATAGCCATTTTGCAGCTCTGAGATATTCATTTTTTTAAGATTTATTTTATTTATTTATGCATACAAGAACCGGGGTACAGGCCAGATGTGAGGGGGTGAGAGGATTCACCAGAGATGGAGTGGGGAGCAGAACAGGTGGATCTATTGAAATACATTGCTGAGGGGAGCAGTGGGCAAGACAGGAGAGGTCTGCTGCACCATGTGGTTCAGCTCCCTGGATGGGGATCGAACTTGTGCTGTAGTGGCTGCTGATAGCTTCATAGTGCTGAGACTTACCCCTTGCACCACCAAGGAGACCCTATGAAACGTTCTTAAGGACCCCACTGAAGATGGCTGAGTAGAAGGATGGAAAGAAGCTATATATTGATAGTGCTAACACGTTACTGACTTGCTCAGCCCTGGAACAACCTCAACTGTGAACTTTGTGTTCTGCGAAATAACAGATTTCTTTAGCTGACACAATCATAACTGGCATAGCAATAAAACAGATTTTTAAAAATTGAAGCAGCATTGGTTTACAACACTGTGTGTGATTCAGAGGTGTAGGATCACACCTCTTCAGATGTATGTCATTACATCACACCCACCACCAAGGCACCCATATGCCTCCACCATAGTCCACTGAGCCCCCGCCACACTTCTCTCTCTACTGCCCCCCAACCTTGATTCTACAGGCAGATTTTCAGAGATTGTTTTTTTCTGACACATTGTTAACAAAACATATTTAATGTTCCTTTGACTAAAACTCTTCTTCTATACTTCCTCCAAATATGAGAGTAGCATGATAGGAAAAATAGAAACAGATACAGCAAATGCAAGTAGTAAGGAATCAAAAAATCTCAACACTAAGTGGGATTTTAACAAGTTATTCCAAAGACATTTAGTTGTTGAGATGGCATTGTGCTCGATACTGGCGACAGCAGAAAATAAGGTGCTGTCCCTGCTCTTTTGGAACTAATAGCTCTAGTGGATCTTGGAGAATATTCTGTCTAATCTTATCACATACCAAAGGACAACTTTCATATCTTTCAGTGTTGGCATAATTATCTTGTCACTTAATAAATTTGAGTAGGTCCTATTAGAGAAAGACTTAATTTGTGGTTCATGTTGCCTTGGAACAAATAGCTAGCTCTTTTACTCATTTGAGTACCTGAAGGTTTTGGTTACCTAAGGTGAGTCTGGAGCTAAATTTCAATGCATAACAGAGAGGAGAATTTGGAATTACTTGGAGAGTGTCGTGTGTGTGTGTGTGTGTGTGTGTGTGTGTGTGTGTGCGCGAGCGCGCACGTGTGCGTGCATGTGTATGAAATAGCAAATTGTCAATGGCTGGGTAGGGAGAACAATGAGAAATCCCTTGTATCATGGTGGCCAAAAGGGCTTTTAAAAAGAGATGATTACTATGTAGTTTTAACTTATTTGCTATGTCATGTAGGAATGTAACTCTTTGGCAGTGACCTAGAAAACTTGAGCAAAGTTTTGCTAACATCACAGGCTTTGCTCCCTTGTTGCTTGAGTAGGGAATCAGGGAGATAAGGAATTGACCTCAAGGCACAGAGAACAAAAATTCAGCAGAGATAGGAAATGAGAGAGAATTCAATAGAGGCAGGAAAATATACCTCACCTTCTAACTTCCTCTTCTTGGGAGATTTGTGGATATCTTGAAGAATGTTCTTAACTAAACAGAGGATATGGAATGAGATTTGACTGCTTTAATTTACATCTTAAGGAACATCTGGATTAGAGCCAGACTCTGCTGGTGGCTGCAGAACTCATCACAATAAAAATTATTCAATTATTGGACACTACATTCCCCTGTGGACAGTAAGCTTCTTGAGGGCAGGAATCATGTCTGTTTTATCAGTTAAGATCATATTGGGTAGCCCTTAGCTCATAAAATAGTATTCAGCTTATTAAACGGTTCTTTCTTATGGAAAAGACTGCCATTTAAATAACCATGGCTTGGCCCTCATTGGCTGACTGAGAAGCAGCCTGAACCTCCTGCCTCATCCCTTGGGACAATTGTGTCCCAGGTCAGTTATTTACTGATTTTGGGTAGTGGGGAGACCTAGGGAGCTTGGAAGAGGCCAGCCAGGTTTACATTGGAAATATGAGAGGACAAGAGAACAGTGGTAGATGCTGACTCTGGGAAGGGAGACAGAAAAAACCTGGTATGGGATGAATTTGAGAGACCTGGGGAACTTGAAGCAGGAGACGATTGCTTGAGTACAGGTGCAATACAGTACATACAAATGTACACACACACACACAAAATTAAGATGTATATGTAGGTAAAATGCAATAAGAAAAGCTGGTTTCTATGAGTTTTTTGCTGTATGTTATGAATGGGGTCTCTTTGGATAATCTCTAACAGATTTCCATAGGCATATAAATTGCTCCTTGGTTATTTTTGGCTGTATTTTCTTGAATGCAACTGATTCATTCAATGAGACTGACTTCTAGGTGGGAAAAGGCCAGGCTGACTATCCATGCAGTAAACTGAGTTACACATGTTGGTATCCTCTAGAGTGTCCCCAAACATTTAGTGGGGACAGTGAACATTTGTTGCATGGAATGAAACAGCAATCATCTAAAACTGGTACCCAGTCTGATAATTTATAAATATGGGCAGAATTAGGTCTAAAAGGTTTAAGGAATGGTGTTAGTACACTGTGCAAGAAGGACATTCCACTTTTAGACTGTTCCAGAAATATGCATGGGGGGGGTCACTTGGACTGATCTTATTTTCCATTTGAGTTAATCTTCATGAAGCAAGTCACTCTCTGTTACCAACACAATCCTTCTAAAAACCCTAAAATATTCAAATTAAAGTTTCCCTCCACCCTTCAAACCTTTGATCACGGGCCAGCGTCTGAGTTATGTCTCTCTCCCTGCTGGAGTTCAACTGTAAAACAGTTGTTTGGGATGCAGCTCTGTGATCTCTGTTTCCTGAATTCACTGGGTTAAAACTAAATAGAATCTTACATAAAAATGTTCATTTCCAAGGGACAATGTGTCATTTCAAGGCTAGGAGAGAAGATTCTTATATCAAGCTGGTGACAGGGTAGGGGCGTCCTGAGAGCAGCAGGATTCCTACAGTTTCCAAATGTTATACAGCTCAGTGGTGAGTTTAGGGGGTCCCTTCTATGTTCCTACAGAGGCTGACCCAGAGACATTCAGAGCAGTGATGCTTTATTCAATAGACAGCAAATGATGGCGACCTCTGTGAGAGGTCAGTTCTGTTCTTTGGCTGCCTGCTTCTACTACATTCCTGCACATCTAGGAGACTAATGGTAAATTGTGTCTGGGGTCCTGTTAAGGTAGGAGGGGAATCTATCTCTTTCTTTGTGTTCTTGGAGGCATTTTGGAAACGAGAGGCCTGCCACCACATGTCAGAATCACACACTCTGACATCTTTTACGAGTGCCTCTGGGAAGAAGGGCGATGTCCAACAATGTCTCAACAGGAGATATGATCCCTTTGGAAGCTTCCAGGACCCGCTGTCCTCACAGAGCTAGGTTTCGAGTGTCAAGAAGATGAGCTGCGGCCTCTGGGACTGTGTCAGATTATTCAGAGGAACAAAACCACAAACAAACCCTTGATGTCTGGGAAAAATTCACTCTGTTTGCATGAGTCAGGGGCTGCTTGCCATGTTCCTGTCTGCCTAAAAGAAAAGAAAGAAGAAACCGTGATTCCAAGCAAATGGCCTAATACTGGGTACTGGATGGGAGTGTGAGAAACTCAGAAAAAGAGGAAGAAAAATGCATGGATCTGCCTTTGGAGAAGTGTTCCAACTGCCTTGTCATGCATGGTATTTGCTAAAGGCTGGTGATGTGGTCTGGGTTTGTGTCTTCAGTGTGAGGCTGAGACAAAGCTCAAGGGAACCAATCATTCCATGTGGTCTCCAAGCCTTTGCAACAAAGCGAATATGGCTGCTTGAGGTTACACATCTCTGGAAAACAGCCAGGGTTTTTGGGATGGGGAATGGAATAGCCACACAAACGTTTATCGTCAGAGTCCAAAGAAATCCTATGAAGAATCTGAAGTTGCTTCAACCTAGAAACCTTATGTAAGCTCAAGAATTGTGTCTGTAGGCACGCGTGCACGCGTGAGCGCGCGCACACACACACACACACACACACACACACACACTTCCCCAGGAATAGTGGGTCTTTAGTTATTTGTTTTCCTTCAACTCAAGAAGGGGAGAGAAACCGTAGGTGAGATGAATCAAATGGGATTATTTTAAAATGCAGCCCCCTCGCCATTTCTACAGAGGATTGAGGAGGATTAGGTGCGGCTTTCCTGAAATGTCTCGTGCTCCTCTCTGGGAAAGGTAGTGTAAATGTCAACTCATCAGTCTCTGAGATAACAGCTCACACAGGTACGCACAGACCCAGCGGGCGGTCGGGGTTGGGGGGGGGTTGGTGAGCGCGGGCCTGGGGCACTCCAGCCCCAGCACAAGCATCACCTGTGGTTACCGGCCCCAGGACCCCGGCTGTCAGTGTGGCCAATAGCTGCAGAGATGAAGACAATGAGAGATGGGGAAAGGGTGGGCGGCTGCCAATGCCCCAGAGGCACCAGCACCCTGTGGCACAGCAGAGCAGCAGGCTTAGCAGGTGCAGCCCTCACTTCTTCAGCCCCAACCCCAGGTGCCTCATGTGCACTTGGTGTTAACAGAGTGTCTCAAACCAGGAGGTGCATGTGGCCATCTGGAGATCTTGTTAAAATGAAGTTTCTGATTCAGTTGATCAGGGATCAAAAGACTGCATTTCTAACAAACTCCCGGATGATGCCAGTGCTGCTGGGCCAGGCATCCTGCTCTGATTAGCAATGTGCTAAGAGACTCTCAGGTCACAGGTGTGCGCTCAGGTAGCACAGCTTCAGCAGCAAGGAGAATCCAATTATGTACAAAGATATCCTGATGTATTCAACTGGCACTTAACCTCACTAGTGTTAGGAGGAAATTGTCCAGATAACTCCTAAGTCTTTCGGATTTGGAATGCCTTGTAGGATTAAAAAAACCTCAGTCTACAGCTGACAGCTGATGTTGGGCTGCTCAGGTCTATATTAAGATGGCTTAGCCATTCCTGAGCACACACCAGCTGAGGGAAGGAGCGTGCTGGGCGGCAGGGGGAGGCAAGCTTGGCACACACGTTGGCCAAGGCCCATCTACAAAGTGTACAGCCCACACGTGCAGTGTCGGGAGCTGGGTTTCGCGATCAATGCTTCTTCGCTGGTTGAGCTGGAGAAAGGACGTTAACAAAGGCTTATTAAGCACCCCCACCCCCTTTTCCTAGAGTTTCCCAAAAGGAAGAAAATCAAGTAAGTAGGAAGAAATAGAAAATGACAGCAAGTGAATGAAAATCAAGAGATTGGGTTTCTATTTTTATTTTTTATTTTGAAAGGAGAGAAAAATGAACTCCCTAGGATAAATCAAGGAGAGAAAAACATTAAAACAAAACAAAACAAAGGAAGGAGATGAGTGATGAAGAGAGGAAGGAAATCTCCTTGGTAGATAAAACAGATTTGCCAAATATATTACATTCATTAAGATTTTTCTCTGCTTATAATGTGTGCTTTTCAGAGGCTTTTCTTAGCATTAACGGACGCTCTGGGAGAGGAGAGAGTTGGCAGAGAGAAGCCTAGAAAATATATAAATAAGCTTTGGAGGTTTCAGAAGTTTCATTTCCCACAATAGAACGTTCTCCAGGCTGGGCAAACTTTTTCTTACTTAAACAAATGCTTTGGAAGACAAAGATTTCATATTGTCTGTGGAACATTCAGACTAATAATTGCTTCTGTTCTTCCTGCCTTGAAGTCTCAACAGCCAGCAGATTTATGATTCACTTTTGGCAATAAGCTCCTTCAAATAAATATCACTTTCCCAGGCTGCAAATTGAGTTTTCGCAAACACACAGAGATCGACTTCACGAGGAGGAACTCAAGTTTCCTTGGTGTGTATGCATATATGATTATGAAACAGTCTGTTTGGTTTCCACCTCTTTGGGGAAACTTTATTAAAAAAATAGTCCTTTTTAAATAGTCTGTTTATTACCAATGAGAATTTGTAGAAACTTCTGTTGAAGGGCCAGGGGCTGGAGAAGGGGAGAGGACAGAAAGTAGTTTGACCTTTCTTTTTAGTTTGTGACCTCAGAAATTTTCTGCAGTTTTAAGGTTGAGGACTTTAAAGCAGTTTACTTTGTAGTCATGGTGAAATAATTCCAAAAATTTTAAGTCAAAAGACAACAGAAATGAGTGTGGACATAAGAAATACATCGAGGGCTGTAGACCCCAAGGTTTGAAATTGAGACTTTCAGCAATCAGCTGTTGGCACCAGCTACGTGGATGGTTTGGGGTTCCTTAAACATGCCAGGTAGCAGGGGCACCCGGGAGATGACGCATGGTGCTGACACCCACATAGATACTTTTTTTTTTATATTTTTAATTTTAATTTTTTATATATTTCTTACATCATTTTTCATTTTTGCACAATGTATGCATTTTCATCTTGGTTATATTCCCCACACAATTGCACCCCCTTATTTTGACCCCAATCCCTCCTCTCCTCCCGCCCTCATAGTGTGTCTCTGGTTTACAGTTGCTTGCTGATTTTGATTTTTTTCTTTATTATAGTTATTCTTTTTCCTGGTCTCTTATTTAGGAGACCACATAGATACTTTTAAGTTGAATATAAGAGAGAGAAACACAGTGAGTGGTGGGATGTTGGGTAGGATATCAGGACCCCCAAAAGTCTTGCCTCACTGCAGGATGTGGCAGCCTCCTGGGTTCCTAAACATACATGCTAAACATAGTAGAGGCCAGGAAACCTCTTCAAATAGACCGAAGACCCTTTTCTTTGGCCTGACTCCGTGAGACAATCTAGACCCCAGGCTTTGCTGCTTCCCCACTTTGAGTTCTTGATATGGTGATACCTGCCTTAAGGAAAATGATCCTTTTAGTGGAGAACTTAAGAGGTGCCAGGCAACAGGGTGCTAACTCTTTTTATGTATTTTCCTGGTGTGGGCATCATTGCCATATTATAGATGGGAAAACCGAAATTTACAAAATCTAATTTGCCTAAGGTCACACAAACTACTAGTATGGAGCCAGCAACCTTAGCCACTGTGCCCTACCAAATGAATGCTGAGACCCTTTATTGTCTATGCCCTTTTTAGGTTCTGGACACAGACCGGCTTCTCTGCTTGGACTTTTCAATTTGTCCACTTCCTTTGGCATGCCAGAGCCACCATCACATCCATTCCTTCCAATCTAAGTGTCCCTTTCTTTTCCTTTGCTGTTCCCCAAACATTTCCTGAGTACCTATGAGTCCTCTCCTGGGCAACAGATGACTGACTGCAAGTACAGGTTTCCCTGCTATCTGAAAACACTATGTTCCTAGAAACCTTTCCTAAGCAGAAATAGTGTTAAGCAAAGAAACAATTAACATTAGCTTATATGCAAACAGTTTGAAAGTTCCCAGACCCAAAAATGAAACTACCAAATCATACAACAATCTAAACAGCACAACATATAGTAGGAAAAGAATTCTATAATAGATACACAGCCTGTAGAAAGTAGTTCTAGTGAGAGAGCTGGGTGGCGTGCAGGTTGCCTCTAGAAGGGCTGGTGCAAAATGCATGTCTGTGCTAATTTCGCTTTCTGTCTTTTGTTGTAAAAGTGAAAATTGTAAAAGTGAAAATCCTCTTTGGATTTCCTTCGGTTAGCAAAGCAGGGACTTGTGTAGGCCTTTGGTAAAGGTGAAATGGTGTAATGTGAGCTTTCCTAAAGCAGGGATACTTGTATTTATTAAGAGGAATAATTTTTTTCTCTCTATATTTTTATCATTATATTGACGTGTGTTTGCAAGATACCCAAAGCAGTTTGTATAGTTTTTGTCACTCGTGTTACAGTTTTTGGTCAACGTGGATGATCTTTGTGTCTCCTTTTTGCCTAGCACATTCTGATTTTCTTGCTCAAAGGCAGATCTAGTTTCGAATGGAAATATTTTTTGTTTCTGTCTTTCCTGTGCAAGGATAAGATTTGTTGTTTTGTAAGAAATAAGATGCAGGAAAAAAACCCAAAGTTTTGAAGACAGTCCCAACCCAGTGGGTCTGCAAAGTGTGTGACAACTTACGTAAAAAACATGGGACAGAGGAAGGTGGGGTGCTCAGGGGACTTCAGAGGTGAGAAGAGCTAGTTCTTTGAAGGCAAGTACACCCTGGAGAAGAAGCATTATTTGAGCAGAATTCTTAAAAAATCGGGAATTCAACAGGCAAATGTGGGGGAAAAATGATCTGAATTTTAGCTGCCCCATCATCATCATAGTAACAACAACAACAGCAATAGCTAACATTTGTTAAGAACCATAGGTAGGTCAGGCAAATTCTGAGCCTTATGTGCATTATCAAGTCTAATCCTTGCACACTATTACACAGGTGCCATTACTATTTCTATTGTGTTGCATAAGACTCATGGGGGCTTGCAGAAAGAGAAGGTCCCTTTTGTATCCAGTTAGTTTTGGCTCCATGAGAGGGATGGAGACATCTCTAAAGTACTGCCCAGAGGCCACCTGCCAACTGAGGGGGGTTCTTTAAAAAGTAGCTGCTAGGCTGAGGACAATAGAAACAGGATCGCTTTTGCAAGCCCTGCTGGTGAATCTGGGGCAGAGCAAGCCCTGGGCACTCCTGCTTGGTGAGCACCAAGCATGTGGGAAAAGTCTGATGCCTGTTTAATTTCCTTGGCCATTTACTAAAAGAATTGGCTCAGAGGATTCAAGAGGAGCTGATAATTCCCCATGAGGTAGAATTCTCTCACCTTTAGTCTCCTACATATGTTCTTCAGGTAACTTTTTGGGGTAAGATTCTAGGTATAGCAATAATAATTTTCAGAAAATGGGACTTCCCCTTTTAACATACGTTAAGGATATGTTGATCTTTTATTTTTTTATTTTTTTTAAAGATTTATTTATTTATTTATGCAAGCACTGGGTACAGTCAGAAGCGCGGGAGGGTGAGAGAATTCACCAAAGCCAGAGCGGAGAGCAGAACAGGCAGAAGGACCGAAGTACACTGCTGAGGGGAGCAGCGGGCGGCAGGAGAGGTCTGCGCGCCATGCGGGACCCTCCTCAGGTGGCCGGGGAGCAGCCGGGGATCGAACCGGCGTCACAGAGACTGCGGGCAGCTTCGCAACCCAGCGCTCAACCGCTGCGCCACTGGGGAGGCCCAAGGATATGTTGATCTTTTATTAAGGGACCTGGAACATGGGATGATCTGTTAATGATTTTCTTTTTAGCTCATATCTGGTGCTGGTGGTTGTACCAAGAGAGTTTTTGATTTCATGGTTGACTGGAATGTTCCAGTACAAAGGGTATATTTCTTTTTCTCCTCTCCGCTATGGGAGGCAGACCATAGGGTAGAGACTATGGATGAGAAGAAAGTGTAGCTTTCCACAGGGACCATTCATTTTCCCCTCAAACATGATCAGTTTATCTTATCTTATCTTACAGAGCGTAGAGGCGAAGGACTTTGAAATCATACAGCAAAAAAGATGGACTGAATTCACCTTTCAGTGGCATTAAGTACATTTGTGTTGTGATCATAATAATTTTTTTAAAGGAAAAAAAATGGGCTAAATGAGTCAAATCTCCATTTCTTATTGGTTTATGGTAGCTGAGCCCTCGACAATGTGAAGCTGTCACAATCATGAACCTTCGGTGCAAGTGAAAAGTTGGAATGTGGTATAAAGGCACATGGGATTAACAAAGATTTGCTAAATTCTTTGCTTCCCCTCCTTTTCCAAAGCTCCATGTGGAAACAGGTGCATGAAATGGGCTCTTTGATGGCAATTTAAGTGCAATTTTCCAATTTTCACAACTGTATTCAGGTTCTCAATAACCATTTACAGAACAGGATTTTAATTCCTAACAGGTTTGCAGGTATTCAAAGTCTAACTTTGAATCTAATTTATACAGTTTGGAGGGATTTGGAGGAACAAAGAATGTGATGCCAAATGTAAGAATGTGCTTTATTTGTAAATGTTCATCCATCTGTTTAGAACTAACTATAAAGCCATAATATGATAAACAATAATAGATGAGAAAAATAGGGCTTTGGATTCACAGTCATTCTGTCAGGCATGTGATCAAATAAGCATAATCTACTTTGCAAGATTGTTGTCAGGTTAACGTGCTATACCTACTGTGAGAGGATTTGGAAAAGTCTAGGTTGGTGGTTTGATCTCAGGGCTGGAAAGATTCTTTGAGGAATGTCAGTGTAAAATATTTTGCAATGATAAGGATTTTATTCAACATCCACTTCTTTAATAGGTATCTATTGTATATCAATAGATTGTACTAAAATGTGAAATAATACGGTGACCAAGTCGGGCATAGTTTTAGTTGTACTACAATATACAATCCTCAAGAGCGAAGACTTTAATGCAAATGTTGTCATAAGGTCTGCTAATTGCTGTAGTGGGGAAAGTGCTATTGCTGAATAATTGCTGAATATTGCATGCCAAAGTCAGCGACTAAAACTGCGATTGTTTGTCATTTCTCAGGTATCTGCAGATTGGCAGATGTTAGCTAAGCCTACATTACATCCACAGATCTGTGGATCCTTTCTGTATTGGCTCACATGTCCCTGGGTCACCCAGAGAACAGCCGATCTGGTCTGGACTGGGTTGATGAAGCTTGCCTTCTCTATTCTAAATGTTTTTCATCCTCCTGGGATCAGCTGGCTAGCTGGTATGTTCTTCTGCTATGGTAGAGGCAAAGGAGTCAAGTGGCAATAAATACACAAGACCTTTTAAAGCTGATGGTGAGAACTGGTACCTTTGGTACCTTTGTCTCAGTCTTTTGGACCAGGAAGAGTCACATGGCTGGCCCAATTTAAGTAATGGGAAAATATTCTTTTATTCATTTGTGGGAGAAACTGAAAAGTCAAGATGAAATATGTAGATACAGCAAAGAGTAAAGAATTGGGGTGCATGAGTGATGCAATTTCTCTAGAGCATGAGCATCTATTTAGACTTAAAGGATAAGTAGGATCTATCCAGATGAAGGGGAGCGAGGAGAATAGTTAGGGGTGTGTTTGAGGCAGGAGAAATAGCAATTCAGCAATTCTAGAAGCCTGGCAAGGCCAAGGGACTGAAAAAAGGCTTATGTGGAATGATAGAAACAAAACAACGGTTGGGAAGAGAAGTGGAGGATTGGATCAGATAAGGAAGAGCCTTATCTCCCATGCTAATGACTTTGTTGTTTGTCTTAAGGTCTTTCAGGAATTTTGACATCAAGGTTATTATTTGCTAGTCATCATTGATCCCCATGTCTAGATTTAAGGGAGAGTGTCCTTGTGACAGTTTGCAGTCCCATTAGCAACAAAGTGCACCTTCCTCAATATTTTGATTAGAAACTTCACATTATTGGCCCAACATATTCCCACCCCCTTGCGCCCTCTGATTAATGTCTCTGCACAATCCCACTTTGACCTTTAGTAATTAGTGCAAATATTTTAGGTTCAGCATATTAATTCCTCTTGCAAGAAAAGCATTTTTTTTCAGAATCATCATAAATCATTAAAAAAATTAATTGGCCAGTGAGAGAAGAGGTTATTTTCCAGCAAATATCGGCAGTCTGTTCGTTATGGGCTAAAGCTCAGGATGTTGGAAAGACCTGCTCAGACTTTTGACCCATTCAAAGCAAAGAAAACCCTTTCTTCTTCTGTCATTCCTCAGGGTCTTTAATCCTTTAAATTCTTTTAAGGAGGCATTGTGGCAGATCTAGAACCAGACTTCATACCCCAACTCTTCCACTGGCTTCTTGGGTGACTCTTGGCAACTCATTTATTTCCACTGAACTTCAATGTCTTTTTCTATAAAGAGGGGTGCAAATGCTCCCCCAGAATTGTTCCAGTTCCAAAATTGTTGGTTTTTTTTGCATTATGTTCTGCACTTCCTGGTAATTCCACAAGTGGTGATGTGTAGTTTTCAGTTCCAGCAACGGCCGAAGTACACTTGGCTGTTTTACAAAGTTGAGATTTGGGGCGATTCATTAAAGATGAAACAGAAGGAAGTGAGGAAAAGGACATTTGTGTGCATGTAGCAATAAATAATTTGCTGGGAGTGAAGACATCTGCCAAGACAGATTAGTGAGAACAGCAGTGGCTCGTTGATGGCCTGTGTGCAGGAGCAAGGGCGGTGTTATATAATGTGCTTCAAGCTAGAACTATGCTAAGAAGTCCCTGGTTCTTACTTGTTTCATTAATTGTTTTACTTTTTTGCATGTATCTGCCCCTTAAATTTTGAGATTCATGATGATACAAGTAGTATTTGCAACCATTCTTTGACCAGCAAGGGAAGTATCGTGCTTATTCAAGTGCCGTGAGTGTGGGGGGCTACCGAGAGACTGATTTAATTTCAAAATTTAAATTTACATTGAGACTGAACTTGCTTGGCCTCCTGGACAGCAGCTGTATGAGAGAGACCCAGCTCAGTATTTGATGTACTCGTAAATTGTTGTTTACTTACCATCTCTTAGGCACAAGAATTTTCTCAGAACTGGGTGTGAAAGGGAAGCAGAACTCACTTTTCTGTTTTCTTTCCAGTACTTCCCAGCACACTGATGGGGCATCTACAACTCAAATAGAATTTCCCAGAGCGACCCCAGCTCTCAATCCCAAAGATAAATCTCGAGCATTCTAAAGGTATCCTAGCACTTTAAGAGCCAAGTTAGTTATTTCCCAGGGAAGGGTTTGGCTGGTGGTGATTATAGAAATAAATCTGCACTTCATTTTTAGCCCAGTGGCCCATTACAGCTTGCTTCAGAGTCTAAACTCCCAAGAATAACGAGAGTCATTTTATGGGAATGAGAGATTATAAATCACTGACTTTGTCAGTTCGATGTTTTCCTCCAGCGTTCTTTTCTCTGAGAGTTGGGCAGGCAGCGGCCCCAGAGACTACCCCTTGGAGAAACTTCACCTGTTCTTTGTTTGCTTTTGACTGACTGTGTCCCAAGGCCACCTGTTAGTCCCAAACAGGGAGACGATGGAGAAAACATTATTTTTAATGCATATGAGGTTTCAGAAGGCTTGACTCTTGTATTCTAAGTAAGCGCTACTCCCATACTTACGAAAAAAAGAACGTTACCTTGGAATGCAAGCGTCAGGCAAACAAGGGGTTAAACACAATCTATTGGGCTCTCCAGGGCTCTGATCAAGAGGAGTGTGTGTGTCCAAGGCTCTATTTACAAGACAGCACCCAAAGTGGCTTTTCAAACCTGAGGGTCTGGAAATATTTAAAGAGAGTAACTCATGGGGGTATGAGATCTCCAAGCTGGGTGAAGAGAAGAGAGTAGACTCCCTATTCCTATCTTTACCTCCTTTGGGTATCTGTTGAAATGCACACCATATGCTGTGTGTGTAGAATTTATTTATACGTGGTGTGCTATAAGTTTTTTACCCATAGGGCGTGTGATCAGAAAAATGTGGCAGCGACCAATTAGTGCTGAGTCGTCTCTCCTAGAACTAATTAACAAGATTCACTCTTAGTGCAACTAACTCCTCTTCTTTGCTATCTGTTTTATTTCTTTAGTCTTAAATATTATTTTATAGCCAAACAAAGGGAGAAGTGTTGAGGGATAGAAAAAAGGCATGAAGGAGGGAGGCTGAGCAAGGGTAGGGCATCATGGAGTCCAGGACCTCCGACCTCCCTTTCACCTTGAGGATGGTGACCCCAGGTTACATCTCCATCCTCCAGTCATCACTGAGTGCAGGTGCAGAAGGGCTGTGAGGTGGCTGAAAATGGTTAAAAAGCTACAGGCAGGGTTAAGTTACAAAGTACCATTAGCTTCTGAAAAATTGAGAGTTGGCTGTATAAAGCAAGGCAGGGATGGCAATTATTAATGAATAATCACTTAATACAAGGCAGATGCTACAGTGATAAACACATCAATTAGACTGGCTTAAAAACAGTTCACAGGCACATTCATCAACCTGAATAATTCTCCCAGCTTTATCCTCCCTCCTTACTGTGCTGATCCGGGGGTTGGGGGGTCAGATGCCGAGGGCTATGTCTTCAGGGTTACTGTGATATTAACCAAGTAAGCATTGTCCATCTCCATTTGTCTTGGCATATCAGAGGGGCATAATGAGTTGAAATGATGGTTATTATTATTTTTTGGTTCTTCTATTCTGCTGTTGATTTACATACCAAACAAATTATTCTGGGTGTTGAGAGGTGAAATTAGCATTCTTCTGTGGTTACCAATAGGAGGCAGATGTTGGATCACTCATTTTAAAGATTTGACTGGTGCTGAAATGAACATGTATTAATACGGCAAAATAGGGGATAAGTGTATTATACCATTGGGATGGTATGACAATTCATTTATCACCATTTATGAACCATGGGTGCATACACTGTCACAAATGAAGATGGATGTATTATCTCTTGAGGTCCCCTGACACACAGAAGTAATGTGTGTGGGCATATGTGATTTTAATATATATTAACTTGCAAATAACTCTGTGGTGCACACAAGCCATTGCCTGTGACAGGAGCGGATGCTTATTAGTCAATACACGGCTTAGATTGAAGAGACCCAGCAGGGATTAGATGCTGACTGATCAAGGCAATGCTCATCAACCTGTTACCTTCATTTTTCTTTCAAAAATTCTGTGTGTTCAGATAAGGAAACTATAATAAAGACGTACTGTAAGGTAAGACAAAGTCTTGCGGCCCAAGAAACTGTAGGTGTGATCCTACCTGTAAATACAGCCATTTCCTTCTTGCCATTGTCACTGTGTTTGAAGAGCAAGATGCTCTTCAGTGGGCGCAGTAGCAGGGAAGATGCTTTGTTCCAACCTTGTTCCCCCCCAGCCATTTGCAGGCTTTGTCCAGTATTAGATTAATGGAGCTAATGCTAGCTTATAATAGTCTGTAAGTGAGTTTCAGGTGTACAACTTCATGGCTTGACATCTGACTATAGGGACAGAACTTATTTATAATTTGGAATACCATACAAAACTAAGCCTTGTTGAGACAGTATTCTACAAGGCCTTGGGTTCTTGGTCTCTGAGTGATGATTGTACCATTTAGATAAGCTCCATTCACTAAAATTCCTCTATTGATTCCTGAAAGATTCTTGGATTGGGAACTTGAAGAAAAAGACAAAAGTGCTTACTGCAGATGACTAATGTACACTCAGTAATGGGCTTGATTGCACAGCCTAAAATGTGTTTTGATAGCATTTACTAATTTATCAGAATGATACCTTTTGACAATAAAAATATTAAGCACTCACTGTGTTCTGGGTCTTCTGGCAAGCACTTGATCCTGTTTCCTCACTTAAATCACATCATCCTGTGAGGAAATCAAAATTATTATTCCCATTTTTATAGATGAAAGTTGGGAGATGAATTCACTCGGCCAAAGTGCCCCAGCAGAGGCAGGTTCTAACTCAGAAGGTCTCTGACTCTGGTGCAGAGGTCATTCTGATGACTGCTTCTGTCCTCCTCACGAAGGGGTCAGTGGTCACCTTCAACTTGTGTGGCTTGTGTGGCTGAGCGACTGTGAATGCTGGCCTGATGCAGACTATCTCCTAGTATCCCATGAAGCCTGTGCTGCCAGGAAGCTCCTTACTCCATCTTTGTCTCGTCTTTGTCTATATTCTTTTGGATGCTCAGACTTGGGGAGCTGCCAGGGTTGTTATCCATGAGGCTGAATTATGCTTTGTGTCTGTGGTAGCTCTTCAGGGTGTGTAGCTCTTCGGGCATGTCTATAAGGAGGAACCTCTCGGCATCTTTGTCAGACTGTTCCTGTCAAGAATCTGAACTGTATTGTAAATGCCCTCCTCTCTCCAATGACCAGACTGTAGCTCAAGGTCGTTCTTCTGTAGTTACCCCTGTGAGTGACGTGTATATACTTCCTTTACTGCACTAATCCATTGGACTGTGTTGCTTGTTTACATGTTTATACCTCTGAGTAATCCATAAGCTCCTCAAGTAGTGTCCATGTCTGTACATATTTGTACCCCCAGGATTTGGACAGATGGTATGCTCATGGCCATAGTAGGCACTCAACAAATCACTACTAGGCTTGCTGAATGAATTTGGAAGTTGTATATTCATACTACACAAGTGTGAGTGACATGTCTGAAATGATAAGATCCCAGAAGGCAATGATTAACGTCTCTTAATCTCTTTTGCACAATGTTCAGTTAACTGATTTCTATGACCTTAAAATTTTTTTTTTTTACTGTAAGACAGAGGTCTCAAATTCTATCTTAATTTGGAGATAGAATAACCTTCAATGAGGGGGAGTTGTTTTCTGTGTTTTAAAACTGTTTATTTAGTTCCAATATTTAAAACACATTTACTAGAGGGGGGAACAGACATTATAACTTTAGAGTTCCAAATGGATATAGCTAAGTAGTAGAACATATTTGCCCTGGAAGTGGGAGCCTAAGGTTTTGGAGGAATTGTAACCAGTGGATTTATTGGAATTGAGGTCAGGTTAGACGAGTGAAACTTTTTTTTTTATATCCAAAAGGGCAGGTTTATTATATAATAAAAGGGAAAGGAAAGGAAAGGAAAGGTTGCTTGCACAGACACTAGTGGTCAGAAAGAGCTGTCTCTGAAAGGAACAGGTTTGTGAAAAGAACACTTGCATAGTCACAGGTGGGCAGGAAAACTGCAGATGAGCAAACCTTTTGACAGTAGGATATTTCTGATAGGGGACCATTGACAGGGAAGAGAACAGGGGCTTCATGATGGCTGAGTTTTAGTTTTAGCCAGGGAGTAAAGCAAGAGGGTTGGTACTGCTGGAACAGTTGTGAGGTAAAATGAAATGCTAAGTATAGCAACTTGAGTGATAAAGACTTTCTACACTTAGTGGCCAGCTACCAATAAGTCTCCTCCCTAGGGCTCTCGGTGGGGCCAGCAGGTAGAAATGGTAGGGCTGTGGCTTCCCCCTATGTTCCATCAGTGAGGAAATAGGGTACAATAAACCTAGATTGAGTGAAAGAACAATTGAGCACAGTTGGAGTAGCAAAAGTTAGTGCTTAGAAAGTTCTTTCTTTTCACTTTTTAAAAATAGCTCCTCTTACATGTTCAGTATAAAAACTTTAGAGAATGTTGACTAACAAAATGGAAGACAATAAAAAATAGTTACAATCCCATTATTTAAGGAGTGTATTTATTGATTGCCATTTTAAGTGGAATTTGTTGATTAAATATATTGCATGTATTTATGTGTGAACAAAGAGCACTACCTCAATAGCACTATTTTTACACTTAACAGTATAATATGAACAAATTTCTGTACCATTGCATATTTGTCTGTCTGGCTTTTATGACAACATAGTGTTCTGTTTCATATGTGTATTGCAATTTACTTGACCAGTTCCTATTACTGGAGATCTAGATTATTTAAGACTTTACTGTTATAAACATCTCTGGATTGGCTTCTTGTCTCCCTAAATCTTTATTCATAGACATAATTATTTTTTGGATTAATTCCATGAAATAGAATAATTGATTCAAAGTTAATGATATTGATACATATCATCAAGTTGACCTTCAGAAATGTTGCACCCATTTTTATTACTGCTTCCTAAAATTAAAAATGTCGATACTGTTTCTGATTGAAAACATTTGTCACTTTGATAGACAAAAAATGGTATTTCCTTGTCCTAATTTGCCATCATTGATTATTATTATGGTTGACTTTTAAATGTTTAACAATGATTTTAAAATATTTATAGGCCATTTATATTTCTTTCTATTGATTTTGGGTCCTTCTCCCATTGGGAGTGGTCATCTTTTTATTGGTTTGTAAGAACTCTTTTCAATATTATCACTGTTCCATTATAAATAACTCTTCAATTCTTTGCAAATGCTTTTGTTCTTAAATTTATTTTGCATTTATTTTGTAATACCAGTTTGTCTCCATTGGAAAAGACTGCTGTGTGGTTCTATTCTTTAATCCTTTAGTTTTTTGTGTTGTTGACAGCACCCTGAGTGTCTGGCATGGTGAGGAGAGAGGCTCGGTTGCTTGGTAGCAGCCCAACCCAGTAGAAAGCTTAGGGTCTTCCGAGGTAACTGCTGACAGCTAGATGGCACGCTCTTCTGAGTCACCAAGTCATTAACCTTATCTGAGACAGTGTTTTCAATATATCAAGTTCTTCCTTTGTTCATATTTTCAGATAAGGACAAGATTTCAGAGTTCAGACTCTCCTTAGGAATAGACATGTTTTCTTCATTCAAAATAAAGGCCAAAATAAATGGGAACTTTCAATCTTGGCAGTTTTGTTGCTTCTTTGAACATAAACTTTTGGCAGAAGCATAAATATTTTATATCAGGCAAAGATGGGCACTACTGGTTCTCTTAATATTGAAGGTTTAAAAACTACCACTCAATCAGCCCCAACACTAATCCAGGCACTTAGTTCCCCAAGATGTTTGGTTTTCAGATTTTCAACAATCACAAGCATTTCACTATCCTGTTTTCCAACTGTTTCATTTTCTCTCCTAGGATTTTAAAGGAAATCTCTGACACCATTTATTTCACTTGTAAATACTTTGGTATGCATTTCTAACTGCTAAGGAACTTTTCAAAACATAACCAGCAAATATTATCATACCCAACACAAATAACAATAATTTTATATCAATTATTTCTCAGTTATTTCAAATTTCTTCTAGTTTTGTCAGAGATGTTTGATTTGTTGAACTCAGCACTTGAAAGAGGTTCACCCTTTGTGTTATGTCTCTTAAGCCTCTTTGATTCTTAAGTAGTTCCCATCTCTGATTTTCTTATTGGCTTGTTAGAGAAGCTAAGCCATTTGTATTTTAAAATGTTCCAATTTTTTGATTGTATTTTTGTTTTTATTAAACCATTTCCTCTCTTCCTGTTTGGAACTAAAGGATTGATTATATTTTGCTTCAATATTCTTAGGTAAGACCATTTCAGAGGTGATGTTTGTACTTCCTGCTGCATGAGTTTATGAGGCATCTCCTATCTGATTGTCACATCTTTCACGATGTCCTGATTGCTTAGTGAGTTCAGGAGTTGTCAACAAACACCCGCCATTATTAGGTTTACTACCAATATTTCATCTAATAGTTTTGGCATTCATTGAAATATATTGTCTCAATATGTCATTTCATTAAGGGTTGCAAAATGATGCTTTTTAATCCTATTATTTCTTCTGCAATTATTATCTGGAATTGTTTTTTAAAAATTTATTTTCACCTTCTATTTGGTTCTATAGAATAACAATCCATGAAGGAAAGGCAAGATGTTTGCTTCATTCTTTCCTATTGTTAATTTTTAGTAATGAGTTGGTGCCCTTAGCAAACCTTAGTAGTCACCAATAATATTTTTTATGCAATTATGAACTCATAGGTTGCTATGTATTTCATGTATATCAAACCATTACTATTATTATTATTTCAATCCGTTTCTATTTTTGATGTTCAAATTGTCCCATCTTAGGCAGGAGGGACCCTTTCAGTTGGCTCTTGTATCCTCCTGATGCAACACCCTCAGTGTTTGCTAGCTTACATATTTTTTTTAAAGATTTATTTATTTATTTATACAAGCACTGGGTACAGTCAGAAGCACGGGAGGATGAGAGAATTCACCAGAGCCAGAGCGGGGAGCAGAGCAGGCAGAATGACAAAATACACTCCTGAGGGGAGCAGCGGGCATGGCAGGAGAGGTCTGTCCTGCCATGTGGGACCCTCGCCTGGCGGCCGGGGATTGAACCGGCGCTGCAGAGGCTGCGGGCAGCTTCACAGCCCAGCGCTCAACTGCTGCACCACCAGGGGAGGCCTGCTTACATATTTTTAGTATAAAGTCTCAGTCTACTGAGCCATCATTCCTAAAGGCAACGATTGAAGTTTCTTTGTTGCACTGCATCTAAACTTTGGGGAAGACATGTTAAACTTCAATTTTTTAAGAATTTAACTCTTCTCAGACTCAAAGGTTACACTGAAAAATAAATTCATTGATCAAGCAGGCACTCAATCAATGTGTGTCACTGAATTAAATTCCATTGGTACAGCCACATATTTCATTTGCTAATGGAAACAATATGTGGACCCAAGGTAATGTAGCTCATTTGCAAGAACACATCTGAACGCACAAATATTGTTGTATGTTTATCAAGGAGCTTAAACACATACCTATCAAGCTTAAAAATATTTTCATGTGATTGTTTCTGTCATTTGGTCTATTAGCATTCTCCTCACAGGGGCTTTGCTTATATAAATTTAACAAGATGAAAGGTTGATGCTGAGAGAAGTCTTTGGACAGATTCGTTACCTTAGCAACCTTGCCCCAGACTTCAACGCCCTGACCCAACTACAAAGTCCTTCACTGGCTAACGAGACACTCTTAATGACAGCTGGCTGGAACTCAGGCCTGCTGATAAAATGACTTGTAATCTGGACAGTAACCTTTGGAGGAATATTATCCTTATCAGATTTCCAGAAGAATCCAAACACTGAGTGCAGTTCCACTAATAACTATATTCATAAGGCCATCATGCTTAAGTGCTTCTGGGAAAGCATTAGTAACAGGAAATTAAGTGTTACAGAATAATTGCTAACCTTGCTGCATAAAATAGAAGCTGGTTGCCCAGTGATTTTGTGTTGGTAGCAGTCATTAGATGTCACTGTCCTGTATAATTGAAAGTTGTTTGTGTGAAAGAAATATTGTTACTACTATGTTAGTCCCATGATTTAATTGTATTGGGGAAATCAGAATGATTTTTGGTGATATAAATAATACATAGAAATTTGTTGGCTTTTTACTTGAGCAAAAACCTTAGGTTATCCCAGGAATGTTCTTACAGTTTGTCACTTTTAGAAAGCTTGGTATGAATAAATTGTGATTAATAATTTTTTCATCCTCTATTTACTACTTATCAGGCTTTGTACTAAGCAGTATAGGAACAATATTCAATGAATAAAACCCAGTTCCTGATATAGTATGGTGGGGAGTGTCCAGGTCAGTATCATCTAGCAAATATCACTGGAATACTTTGGGTTTTAAACCTGCTGGTTACACACAAATATTTCCCAGGCCCGTATGGTATAATTAGAGTACTTGTTACAGCTGGCATCCATTCTGATTAGTCAGTGTCCATGCTGTGTAACTGACAAAAGTTTGAAAACAGATTCTTTTGAGTATTCAAACACTGGATTATGGATTGGGCTTTCTTTTTTTTTTTTTTAAAGATTTATTTATTTATTTAAGCAATGGGTACAGTCAGAAGAGCGGGAGGGTGAGAGAATTGACCAGAGCCAGAGCAGGCAGAAGGACCGAAGTACACTGCTGAGGGGAGCAGCGGGCGTGGCAGGAGAGGTCTGTGCGCCATGCAGGAGCAGCCGGGGATCAAACCAGCGCAGCAGAGGCTGCAGGCAGCTTCGCAACCCAGCGCTCAACCGCTGCGCCACCAGGAGAGGCCCGGATTGGGCTTTCTTTCTCAGATACTTAGATCCTTTTATCTTAACGAATCTTACTTTGCAAGTGAGTCAAAGGTGCTCCCTTAAAAAAAATCTAGGAAGGTAGGCAAACTCTCACTGTCATAGTACAAAATAAGAAAACATTCCTATATTTCTAGAGAAGAACTTATAGATATAAGTTTCTGTTTAGATGACTAGATGTTTTAGGTTTTCTCAATAGTTCAAGTTAGATCCTCTTATGGACTGAATGTTTGTGTCCTCCCAACATCATGTGTTGAATTCTAACCCCCAAGGTGATGGGAAGTGATTTGGTTTAGATGCTAGCCTGAAGATGAGCCACTGAGATAGGATTAGTGCCCTTGTAAGAGGAGGGGACACAAGAGCTTCCTCTCTCAGCATGTGAATTCACAGTGAGAAGGGGGCCACCTACAAGCCAGAAAAAGAGCTTTCTCCAAGAACTAAATCTGCCGGCACCTTGGCCTTGGACTTCCCAGCCTCTGGACCACAGTTCCTATTGTTTAAGCCATCCAGTCTGTGGCATCACAGCAGCTGGAGCTGACTGAGACAGATCTCCATAGGTTACATATCTGGAGCTTAGTACTTTAGGTTAGCATACTCTTCATCAGGAGTAATCCCACTGCATTCCTTGCCTTTGGTTAACCACACATTTGTGAAGCCCTTCCACATGACAGGGACTTACTTTCTGGAATAACTCACATGCCCTATCCTCATCCCCAACATAATTTAACAGAAAAGATGGGTACATAAAGATGAATGATGATATTAAGATCTAGGCCTTTATTAAGCGTTGAAACGAGAACACTTCATGAAAATTCCACCTTTATTTTCTGCAAAACTGTCATAGGGAATATTACGGCCTGTGTTGAATATTCTGTGGAATAAGGACAAAAATAATATATTTCTTTAATTTTTAAATTGTATCTAGGAGAACTGTTATATATATTCCTTTTTAAAGAAAAGATTTGAATCACACAATTTACTCATATTCTCATTTCTTTCGGATGCTAGGAAGTTCAGAGAAAATTCAAGTCTCATTTTCTGCATAGCAGTTAGGAACCTCCATGTAAGAATTATCTGTCCCAACTGCAAGGCCCGTGTTGCCCTGGATTTGTCCTTTACCTCAGTCAATTTGGTTGTTATAATAGAATGCCACCGACTGGTGGCTTAAACAACCAAGATTCGTTTCTCCTAGTTCCTGAGGCGGAAAGTCTGAGGAGCCAGCAGAATCGGGTTCTTGGTGAAGATCCTCTTTCTGGTTTTCAATTGACCACTTTCTTTCTATATTGTTACATGGCTCAGAGAGAGCAAATGCTGGTCTGTTTCCCTGCTTATAAGGACACTAATCTTATGATGGGGCTTCATCCTCATGACTTCATCTATACCTAATTATCTCCTAAGGCACCCCTCATAATACTATCTTATTGGGGGTTAAGATTTCAATATATCCATTTGGCAGGGAGCACATAAACAACTATCCACGAGACCCCTTTTCCATCCAGAGAGAATTTGAGAAATCCAGGGTCACAGATGGCCTTTACAATCTATGTCAGTGCTGCTGCCTTTCTAGGTATCTTCCTGGGTCTCAGTAAGTTCCCTTGATCTTTTACCAGGTTTCATTCTCTGTCTCCTCTTTCTTTCTACCAGCACCTGCACCTAGCCATGAGATTTAAAGCATTCTGTAGGGCATTTTCCTACAGTGTCATCATAGTCCCTCAGCAGTCCTAAACCTAATAGTGGCTTCTAGGAGTCCACCTTATTCTGCACATCTGGCTGAGCATCTGAAAATATTTTGGCCCTAAATTCTAAATTTGTGCAGACAGGTTTGCACAAAAATTCCTATATATGGCCAGTATGAACCCAACACCACTATTCAGATGGACAAGGAATAGAACCATCTTTATTTCCCTACATATCACCTTAGTTTTAGTGCAAATCCCCATTCTGTCAGAGTGATAGAAACTCATAATCATTCAATGTATTATCATCTCATAAGATCTGGGGCAGGAGATGTTGACATAACACCAAGTTATTTAGGGAGTATTTACTTTATAATTTTACCTTTGCGTGGAAGAGCCCCCTGAGATGTCATCGTCCTGTGGGGACCTGGATCCACACATTTAATAAGACGTACATATCCTTTGTTCTTGTCCATTTAGCCCTTTCAGGCTGGTTGTGCTGTTACTAGGATCTTATCATGGTCAAAGTAGTCATTTTCCTGTTCTCTGGCCAGGTTATAAATGGGATTCCCTGGAGGCTGCCCGTGCTCCTGTCTGCCTGCATTAATTCTGCAGACATTCACTCTCTCTAGAAAGATCTGCAAGGAAGAAGGCTGTGGTTAACATCTCCTAAGTTCTAACACCTACTTTCAACAAGGCTTTCTTCTTTTTGGAAATTGATTGTTCCTAATCCAACCCTCACACCTCTCTTTAACTCAAGCTTGTTTTCTTGGTTCTCATTTTCCAACAAACTGTGCCAGCATACATCATTTATTTTCTGATCCATTTTCTGTGGTTTTCCCCTTATCTCAAACTTTAAAAAGTTTCCTAATGCTGCTAAACAGTCAATTCAATTAATTCATGAGTGACATAAATCACAATGCTCATACAGGGTCCTAATTCCAAAACTCTTTATAAGGTTTGGAAATATTAATTTGATTTTTGTGAGAATTAAAAAATAAAGATGGTTTGTGTCGACTCTTCTAGAGTTTTATTATAATTTTGTTTACTAGAAATGCTTAATCTTATTTGTTTTATTAGATCATTTGTTACTGCTCTGAGATTCCAATAAGCTATTTAATAAATGTCAAAAACTTGAGAGCTCATCACTCCTGTTATCACTCCATAAACTCTTGTTAACCCCATCCTGCTCTCACTTTTGTCCCAAGCAGATCACCTAGACATTATTTAGTAATTTCTTTTTCTTTCTTTATGTAGGAAATAGATATTGTTTGAAAAAACCAATTATAATGCAATTCAGCATCACTAATCAAATTATCTGTTCTCAAGATGGCAGCTGGGAATATTTGCTATGGAAATATCTGTCTTTAGAATGATTTCTAAAATCAAATTGCTCTAAACATAACCAAGAATTATAAAGACTGCCTCTGTCAGGAAAAATCTCTTGAGGTAGGAAAAGACAATTTTCCAAACAGAGTTAGAATTTTCATCC
This sequence comes from Talpa occidentalis, assembly GCF_014898055.3. Classification (NCBI taxonomy): domain Eukaryota; kingdom Metazoa; phylum Chordata; class Mammalia; order Eulipotyphla; family Talpidae; genus Talpa; species Talpa occidentalis. The sequence goes on from NW_023601653.1 coordinate 15,234,956, forward strand.
TTTCTTAGGGTTAAATTATACTTTATTGTGTGGGTGCACTATTTTCTGGCCATAAACTATGCTTGCCAACTGCATCACTGGTCAAATTCAGCATCATTTTGCCAGTGTCAAACAGTTATAAATTCAGCTTCGGAATCTGCTCTAAGGCACCCAGTTTATTACAACAGTTTTCCTTAGAGTTCAAAAAAGAATGTGGAACTTGGGCACAAATCCAAAGGAAAAATGAACATTTTTGAGCCCTTTTTCTCTTTTATTTCTTATATCCGTATGTTCACCATGTCTTACTGATTTTACCTCCTCAATATAGTTCCTCCCTCCTCACCATTGCCTTAGTTGAACCCCACTCTCATCTCGTCCCTGGGCAACAGGCCTGAAAACAGTTTACCATCCACTCCAACCTATTTTTTTCCCCAGCTTTGCTTTGACATATAATAGGTGCTCACTTAACGAGTGCTGCATGGCTGGAAACTCAAAACAGAAGAAAATGAATGGTCCATGCCCCTAGGCTAAGTAGTCATTTTCCTGTTTGCAGTGTAGTATGGAGGACAGAGCATTGGCCTTGGCTGCTAGATTATACCTGGCATCTCTATTTCTTGTTGGCAGAAGATCTACTTCTTCCAGCCTTATGGTTTTTTCATCTTGGACAAGTATCCTCAATTTTCATTGGTTAAATGAGGATGCAATTTAGCTTGTAAACTGACAAATAGAAAAGACTTAGGAAATGCTAGCTTTCTCTCTTTTTAAAAAGACCATCAAATTCTAGATTTTAAGAAAGCAGTCAACTCTGCTTACAAGTGGCTCAAATAAGTTACAGCTGGTTACTTTCTGGCATTGCTCCACATGCCCGTGTTAACAACAGAGTACAGAAACATAAATCCCGAAACTCATTCCAGAGATGATGAAATATTAAATCGTCTCTGAGTAACATTTTGGTGCATTTTCCTACCAGGTTGTCCTAGAAATGATGCAATGGGAAAGAGGACACTGGCCATGGAGTTTTTGAAAGATGAGAGTTTAAAGGAAAAAGCCAGAAAAGTCCCAAGTGTGGGGTACCTCCGCACAAGGGTGACAAATGTGAAGGGCAAAGTACTAAAAATGAGTGGCAGCTCTCGCCTATCTGCCCTACTTTACACTTTTGCCTGGGATCAGCTTTTTCAGAGAGATTTAGAAAGGATGACTCACTCTGTGTCAGTAGCTCAAAAATGGAAAATCAGGAACGCCTGGCCGATGTCCCTAACCTCGAGCTGGGCCTCCTGATGAGACAGTAAAGAGGAAGAGAAGCAGATGGGAGAATCAAGAGCAGATGCAAGTTATTTAAAAGTAATACAGTAATTCAGCAGGAATGGAGTGAAAATTCAGCAAGTTATTGGGTATGACATTTGGATAAATTAAACTGAACGGGACAGAACATCTAGGAAATACTAGATAGGAGAAGCAAAATGAGGGAGAAAGTTGGCAGACAAGGAAAGGGAAAAGGAATAGATAAAAAAAATATTTACAGCAAAGGGAAAGTCATTTGCTATATTTAGCTAACATCCAGACTTTTATTTTATTTTTTTATTTAATTTTTTGAAAGAAGTGGATGGATTTAGGGCCTCCCCGGTGGCGCAACAGTTGAGCCCTGGGTTGCAAAGCTGCCCGCAGCCTCTGCAGCGCCGGTTCGATCCCCGGCTGCTCCCCGGCCACCAGAGGAGGGTCCCACATGGCGCGCAGACCTCTCCTGCCGCCCGCTGCTCCCCTTAGCAGTGTACTTCGGTCCTTCTGCCTGCTCTGCTTCCCGCTCTGGCTCTGGTGAATTCTCTCACCCTCCCGCGCTTCTGACTGTACCCAGTGCTTGTATAAATAAATAAATAAATCTTTAAAAAAAAGAAGTGGATGGATTTATTATCTTATATTTACGATTTAACTTGAGGTAAAACATGAACAGCCTATTTCTACTATCCTGTAATAGAGGTCTCCATTGTGAGTACTGTGATAAAGCTAATAAAAATTCTATTATATAGATTTGCTCTTCCTACAGCTGGCATTTTCCAACCTTTTTTTTTTTTTTTTTTTTTTTTAACAATTGAGGTAACATTGGTTTACATTATTGTTGATATTTTGGAAGTATAAGATCTCTCCCCTTGAGGTGTTTTTACTGTAGTGCTCCTGCCACCAAAGTACCCATAGTCTATCACCATAGTCCATGACTCCCTTCCCAGGTTGGTCTCATCCCTACCTCTCTCTCTATCCATCTGTATGCCTCAGTTCTTTAATCAGCTTTCAAAAGTTAGCTTTAACATTGTTTTTATCTGATCCTTTGTTTCACTCTTCTATACTCAACATCTAAGTGACACCATCCAATATTTATCTTTATCTTTTTGACTTTTTTCATTTAGTGTTATCCCTTCTAACTTCATGCATGTTGCCCCAAGTGGCAGCAATTTATCATTTTTGATTGCTGAGTAATATTCCACCAGAAATACATATCTCTCACATCTTCTTAGTCAAACTTTTATTGTTTGTGAATTCTCAACATATATGTTCTCCTACAAATGGTGCAGAGTATTAGATGATGCAGTACTAGCTTACTGACCCCTCACTCCTCACACTGCAGCCTCGATATTGTAAGTAAAATTACAAAGTCGGTCACATGAGTGGGAGATTTTAGTGTCACTTAGTTTGCACAAATACTCATACTCGATCTTGCTGTATCATGCATTTGATTTAGGTGAAAGTAACTCAGCAAGAGGTTCTTTGTATCCATCTATAAGCCACATACTGAGATACTGACCTCTTAACTGGCTACTAGGTAATCTATATGGTTGCATTTTAGTTTTGATAAAAAACATGTCAACTATGATAGATACAGCTTAGGAAAAGGTTTAGTAGAATATACAGACACTAACTGTTCACTCAGTTGTTAAGGAGGGCTGGAAACAAAGGATCATTTAGTTTTTCAAATAGAAAAACAAAAGAACAGAACTCTGACAGGTTCTTTCTTCATGGCAAAAGTTGAGATGTTCCAGCAGGAGTTATCTTTACTTGATTGGAAAATAAGCTCGATAGTTGAAGCCTCAGCTGAACACATAAAAAATCTGGTGGGATCTATTCCTGTCATCTTCCAGCATTGCTGTAAAACCCCCATGATACTTCCAAGTAAACCAACCAATCCAAATCTATAGTCACTCTGCTCTTTAACTCAAATCACAGAACTGCTAAAAAAGCAGACATTTCTATCTAAAAGTAGAATAAGTGTGTATAGCAGGTATTTCTGTTATACAAGTATATTACATAGTTTGGGTCAGTGACTGACTCTTCTCTGCCACTGATGCTTGAAGCCTGGGACGGAAAAGGTCTACCCCATGGGGTCTGGTACTTGCTTACTCTGAGCGCTTTCATCAATCTCCCTTATTTCTTGTTGCAGGAACCTCCTACTTACTTGGCTCAGCTGGGTCTTCTGACTCACTCTGATCAACCAAGTGGTTATTAATTATAAGCTCTGAAAATGGTCTAGTGACTGTGAATTTGATAAACTCAGCTGAATCTAATATCTATTCATGGAGATGATGTGCAGGTAACTGGGGGGGCTTGGGTGACACCCCAGGAGGCATGCCATCAACCACCACAGAGCCAGGGATCATTGTGATTTTTTTTTTTCCTGTAGGGAACATTTACAGAAAAATTCATGCCAATAGTTTCACCAAATTTTCCACTGAAGAGGTCATTAGCTTCTACTCTTAGCCGTATAGATTTTTCAGCTTTTGACACTTTCATTACCATAATCTGGAATTGTCATGTGAGTGATAAGATCTTCAACACCAGACGATGTAGTATAGCATTGGGCTGTGGACTTATTTCACTTGGAAGGCTCTTAGAAGAGGAGGGTCTCTTCTTAATTGCCATCTCAAACAATTTGAGCTTTTAAATAATGAACTTAATTTTGGTCTTGTTTCTGACTATCTCCTCCAGGCTTGGAATGCCAAAAGTAATGGTGGTTGGGAATGGTGCATCCTCAGGTAAGCCTTCGGCATCAAAGTCTTCTGGGAAAGAGACAAATAATGCAGATGGCACTTGCAAAACTTGTTTAAGGCCAAGAGCTTCACTGCATTTTTCCTTGAAAAGATTTTCAACTTTCTGGTTTATTTTGTTTTTGTTATTGTGATTTTGGTATTCTAGGCCTCAAAGGAAATCTCTCCCCTTCAAAACTTGAAGGGAACAACTGTTAGGGGTTGGACCAGCTGAAGTTTGAGAATTGCTGTTATTAGGGTCCTCCACAGTGACCTCAATTTCAGGATAATTTGAAATGTTTCCAGGGCTTTGTGGTCTTTTTGGGGACTGCAGAGTTTTAGTGTTTATTTTACTAGCTATTCCAAGAGACAAGCAGGAGAAAACTAGTTCAGGTTTCATCAACAAATTTCATTTTATTTCTCCAATGCATAAGCCTTTCAAGTCATGGAATTCCAGACCAGGTAGGGCTTTAAAAGGGGATTTCTCCTGGCAAGTCTTCTACATAAAGAAACTCAGGCTTTGATTCAAGTCCAGGTATGGACTGTATGACTCTGTGCGACCAAGAGCTTGAGCAAATTTCAAATTCAAACAGATGTTCATATTTAAATAAAAAAGATCAATCATGCATATTTGTGTGCAACTAGACATTAAGTACCAGGTAGATTAAAAAAATGGTCTGATTTACTGATGTTCCTCCTCTTTACCTCTGCTTGGCACATATACAAATACACACACAAACACACACTCACATGCCCATACACAATCATCCATACACTCACATACACTGGCATATACACACACTTACATACAAAGACATATCCATTCACACACATACCTATACTCACACACATCACTCTTAATGTTTTTGTGAAATGAAATTTTCAGATTGAGTTGGATTCTCTAGGAAGCCAATAAAAACTTTATAAAATATGCATGTTCCCATTCGGTGGAGATTCGTCTCACTCTAATTGTTCGTTTTGATCTGTAGATGCTCTAGGGTTATGGGATAGTCAGGGTAGAGTTATAGATGGGCTGAAGAGTGTGGCAATGCCGGTGGGAAGACAGACAGGAGAAAGATAAATTGAGCCAGGATGAGCTCCAAGGAAAGAAGATGAGTAAACAGCTCGACCTGAAACTCGAGCGTGCCTACTAAACAGAGACAGGAACAACTGTCAAAATTTCTAATATTGATGGTTGATCTTTCTGCCTGAGAATCAGACTCTGGCCATTGTACTGATTTATCAAATTGACATCATGCTTTGGAGATTTTTAAGGAGTGTGGACTTGCTTCATCTAAATGAACATCAACAAACTTGAAGCAGAATCCGAATTTCACTTAGGAGTTGGTTTCAAGACAGAGACAGAGTTCATTTGTCAAGTTTGGCCTCCTACAGGGCAATCCTCTTACTCATGCCTTCAAAGTAAATTTGACTCCATCTGTGGGACATCGAACTGAGCTTCTAATGAAAGGAAACTGTTTTCCTGGTATTTCTAGGTTTTGCAGTCACATTTCTATATAGGTGCCTGAGTAAATGTCATTGTTTTCCATTTTCTAAGATTACACTTTGGAGACCAAAAAAACAACCAGATCTTCAGTCTTTTTCTTTTCTTTTGCCAACCATTTAGAGAATTGAGCCAGTTCTCTATTCCATAGAACAGAGCTGTCTTTCCAGAACCATGTAAAGAGCTGACCACCGACATGTTTTTATTGTACACAGCCATGTGGGCGTTAAATGGGGATAGAATTTAGTGTCAGTTGCTTGAACTGGGGCAGGTTTTTAATCTATAAATTAGAGATCACAACGTTTTCTCTACTTGAATGAACCACACTGTGTGTACGACAGATTGTGGTTAACTATAAAAAACCTGGTGTGCTAAGGTCACAGTGAACCTATGTTTGTAGATTTGCAAATTCTTGTTACAGTGAACAGGAGTCTCTGGTATTTCCAATTTCAGGACACAGAAGAGTAGAATGTAAAATGTATAGTTAGGAAAATCTGATGGCATTTGGGTCTGAGACGATAATATCAGAACTGCATGAAATGTTAAAATTTATCAGTCATTGAATTCCCTTTCCCCTACCATGAATTAGGGGAACATATTTGTGGAGTATGCAGAAGTCAAGCTCATCTGAGAAGAAGCCAGCTACTCTTCCTACCAGGTCATGTTGATAAAATAGCACATCATTTTACAATTATTTTTTATGCTGCCCTTTCCTTTATGAGATTCCAAGCCTCTTCAGCATCTGGCCTATGTCTTATTTCTCTTGGAATCCTCTATATATTCTTGTACATGAGAGGAACAGAACAAAAGTGATCAAATTGCTAGAAGTGAACAGAGTAACTCAAATTTGTTTCCAATAAAATTTCAAAATGAATTATGGAGTTTTACTCATGCATTTAATCCCCATTTATAGTTCATTAATCCACACATTTCCTACGTTCTTGGCAAAAGACTTTTCAGAAAGATTTCTGGAACCATGGGATGTGGGGTTTGCTTTCATGGTCATCCAGCTATGGAGCATTCTGGTGGGTAGTTCTGGGGCCAGGTCAGTGGGCAGAATTCCCAGTGTTAATTGACTCCAGTTTATCTCGATGCTGGAAGACTGTGGAGTGTTGCTTACCCATCACCTCCTGTGTGTCTGATTGCTTTCTGGGCAGTCCACACTCCATTGTAGTTTCACCCAGATGAGACAGTGTCCTCTTTTTAGCCCTCAAGAGCTCTGCCTGTACCCCAGCCCTTGTATGCAAAAATGAATAAATCTTTAAAAAAAAAAAAAAGAGCTCTGCCTGTATCCTGTCTTTATCACCTCTCACTTGCTACCTGGAATTACAATGATCGTGCGGGTCTCATTTTCTTTATGACATGGCAGCCCCTTAAGATCAAGGGTCATGTCAGATTCATTCCCCACCATACCCACATGGAATATGGCACATAGTAGGAGCTTGACAATTTATAAAAAACTAATGAAAGTGGGCCTAAATTCAGCAAATGTTCCTCCCCCTATTTTACGAACACCATTTCAGCATTTTTGCTGCTGCCCACTATTCATGTGGGTGGTATGAGCTGAAATTGCTGAAAGGGGATGTAATTTCCCTTGTTAATATAATTACTACCATATATTATCACAGCACTAAAGTCATAACATTCTCATTTGCAGTGGCCTATACATATCACTGAAATTATCTCTGGAGGAGAAATTTATCATGTTTGTTTTCAGTTTCACAGTGAAATGCTGCCAAGTTTGGTGAATATATGTCTAGCCCCCTCTGAATGACAAGTGTGTAGGAACGTGGGGCATTTTGCCTGTGATGAAAAAATTGCGAGACTTTTCTTTGTATCCAGATGGTTTATTACCTGCTTGGGTTTCCGCTTTGGGAAGAGGGTCAGTAGTGAGCATGACTTAGGTCTTTCATAGTTTGGGAGAATAATAGATGGGAGAATAATAGATGAATAATAAAAACTGAAGACACCGACGAGGGAGCAGGGAAGGAATATTTGAATCCTGCATTATGTGGACAGCAGGCCCTCTGGGTTAGGCTAAGGGCCTCGTGGGCTGAACTCAGCTGTAAAAGGACAGCATTTTGAAGTGTGAGGCATGATCAGCCTGCAAAAGTCATAGAAATGTCTGATATATGTTTATTTTTGCCTTTGGAGATAGTGACCCTGGTTCTAGGAATCATGACTCAGCCTGGGATTTAAGACTTTTCTGGAAACAAGACTCATGCTTGTGGAGTGGATAGAAGTGGGTCATTTGTGATCATGCAGAGGTTGATTCTGGAAGATCAGACATGGTTGGGGCAGTGGGGTGTGGGTGGTAGTAGGGCAGGGAGCGAAGGCTTGAGCGACCCCTAAAGGCCAACAGGAGCATTGTCAGAACAAAGCCTCCCATGGCAAAAGTTTATAGTTTTTAGCTACTATTTATAAAAACTTACTCACTGCCAAAATTTCTTCATGAACTGTTCTGATCTTCCCACCACCTTCCATGACATTTTATGAACTCTTTTTAATAGATGAGGACACTACAGATGAAGATGCCAAGTTTCTACAGTTGAAATGTTCACTGAACCCAGATTCGGGCTGGGACCATCAATTCTGAGGTCAGTCTCATAGAGATCTTATAATGATTTCAGCCTGGGTTATGTGTTATGGTAGAATTGAGATTTAGAATTTAGATTCTGGAGTCAAACTTAAGTAAATTAAAATCCTGGCTCTGCAATTTAGAGCGAGGTGATTGAAATGAGTTCGGTATCTCCTCACCTACACAATGGGAAGATAATGGCTGTGAGACCTAACTAAGATAATTCCTGTAAAGCTCTCAGAACATTTTCTGGCTTGGACTAAGCATCCCATGAACTTTTCTTGTTATTATTGGAACTGACTCAGAATAGAGAATGCAGGTGTCAAGTCCAGAGACCCAGTTCCAAGGAACTACAAAAGGCTTTCCAGGGTGTGCGTGCATGCGTGTGAGAGAGAAGAGGGGTAGGGCGAGGGGAGAGGATAGAGATGCTGTACTGGACGCATTTTCTGAGTCAGGCTCAATTGGTTAGGACATCGGAAGTATGAGGAAAATTGCAAATAGCATAAGTCAGCGAAGCTTTAGTATGTCCCCTTTCTTCACTCCTTGCGCCCGGAGACTGCTCCCTCATTGCTCTTCCATCCCTTCTGTGCAACATGCCCTCCGCTAGCTGTGATCTAATGCTTGGGCCCAATCTCAGGTGATAATAGAGTAAGAAGGTACCTATCCCCGGAGTAATTTCACCTTTGTTAAGAGACTCAATTAACCTTTCAGACCCGACAGAATGAATCTTTACTGGAGTAATTTAAGGCCCTGTGATGGGTGATAGGGCTATAGGGCTGGACGGAGACTCTTCTCTTGCTCACCAGAGAGGAACTGCCCTGCTAGCTTAAGGATCCATCACTAGATGGTTATTTGGGTGGCAAGGACCACCTCCCTTTTACCTTAGTACCCCTCGGGAGTCTTGTGTACGCCCCTGGGGACGTAGTGCAGTCTCAAAGACTTTTTGTTGAATGGAAGATTAAAGAACAGATTTAATTGTCATCTCAAGATTGCTTCTAAGTAGTTATGAATGCTTACTAAACTTTATTGCGAGATTTTGAAAAGTGAAAAATATTTCCCAAGTAACATTATCTTTTATACACTTAATAATTAAAATTATTTTTCAAATTTAAAATTTAATCTGTTCATTTAGCAGTTATTTATTAGCTGTCTACTCTGTGCCACTTGCTGGGGAAAACACCATGGGTTGAGAACATTCTTCTCAGAATCCCTGGGTAGTTTCCTTCATATCGGCTCGAAATTGACCCATTTCTCCTTCAGACATCTTCTTAGCCGAGGAAATGTCTGAAACCTTGGCTCTAGCTCTTGGGGAGCCCCATTCTGCAAACCTTGACTCCTTCCCACACATCGGAAGTGCTTTCTGGATGGGGGTTTAAATCCCATGTATTCCAAGAGGCAGTCAGTGAAAAAACAAGACAGCCCATCAACTTTCAATTAATAGTCAAAACCGAGGGAGATTTCACCTGATGAATTATGAAGTACATCTCTTACCTGTGTTTCTTATGACTTAGTCTTGTTGTAACTCTATTGATGAATTTGAAGCTCTGATGTTAATGTTAACAGGTCCTCAGTTACTTAGATGGCTTCCTAGGGAGATCGTTTGCAGAATGTCCCTGCCAATTTTAGTGTGTGTTGAGTCCAGGACCACATTTAGAGTTAAGGGAAAACATTTAGTCATGGGTTTCTCAATGATAGCAGACTTGAGAATTTTGCATTTCTGACTATTTTCACGTGAGGCATTTTCGCTACTGAGTTGCAGTCATTTTGGCTTATTGTTTCAATTTTGCATCTTGGATGATTTTGACAGTGTTTGACTCCAGGGACTGGCTATGTAAGCTTTGAAATCAAAAAGGGGGAAAGAACAATTTTGTGATAACAGAGAACAGGGTGGGGTCAGAGGGAAGGAAGAAGAGCGGGAGAGGCTGAGGAGAGGAACATGCAGGGAAAAAAGGCCATGCCTGAAATACATGCTACTTCTCCTGGCTGAGCCTCATTTGGATATCCATCATGGCCTCTCCACAGCGGCAGCATTCAACACTTACTTATGGTGGCTGGGCTTAAATAACTCTGAATGTACATGACTTGACAAAATTTATGTTCACCTATATATTTTTTTAAAGATTTATTTATTTATACAAGAACCGGGTACAGGCCAGATGTGCAGGAGGATGAGCAGATGCACCCGAGACAGAGCGGGAAGCAGAACAGGCAGATTGACTGAAATACACTGCTGAGGGGAGCAGCGGGCGAGACAGGAGAGGTCTGCCTCGCCATGTGGGCATCTCCATGGCTGGCAGGGATTGAACTGGCACTGCAGAGGCTGCAGAGAGCTTCACAGTACTGCACTCAACCACCTGTGCCACCAGGGAGGTCCTTCACCTATTTTTATATATTTTTTGTGCAGGTATAGTTTGAGGGTAAATTTCATCTAGCAAGAATTTATTGGATATCTACAATGATGCAATCACAGTGCATATAGAGATGAATAAAACCCAGGCTCATGCATTCTAAGTGTCACAAAGGAAATATACACACAATCAACCGACTGACCAACCACTCAACCAGGGTATAGACATAATTGAGAAAGGCTTGAAAATGAAGGTGATTCAGTTTATCTATGGAATTAGGAAATATTAAGAATGAAATTTAAGGTGCATTGAAGGGAGTGGGTTATGTAGCTGGAGATGACAGCTTGAGTAGCGACTTGGAGGAGTGTTTTGAGAGGTGCAGTGGTCACAGAGACTGGTGTGGTGGGATCTTGGGGAACTTGGAAGGAGAAGTAGAAGATGAAGTTAGATAAGTTGGAGTTGGAGCATGAAGGTAAAGACAATAGTTTGCAAAGGTGAACGAATGCTAAGTTAGATAATATCAACAAAAGGACAAAACTACTGGAGAGATTTAAAGACTGAATAGTATTCAAGTTCATGGCACAGGTTGTTTTCATCTTGGCAGGTGACAGGAGACACCCCCCCTGAGGAAACATAATACTTAAACACTGGGAATTGCATCCTTCCTGTGGACCTAGGCTTCCCAGTGTTTTTGCAGGAGGGTGGGGGTAAGATATTTGAAGGCAAGCCTCTGAATTGCAAAGGGTTCACCTTGGCCCAACTATGCTGCCTTTTCTGAAACAGTGTGGACAGCTAGAATGCAACGGGTCTTCAGTGCATGGACCAGGAAGGAAGAGGAAACAGCTGGGTCCGAGTAGACTAAGGCTGCAGAAACATCCAGATTCTTAACTAGCACATGAACTGGGCCATCACCAAAGTGCAGAGAGGAAAGATGCCTTCCAAGGCATGAGCCCCCCCGCTCACTCTGGGCCCCAGTGAGGCAGACATCCTTGTGAGGGGGGCATCAGCCTCTCCCGTGGTGTCCCTCTGTGGGTCTGGAGTGTGGATTCAGAAGTGGATTAGGATGAGCCGTTCTTTTTGGCAGACAGTCAGCAGTCATCTCCTTTCCCCTTTTGAAGAAGCCTGTAGAATTGGAACACTGTTATGGAAATTAGTTAGCAGCTGCTGTACGCAAATGTTTAGAAAATTAATATTACTCACATTATGCAGTACGGAAGCAGAATTTTAATGAAGCACAGAAACTACAGGCACATTGACCCCTTCCCCTTATCACAGAAATCTCGGAATGCATAACTTTCTTTGAGAAAACTTCTCATTTCCACTATGCTTCTATAGGCCTATTAGTGACAAAAATAGCGCATTCACAACCCAAAGGAGCAAATATTTCAGAACATATTGTACTAAAATATGACAGTGTCAGCTAAACCATTATCTATACTTATTTCTCATTATTAATTCTTAACAATTAGCTGTTCTTTGTTGCATGGTAATGGGATTTGCCGTACTATAAAAAATGCTTTGAAGTTGCTAAGTGTCAGACTTTGTTCACGCTGATTCGGCTACAGATGATTGTTATTTGCACGAAGACTGTTGGGGATGTGTCCTGCATTGGGCAGGAAAGTAGAGGGGGTGACAGTAGAGGGGTGAAATGTGGGGTGTGGAGGGAAGAAGGAGATGACTAAGGGCTTCAATTCAGAAAAGCTCGTCTGTGCAAAGGTGAACCTGGAACCAGCTGCCGTCATCAGTGCAAATGGCTGAGCCGGTTCTGGAAAGCAGAGGGTGGGGCTTAGGTGATGAGGTCAGGACTATTATCTTAGGCATAGGAAGCCCTTGGTAAAAGGATGCAGAGGGAAATTTGAGTGAAGGAGATAGAGAAATAGGGAGTTGGGGGGGGTGATGAAGACAACAAAAATCAGATTATCAGGGGGACAAGGCATGATGAAAAGGAGCAGGCAGAACTTTATCGGGGGCAATGCCGGAAATGCCCTGAAGGCTCATTTGGTTTCCACCAAAAGAGAGAAACCTGAAAAGGAGAAAGGGTCAGCTTGTCAGCTTTTATGTGATTTATATATAGCCTCATTTATATATATGACATTCTCTGAGTGTCCTGAAAGCGTGGTTGACGGTGTGGGGAGGTGCAGAACTGGTAAGAAAAAAAAAGTAAGAACAATGGGTCGAGGTTTAAAAATTACATGGAGAAAGTTTAGGGTTTTTTTTTTTTAAATGAAGAAATTTGCTTTATGCATTTTGTGTTATTTATGGTGCCCTGTATTTGTGATTTAAATGTACTACCATCCACTGTGGGAAGAAAGTGTGTGTGTGTGTGTGTGTGTGTGTGTGTGTAGATGTTTGATGCTGAGTGTGTGGTGTGTAAAAAGGTACAGATCTTGGTCCTCACCTCCACTACCATCTGCGTTTACCAAGGGCTCCCAGCTACAGGCAGCCCGTGTTCACCTTGAATCTGTTTGTTTTTTTTTTTAAAGATTTTTTTATTTATGCATATTAGAACTGGGGTGCAGGCCAGAGGTGTGGGGGCTGAGAGTACTCACCAGAGACAGAGTGGGGAACAGAACAGGCAGATGTACTGAAATACACTGTTGTGGAGAGCAATGGGTGAGACAGGAGAGGTCTGCTGTGCCATGTGTATAGCTCCCTGGCTGGGGATTGAACTGGTGCTGCAGAGGCTGCAGATAGCTTCATAGTGCTGTGCTCAACCCCTTGCGCTCCAGGAGAGGCCCTGTTTCTCCTCTTAAGTAGCAGTGAGAATTGCTACCACTAAAGACTGAAGAACTGCAGTGATGTGCTGGGCCTGGTTTCCACCGGCTCCCAAGGGCTTGCAACTTGATGTAGGTTGGTGGCTTGAAATTGACCATGGTAGAAATTTTTGTGCCACAGAATAGGCAAATGTTGCAAACCAGGGTCACAAGAGCTCCCCTCTACGAAAACCTGACAGCCTGGTTGGTCACATCACTGATCCTAGAAAAGATGTAAAAAAAACCCCCAACCCCACTATGGTTACTTTCTCTTTAAAATCTTCCAATTTAATCTCACCACCAAGATCTTAGATACTTTTATCAGCTTTTTTTTTTTTAAATCAGAGCTTGTAGTTTATGGAAGAGAAATTATTTCTTGAAGGATTATACAAAATTTAAGATGGTCTTTTTTTTTTTTTAAGCACCGTCCTTGCTAAAATTAGTCTCACTCATGAAACAGGAACCTCTAGAATCAAATCGTACTCACAGATCCAAAAGCAAATATGCTGACATTAAAAATTTTCCAAAATGCCAAAGAGTCCCACACTGGATTTACTGTCTCAAGAAAAAAAGCCTTATGTTTCTCTGATGGTTGTTTATGACTAAAGCTAATAAGTTGGGTAACAGGAAGACACACAGCGAGTCCCTCACTGCAGAAATAAACCAAAATACCACTCCCCGAAGCAAACTTAATTTGGAATGTAATAATAAAGTCACAAAGTTTGAAGGAAACTTTAAAGACTTATGACCTCAATGATCAATGATCATTGTACCCAGGACCACACTTAATTTTTATGTATATAAAGTTAAAGCACTGTTCACTTCTGTGGCATTTAGAGCATAGCTGGTACTGTGGAAGACAGAAAGAGTCAAAATATTGAAGCTAGGCAGACTTGGAAGTGGTTGGGCTGTGTGTGTATACAGCAAGGGAATTAAAGGTCACTCATGCAGCAGATGACTACATAGACTTGCCTTCAGACTCCCTCTCCTAACCCCACCATTCTGCTGCTTATTAGAACGTGACCTTGGTTTATTAACCTTGTGGTTTTCAGTTTCCTTTACCTTCAGAATGGGAATTATAATATCTCACTGTGCCTCCTCTGTCCTTCCTGCTTTCTCTAGCATTGACAGAAGGATTAAATGAGATATTATATGAGATATTATCTGTAGAAAATTTAGTGTAGTGCTTATAAGGAGGCCAGTGCCCAGCACATCATTTTTATTATGTCCATAATTTCATTTTGTCCATCTGTTCAGCAAATATTTAGCGAGCACCTACTATATATCATTAATGAACAAAAAAGACAAAGCTTCTTGCTATTGTGGTGTTTATACTCTAGAGGGGAAGGAGGTTGTGACCAGTAAGCAATTGATGTGGCAGACAAGTAAATTACTCAGATTAGAGAATAATAAGCACTATGGAAAAAAGTGAAAACCATAGCAAAGAAAATGGGGTTAGAAGTGCCACAGGGAGAACACTTTGCAATTTTGCGTATGATGGTCAGGGTGAGCCTTATTGAGAAGATGTTTCAACAAAGATCTTAAGGAGTTAAGGGAGTGAGCATGAGGGTATCTGAGGAAGAGTATTCCAGGCAGAGGGAACAGCCAATGCAAAGACCTGAGGACTCAGCAAGATGCAGGACTGGAAAGACAATTAGGCTAAAGTAGAGTAAAAGTTGGAAGGGGCAGGTGGGAGAATAGGAAGTCAGAGAGGCAGTTGTTTGGCGGCAGGGAATGAGTTGACCATGTAGGATTTGTACACCATGGGGAGACTGGCTTCTCTGCTTAGTGAAACAGGAAGTCACTCTTAGGGTTTGATATCAGGAAGAGGCTTGATCCGAATTACAGTCGAGAAGATCACTTTGGCTGTTGTGTTCAGGATCAACTTGGGAGACAAGGTAGAAGTGGAAGGCCAGTGAAGAGGTGACTACAATCCCTTTGGTGAGAGATGGTGGTGGCTTTAATCAAGATGGGGATGATGTCGATTTGGAGGGGTTTTGGGTTCAGAGGGCAGGATCCTTGGGTTACCTTAGAGAAAAGTTTCATCAGAGCGCCCCTTTCAGGGGCACATAGCGAATTTCCTCATTAGGCAGAGATTTTAGTTATATTCAAAAGGGCAGGTTTGTTATAAAAAGGGAAGGAAAACAAAAGACACTTGCACAGACACAAGCAGGCAGGAAGAGCTGCCTCTGAAAGGTTCAGATTTGATAAAAGAGAAGCCTGTGTGGTCCCAAGTGGGCAGTCTCAGGAGGAGAGCTGCTCTCCTGCTTTGCAAAGGGAGAAGGTTGGTGAAAAGAAACACCTGCGTAGCCACAGGCGGGTAGTCTTGCCAAATTGCAGAAATTGCTCCGATATAGTGTTCTTCTCTTTGGGAGGGGTTCATTTCTTTGTGGAATTGTTAACTGCTGTTAAATTACTTATTTCTAGGGTTGGTGCTTAAGGATTTTGTCTCTATTTGGCTTGACTAGATAAATTTCAAAGGACTGGTGATTTTTTATCATGGCCCCCCCATCTCCATGTCCCCACTTCCAGTGTGCGCCTCAGTTTGTGCTCCGGATTTTTTCTATAGCGTGTTTAATGACTATGTTAATCTTTTCTATCCCTACCTCCAGCATCTGGTTTTCTGGCACCAGTTTCTGGCCTTGTGATGCCTCCTTCCCAAATTTTCTACTCTTAGCCTCCATTAGTAGCTCGGGAGGTGGTGAGAAGTATCTGGATTCTGGACATAGTAAAAAGGAGTCTAGAGGATAGGTTGGAGGTGGAGTGTTAACAGTACAGTGAAGAACTTACCATGTCAGTACATATGGCAACTCACTGTTTTTTCAGTGGCCACATTGTGTCCCATTATGCAGGTGTAACAATTTCAGTATTCCTTTTTTAATGGAAATTTCCCTTGTTTGTAGTTTTAGATATGGTTGACATTACAAGCAATGTGGTAATGAACAGTCTTTTGTGCCTGTGTAGAAGTATTTCTATAGACTTGGATTCTACAAATGGAATCTTTGATTAGAAGGGGATATGCATTTAAAATCTCATAGCAGGAATCTAGAAAACTTAAATAAGGGACCAGGAAAATGAATAACTATAAGAAAGTGAAAATCAAAATCAACAAAAAACTATGAACCGGAGACACTTTTTGGGGGGTGGGGGCGGGAGGGGAGGGATTGGGGTCAGAATGGGGGGTTTGCAATTGTATGGGGGAATATAAAAATAAAATTTATTATTTAAAAAAATAAAATCTTGATGGAATCAAACAATTGACACCCCCAGAGCACCCCCCAATATACCTACTCCCCAGGAGGTCATGTAGTGAGCAGATCTCTGTGTGGATACAATGTATATTGTAGTTCCAAAAGTTTTTGACTTTAGCTAATCTCTTTCATATGGTAAATTATAATAGGATTATTTTATAAAAATGCTACTGACAGAGTTGCCTGGCACATCTGGGTCTTTTATACCCCTTTAGATTTGTTACCAGATATTAAACATTAGCAAACTTCCGAGACAGGTCTAAAATGTAGCATTTAGGTATCATTTCTTTCAGAGAGAAAGTTGATGGCATTCTAATGACAAAGCTGTGAAGTGTTACAACATTACTTAAAGGTCACCAGATGTGGGATTAAATTGTCACTAATCTATTTTTTATGCCAATGTGAAATTGATAATTCAAGGGAAGCGAGTATCTTTATCAGTTAATGTCACAGCATTCAATAATTATTGTATTTATTATTTCCCCATCCCAAATTAAAATCCTGATTGGCGAAGAAGCATTTTATGAGTCTGGGGAGCTCTTCTGACATTTAATATAATCTTCCAATAAGTCAGATGGGTAGTTGTTTTCATGAAAGCTGTGGACAAAGCGCTATTAAAC
The DNA here is from genome assembly GCF_014898055.3 of Talpa occidentalis. Classification (NCBI taxonomy): domain Eukaryota; kingdom Metazoa; phylum Chordata; class Mammalia; order Eulipotyphla; family Talpidae; genus Talpa; species Talpa occidentalis. The sequence goes on from NW_023601653.1 coordinate 15,251,999, forward strand.
CAAACGCAAGGAAGACATTATTTTGTAAATAACTATGGTGATTAAAGCTTTGTTTCACATCATTAAAAATGTGTTACTCCATCCAGCATTGCCTCTCACTAGTGCTGTTCAGCAGGCGATGCCTCAGTTTGAAGAAACAGAGAAAGAAAAGAGGGGAATTTAGGGGAAGACCTAAATAGAACCAGAAATCTGGTGAACACATGAGAGAAAGCTGAGCTACCTCTGCCTACGGTCCTTTAGGGGTACCATTGTGCCCTTAACTATCATGGTACTTCTGGAACTTTCTCAAGGAATCTTCTGTGGTCTGAGGATTTATGTAAATGCTGTTTTAGCATTGCCTCTGCCTTTGGACCAGTCTTTATTGACCAAGTGAGAAGTTTAAAAACTCGGTGTGGTCTCATTTAGGCAACATTAGACTTCTGCCAAGCCTCTAGCACCCCACAGTGCCTGCATTATTGCTCATACAATTAGAGATGGCTGCCTGGGAGAGGCTCCCTGCAGCAGCCACTCTCCCAAGTCCATCCATTTCCCCTTGCCCAGCACGCCTGCTCCTGGCTCATTTCAGCTTTCATTAGCCTTTGCAGTGCTGGGTGCGAAGGTGCAGCTCACCTAATCGCCACCATTCTGGAGTGCAAAATAGAACACCCCTGTATTGGGCTCCTACTTTTGTCACTCACGTATCTAATTGGAGGCTGAAAAATGTGGTTTCTTATATGCAGGTCAGTCCCATCAGAAAGGAATCATAAAAGACCAGATGTTCTCTGAGCTGATATTGCTCTAAGAGGGAAAAATATCTGCACCACCCCACCCCCAGGTACTTAGGGATAATGAACGAGCGAATATGCAGTAGTCTGCTTGGGGGTCAATTTGGACTGATCACTTGGGTGCTTGCCTGACGGATCTGATTGTGAAGATAGTGGCAGTCACTGTCTGAGCCAAGTAGTTAGATCATTATGGAAGTCACTACTCTCCGACTGATTAAAATAATTGCTTCAGTGACTGTTGTGGATGAGTGTCTCATATATCATATATTGGCTTATGTGAAAACAAATTGGTTTATGTAACTGCAGCGTTCATTTTCTGGCATAGATGTGCATACAGGTGTTTGGGAGTCTTTTCTCCCCCCAGCTCCAGGTTAACTTTCTGCAGGGAGGGTTCTTTCTGCTTGAAGGCAAAGTCATCACCAACAACTCCTCTTGTGCAGAAAAGGAATCTCTTCCCAGTAATTGCAGCTACTGCTCTGGGCCTGCATTCCATCATTCTGCCTCAATGTATGACCACATGTGGGAGGTCCCAGGGACAGAGAAGACATGGCACTGTAACAGGGCAGGGTGAGGGGCACGCTGGGACCCCCAAACCTTCCTGCTCTAAATAAGTTCTGCCATCTGCCACATCAAGCCAAAACATACTCTAGTGTGCAAGACCTTCAATGGAAAAGAATTTTAATACAATTAGTGTGCAAGAGAGAGAGAAGAGGAGAGAAAAAATGTAGTTTCAAATAGTTTCCATCCGAAGTTGCCCATCCTTTGGGGAAGTAAATGTCCAGCCAAACAGGGTTGGCTCAAAGCAGGGCCTCTGAGGCCCCAAAGCTTGCCAAAGGCCTAAGACACCTTTTGGTGGGGATCCATAAGAAAGGGACAGAAGGGGCCAGGCTAGTCTGAAAGGAAGAGAGCAAAATGAAAATACAAGTCAAGATAAAGACTGCTATTGCCAGCCTCCCCATGGGTCTCTCTCTCCTGTCTCTGTTTCTTTCAAGTGTGTCCTTCCATGTTCCCCAAGTTCCTGGTGCAAATCCAAGGCCGAGAAGCAAGCACAGCTTCTTCACATGTCTCTCTGCTCCATGTGCCTCCTCCAGGTCCTCTTGGTCTCTTTCCTACCTGTCCCCCTGCCCCTGCCTCCCCTTCTCTCCTCTTCCCTGCCCAGATCTACTCTTCCTTAGGGTGGGGCAGGGAATCTGGAACCTCTCCTTCCCTGGGGATTACCCTGTGGCAGCACCGTTCTGCTAGGCCACAGCCAGGGTCATCCCCATCTCTGGGGCCACAGAAGGCCAGCCCTACCATTGCACATGGTTTGAGAGATGGGGTAAGGTGGTTTCCAAAAGACTATTGGGGAGGTATTTCCCAGAATAGGTGGGTAGATCCTGGGTAGGAAAAAAAGACATACAGATGTCTACTCCAGTGTGTGATTAAGTCAGGCCTGGGTTCCAGAGAACATCAGTAGCCTGCATAGGCCTGTGGTGGGTGCCTTGAAATTTAAAGATCACATGTAAACAGTTCACACAGTGGCTTTATGGGAGAGAGATCCAGTTAATTATTAATGGGATAAAATGAAATAGGGCTTGGCACATAGCAAATGTACCACGAACTGTAGACAATTATGTAGCTTATCCTTGTCTGGATCCTTTTTTATATATGCCTATTTTATCACATACGTTGTGCTTGTGATAAAAATCCTGAAAAGTTTTCATGCAGGGTCTTACTTCCTACATGAATTTCGAAGTTGGAATTTGGTGTCAGAGGTAGACCAGCTCACCAAGAAGGGAAACAGGAAGGATGGATGGAAGAGGAGGACTCATGATTTCATGGAAGAAAGCTGTGGGGGTTGAAGGGAGGGGCCTGGAACTGAATGAAGGGTTACAGTCAAAGGAAAATATCCCCCCCCACCACCACAGAAAGGTGTGTATTGTATAAGGAATGCTCCTGGGGGAACAGAACATAATCTACAGAAATGTCGACCTACCTGGCTTTTCCTGGAAACTGTTCAGGGGAGCAGGAGGAAGCAGGCTTTGTAAATTAATAAACAGGGAGCGTCCTGGGACCTGTTTTACTTTGGCTCCTGGTTAGCCTTGTAATTTGGGGCAGCAGATGCTTCTGGTTGAACTTGAGTTTTATGATTCATTTTGAAGAGCGGTAACTCCATGAAAGTTAGAGGAAGAACTCTTTGTAGGTGAGATACACCTGGGACTGCTGTTTAAATTAAAAAAAAAAAGGCTATTTTTGCATTTATTGTTGGGAAAGCAAATTTCTAAAATCTTTCTTGTCTCAAATCTCTCCTTCCTGTGGTTTTGTAGGCTGGAACAGGAGCAGTAGTGTCTGGGGGCTCAGGCCTGGAGGGTTGGATAAAAGAACAGCTGGCAGGTTCTTTTCTGACTTCATTCATTTATTCATGTCATCTTGATGAGGTATCTCTTCTAAGCAGAGCCAGGACTGGGGTGACACAGCAGACAACTAGGGCACAGTATTGAAGTGGTTGTTTGTTCTCCAGTTTGGGAGAGGGGGGAGCTAGTACCTCAGTGACTTTGAGGTACTAGGATCCACTTATTTAGGATCTACTTCCCCAAAAGTGTCCAGGGTAGGCTTTTCTCAATGAGTGTCAACTTGAGGTTGATAGAGTTTCTCTGGGCCTCAGAGAAACTGTTACCATAGCCTGAAAGAATGAAGACGACCCAGATTTAAGATCATCTCTAGAAATGGCCTTTTTATTAGAGAAACCTGTCTTATGGCAGGACAAACATCTAGAGGCAAGGTTTTGTCCTATGAAGTCATCTCTTCCTCATCATATGAGATATCTCTGTGCTCCTTCACCCACCCCACTCCCCCAGTACCCTACTCCATTCCTCAGCTTGAGGTATAAACCCTCAGTTTGTCCCTTTTACTCCAGAATTCATAGCCATGTAAGTTCTCCATACTGTAGTAAAATTTGGTCTTTTCTCCCACTAATTTGTCCAGTGTTGGTTTGTTTATTCAAGCAGCCTGAGCAGAGCCAAGAAGGGTGGGGGGATTTTCCCCTGCACCCCTACATTTGTCTCACCATAGTTCAGGCCCTGTTCTTATAGACCAATTACTGTGCGAGGTGTCTGAGTGCTAAAGGAAAATGCGACATCATCTGTGATTCCAGTAGGTTTCCTGCCTGGACAGTCCATGAGATGAAAGTGGACCTTGAGATGTGTTAGGTCACCTGATTCTCACAGATGTGGGATGTGAAAAAAGGAAGATTTAAGTTCAAGGATGCTTCAAGCTGATGTTGGTAGAGAGAAGCACAGATATCTTCTGTTTTCTGCCACGTGCTTTGGAATTGTCCTTATTACTTTTAAACTAAAAAATTAGATGTCATGCTCCTATTTTTATTATTAGCAGCATTAATCTTATTGTTAAATAGGACAAGCCATCTCATAAGGATAATAATAGTGACATACTAATGATACAGAAAAACAACTATATAAATGCATTATTCCATTTGGTCTTTACAACAACTCTTTGAGGGAGGTAGTAATATGATTTCTACAGAAGAAGAAATTGAAACTCAGAAAAGCCAAGTTATCTGCAAAGTTTCAAGGTCAAATTTCACGCTCAGGCTTGTCCAGCAGGCTCCCTCAAAGGACCAACCTCGGCCAGCGGTGGTGGGAGGTATTGCCAGCACCTTCTCCAAACTCCTATCCCTAAACGAACTTTCCTTTTAATTGCTTGTTTTTAAAACCAAATAAAAGGCAAACCAAATAATTTTCGGCTTTCTGAGGTGGAGACTGAGGTGAAAGGCAGCCATCTGCCCTCTGAAAACCCCTATCCACTTCGCCACAGTTCACCTCATGCTCTCCCTCCCTGCTGCAGCACGGCAGATGGGACCTGGGAGAGAAAATAGAAAGACAGTGGCAATCGCTGTCACTTCCTCACTGCCCTCAGGGAGCAGGAGAGCAGTTATTGCCTCGCTGGGTCAGTCAGGCAGGCCGGGATTTCTGCTCTTATGTTAATTAGAAAGCAGAATCTTAAGAGCCAATTTTGACAAAGAACTCTATGTCCAATTTTCTCCTGGCCCTGATTGTGAACGGCCTGATCAATATTAAATCTAATTTACAATGATGGCCCCCGTGAAGCTGGCAAATGTTATGTCAACATACCATAATGACTTTGGCTTCCCGAGCACACTTGTTAGCGCGGCCACATCTGCCACTACCACTCTCTTAACCGCTCCCACCTCTAAGGCCACATCTGTGATAACGCCCCTCAAGTTCTCCCGCCTTCTTTTCCATCCACAGAGGCCACAGTCCTGTCAATCCTTGTCTCCTCATTCCTATCTGATGAACTCCGGAAAAGAAGGAGCACACAATTAATTTTCATCCCACAACTGATGAACCAAAGAAAGAAATAATTGCTACTCCATTTTAATAATGGCAACTTTTATGAAATTTCCATAAAGACAATTCAGAAAGGAGCATGGGGATTATTTCTCCATGGGAGGCCCAACTGGTTTGTTTTGTTTCATAATGTTTATGTTATTACCATTCCATGTCGTCTGCATTTGCATCCTTTGTCTCTGGGGCAAGTTCTTGTAACTAATTTGTGAGGCGCTGAATATGAGAGCTATAACAAGAGCAAGGCTCCCATGCTGAAGTTTCCGGTCTTTCCACTTCTCTGGGGAGATTGGGGAGATGCTCTGCTGGAGAGAGGCATGAAGTTTCCAGAGACATTTCCGAAAGCCAGGAGGCAGATATCACTCATGTCACTCCTTCCTAAAACACTCTTGGGCTTGCACTGTTTGTGAGAAAAAGTCCAAACTGCTTAGTATTTTTTTCTCAGGTTCCTTCAGCCAGCTTGTCCCCATGGTCTGCTCCAGACAACAGGCAGCTCTCAGTCCTTTATATTTGTGACAGTTACTGGTGGTTGGAGAACATTGCCAAAGGAAAGAATACAAGATGTGAGCTCAGTTGCCATAACTGGGATGTAAAGATGGCCTGCATTTGCTTTTTTGGGACTAGAGAGACCTAGATTGTCCACAGAATCCAAAAGTGAGACTGAATTCACAATGATTGAATGGCTTCATCATAGAAGCATGGAGGGTCTAAAAGTCTTGGATGGTAAGTACACCTTTGGGTGTTGTTTCACCTGGCTTGAGAGCCAGCCAGAGGAGGGACCTGACTGATCACAGTGATTTTAAGATGACAGAGACTACAAGGCTCTCCTTGATTGAATGTCAGCAGTGATTGTACTACAAGACACTCCAAGATTTAGTAATGTTAAAATATAAAAGCAAAGGTATAGTACATGCTAAATATAGTAGCTAATATAGAAGCAAATATAGTAGCTAGAACATGATGAATGATTAAGACCAGAACTTAAAAAACGAAGTGTGGGGGCAGAAGCTTATTTATTGAATAGAGCTGGAAGAAAAAAAAAAAGAAGCAGATGGCACCAACTGTCTCCTATTACTGTTCCACTCTTGTTTCCATTCAAGACATTCTTGGGGAAGATGTAGTTGGTGGTGGAGAGGTGGAGAGTTTCCTCTTGAGCATCAAGATTAATGGCCCTGGGTCTTGGGTTGGGCCTCAAGACATCATCTGAACCAGTTGAATAATTCAAGGTCAGAGGTCTTACAGAGCAGGACAGGCTTACAGGATTGCGGGCTTTATTCAGAAGTGGGGTTATCGCCTCAGCTCCACTCAGAAAAACTGCCTGCATCATGGCAGACTTACTGCTTTAATTGCTTATGGTGACAAAATTGAGCTTGGAGGGCATCTGGATTTGTGACCCAGTGTAATAAGTCTGAAGCTTTCCAAAGAGCTTGTAACCTCCTAAGTAGAAAGCACTGACATGGATTCTCCATGACTGAAGATTCCAAGGGGCAGAGGGAGAGAAAGCGATACGAGAGGAGACCGAAATGAGAAAGTAAAGCTTTACCAAAGGGCAGAGCATTTACCATCCCTTCCATTTTATCTCAAGCCTAAGATAAACATTCTCATCAAATGGAAAGTGTGTCAATGGAAATAGCACTCTTTGACACTATCCTGTTGCTAAGGTTACTTCAGAGAGAGAAAAATTTCAAGCAAATTATTGGTATGTGGCCCTGAGGACTTTTAACTACAAACAGAAAACTTAACCATTAGGATAATAATGCATTACATTTTCATTCACATGCTTCAATTTTCTTAATATCAATAGCATACATTTCAATTATCATAAAATTAGTGCTTGAGTGTGCAGGAAACACATCTTTTTGCAAGAAAATGTTGATGCCATAATTGTTAGCAGAAATTGGGGGAGAGTTTCAAGCTCTTTGTGGCTAAAAGTTCCCTTTCCTTCAGTAATGTGACTGTTAAGCTGGTTTCCTTCTTTTCTAAATGAGAGACATTTAAACCAAACTGCCCCAGGGGAGCTAAACTTGGGCTCACATCATAGTTGAGACTTGGACATATATGAGGGGGGTCGTAGAGAAGTGGGGACTTGCATTTTTACTGTTGAGGAGTCAGAGACTTGCTTGATGAAGTTGAGTGTTTTAGTCCATTTTTAGTGTTTTGATGAACATTCTCATCAGAATGATTTCCCAGTGTCTGCTGCAAAGTTTACCTCAAAACCAAGACACAGAGGTGAGATATGAGTCATGGAGCTGGTGCTCTGAAGTCTTAGTATTTTAAGTGTCACAAAAGAACAGGCAAGCCTTTCAATAACAAACCAATAACCTTCTGGAACCTTGAACTTTTTAATTAAGAAAGAGAAATAAAGGTGCTAAAGGACCGAGGAAAGAAGGGAAAATGGAAAAAATTGAGAATATGAGTTGAGCAAGGTACAGATAAAAACGTCATTAGGTGTCCCTACTTTGAAATTAAGAGCAAAATCTATTAAATCCACAAGCTCGCTCTCGTTTTTAAAGGTGTAATCAGATGTCAGTTTTTGCTGATTAACATCACAAACATCTTACATTTCATAAGGTCCGTAAAAATCTTCCTTAATTCAAGGTAAGATTGGAGAGACACACAGGCTATTTCCAATAGAGATTCAAAGGACCGGTGCACCCATTCAAAACACAATGAGCTTAGGCAGAACGCTGTGTTACAATATCAATTATCCTCACTGAATAGCATTTCTGCCCCCCTTTTGTGTGTCTTTTTGGAATAAGAATGTATGTTGCCCTTATTAATCCTACGGAATTACTTTTTTCCTGCTCCTTAGGAAATCTAGCAAATGCAGACAGTTTCAGCAAGTTAACAAAAAAAATCTAATTTCCACTTGAGCAGCTCTGAGGTTAGGTCAGCAGAAAAAAAAAACCCGCAGTAGCTGGTGTTGATGAATATTTTATAAGCTCTACCATCTAATAAAAGATGTATTTAAAAATGGGCAGGATGCTGGTTAAGAAAATGTCCTGTTATTTAATTACCATGTAGATAAAAGTTGAGTTTTGGGTGTAATGAAGGAATGAACAGCCCACAGACAAGTTCGATTTCGGGTCTTTAGACTCTTTTTGTTCTGTTCACCATAGATCTTCCATCTTGGCTCCAACTGCTGACTTGTACAATCAATGAGGCAACGGGGTGATTACAGAGCTTGACCCATGTGGAGATTATTTAGTGGCCTCAATGGACAAGAGAAATCTTTAAAAAGCTTCTAATTAGCACATCCAGTCAATGAAATTGCAAACCTCATTATTTGAGTCAGGGCCAGAAAACCACAGGCCAATATAACCCCCAAATGACATCTTGGCAGTATTTGGAGCTTCTTACCCACAGAGTTCAGAATTATCCTCACCATGATCTATAATAATAATAATGACAATAACTGTGACAACAACCACCGCCATCTAAAAATAGTAGCAGCCATTTATTGAGCACTTACTATGTGCCAGGCCCAGTGTGAGGTGCCTCACATGCATCATTTCTTCCACTCTTCATAATAACACATGCTTATTTCATATCTAAAGAAGCTGAGGTTAAAGCATGTTTATAGCTAGCAAGTGATTGAATTTGCTCTAATGTCAAATGGCTTTGCTGGAAGGGAGGCCCAGTGCAATCGCTTTTCTAAAAATAACTTAGAGTTTTGATATGCCCAATGGAAAGATGACAAATGCTCATAAAAGAATGATATTCCCTGGGGCCTCCCTGGTGGCCTAGGGCTTAAGTCTCAGTGCTATCACTGCTATGGCATGGGTTCGATCCCTGGCCAGGGAGCTAAACCACATGGCACAGCAGACCTCTCCTGTCTTGCCTACTGCTCCCCTCAGCAGTGTATTTCAGTAGATCCACCTGTTTTGCTCCCCACTCTGTCTCTGGTGAATCCTTTCACCCCCTGCATCTCTGGCCTACACCCCAGTTCTTCTACAAAAAGAAAAGAATGACATTTTATGCAATTGCACATTCCCTGTGCAATTCCCTCTGCACATCCTCCTTTAGGAGGAGACACACTGACTCTTTATTAGGATTATGGGGGGAACAGAAAGAATAGGGGTAGGAGTTAGGTGTCCCGAGTTCCAGGACCAGCTCATCCATAACCTCCTTACATCACTTCACTTCTCATTCTCGGTGGCTTATTCCTGAAAGTGATGATTGTAATATTTGCTCTCTCTCCTGGCAGGGTTGTGCTGAGGAACAAATGTGATAATGTACCTGAAAGCTCTTGGAAGAGCTTCAAGTGTTATGTAAATGAAAGGTGGTAATTAAAAACCTCCAGAGAAGGGCAGCCTATCTCAGTCATCAATTATCATGTTTTCTTCCTTGTCAGGAAACCTGTATTTTTCATGCTTCTTGGGGGTATAGATAGCTCTGTGCAAAAATTTTTGTTTGGGAAATGTGTGAAGAAAGGGATCATCCTGACAGCTCAAAACCTATTTATGATAAGAAATAACTACATATAAATTGATGAAACCAAAGGCAGATGCATTCTCATGTGAAATTGTGAAAATTCAAACCTCCATTTATTGGTTTTTATATTTAGTTATAGGAAGATAGACTACTTAACTGTCATAACACACATGAAGCTCAACTGACTTACTGTTTAAAAAAAAAAGAAAGATTTTTGAGGAAAAATATGAAAAATATAAATACCATGCTTTGGAACTTGAGTGTGGGGATACACCTGAGAAGTTTGAATTCACTCTTTGCTCACATTATACTTTTGATGAAATTCAGTTATGTTCCTGGATAAAAGCCAAAATGGAATTGGGTATTAGATTACTTCCCAGATGGTAGAATGACATAGTGAAATGCCTTAGGCTTTAGATTCAAGAAGAACTGGACAATAATTGCAACCCTGTTGCTTAGAGGTGCTTATTCATCTCTGAGCTTCTGTTTCTATACAGCTGCTACATGCAATCCACCCAATGTTTTAGGTATTTTATTATTACATTGACCAATATAACCTGGGCAATGAAGACCAAATCAATGTAATAGCTATGTCTAAGTGCTATGGAGTGACTAACTTCTTTCTCATCCAACTGTTTTTCAGCACAGATAAATAGTGCATGGACTGATTTGAATTTTATCTTCTCATATTTTGGCTAAAGTTCCTCAAGGAAAGAAAATTGAATCAACTGAGTTGTTGAGATGGGATAAGGGCAAGATAATACTTGTATAATCAGGATTTGGTAGGGAAGGTAAACCAGAGTTTACCATTTTAGATGGGTGAAAGCAGATTGAATTATAGTATTAAATGACTGAGGATTTTAGATTTGTCCTAGAGTTTTGCTTCTAAGATTTCTTTTCATTTATAGAAGACCATTTATAGAAGACCAATTGATTTGCGAGATCAATTTAGAAGAGATTAATTTCTTCAATTGTGAAGCTGCTTCAATTCTGAGTATATGTGACAATTCCCTTATATGTGACTCTTCACCGTCTCCTTAAAGGATTCTCTCTTTAATTTTTGCCATTTTAATTATAATGGGTTTTAGTGTACATCTTTTTGGGCTTATTTTGTTTGAATGCTTTGAGCTTCTTGGATCTGGATGTCACTTTCCTCCCTCAGTTTGGAAGAGTTCTTGGCTATTATTTCTTTAACTTGGATTTCTGTCTCTCCTTTCTCCTTCTGGAACCCCTATGATGCAAATGTTTTTCTTTTTGATGCTGTCCCATAGATTTCTTATATTGTATTCAATTTTTTTATTCTTTCCTCTCTTTTGGGGATGATTTCCACCCTATTTTCCATGATGCTTATTCATTCATTGACCTAATTGGATCTACTGCTGAGCCCCTCTATTGTATTTTTAAGTTCAACCATTGCATTCTTTACCTTTGTGACTTCAGTTTGGATCTTTTCTGTATTTTCTCTGTCCTTGTTGTATTTCTCAATTTGTTCATCCATTATTCTCCTAATCATGTCAACCTGAAGCCCTTTTCCAGTAGCTTGGTTCATTCTGTTGTATTAGGGATTTTCCCCAGAGTTTTGTCTTAATCCACTGATTGGGATGAATTCCTTCCTCCTCATTCTGTTTGATGCTCTGTGATTATTGGCATGGATTAAGCTAGACTGCTTTTCTTCCCAGCTCTGCTGTTGCAGTTAGAATTTCAGGGCTCAGTGTTTTGGCTGGTGTGTTGGTCTTGCATGCTATGATTTCTGTTGTTGGGTTGAAACTTCACCAATCAAGATGACTCTAGTTCAAGCGCCAATGGATAGGTGGTCCAAGAACCCCACCTACAGAATGAGGACCAGAGATGGGAGGCGCTATCAGGGTTGCTGCAATAGACTGCTAAAGGCATAAGCCTCCGTTGGTGCTTCAGTCTCTTGAACTGAGGAGGGGTCTACCATCACCACGTGGTCCAGGAAGATCAAAGCAGACCACTAGTAGTTTTCTCCCAGAAGCCCCTAACTGAAATTGACCTTTCAGCTAGAGCCTAGTTTTAATCTCAGCAAGCTTTGCTGGCAATGCCTTTCCCTTGACGCGCAGGCACAAAGGAAGAGGCCAGAGGGCTGTAGGCTTGAGTCATAGGAAGCTGTGGATTGTGTAGTAGTTAGGCCTAGAATCCTGCCAGGTCCAAGATGGGGTGGGAGCTCTTGCTTCTCTGGAACACTAAGCCAGCTGCCAGCAGTCCCAGGTGCCTTTAGCTCAAGGCCTGCTCAGCTGTCTGTGATCTCTCTGGGAGGCATGTCAAGCTGCAGATGGCTTGGAGCTACTAGAAGTTCCAGGAGTCTGGGTGGGCAAAGGTAAGTGTCTCTAGCTGTCAGCAGCCCTAGCTCAGTGCCCTGCTCTTCATCAGTGATGCTTGTGGTAGATGGTGCTTGCCTAGCTACAGTGTGCTAGAATTTCAGGGAAGCCTTGGGAGGGGAGGTTGCTTTTTGGTATTACCGAGCTAGCAGCACACAGCCCCAGGTACGTCAGCTCCATGTTCACCCAGAAGTCAGTGTTCTTAAAAATATGCTACACTCGTTTGTCTGCAGTGCACTAGGAGCTGGGGGGAAGCCTTGGGATTCCTGGTGGGGAGGGCTAGGGGCCTCTCCCAATGCCTCAACATTCTGGCTGGGACTGCTTCTCAGGCTTCCCTAACCTTTATGGTGGTCTCTGTCGCACCTCCTTTTGGAGACATTGATTGTCAAGTCTTCAATTCTGTTCCAAGTGCCCTTGCTCCCTCGCTGATGCTGCCCTGCTGGGTCCATGGAAGAAGAGGCGACTCCAGCTGCCTGTTAGTCCTCCATCTTGGATCCCAGTTCTGAATTGCTCATTCTTGAAGCTTCAACTCAAATGTATAATCCTTTGTAAGATTTTAACTTTCCCAAACCAACTTAAGAGTTTCTTTGCTTCAGCCCCAATTTGAGCAACACTGTTACTGTTTTGTAATAGCTTTTTTTGGTTGGATTTCTTTCATTTTGTACTCTGTTTCCCTGAGAAACTACAATCTCCAGGAAGCAGGCTTGATTTCCTGCTTATGGCCATAACTCCAGTGCCCATGGCAGCACCATTGTCACTGCCCCTTTTCTCTGTCACGCATGTGGGCTGGGGACACAAAAGGGCCACATAGGCTTCTCTCAATGTCCCAGAAAAGGTTTCTTCCAGTAAGTGTTGTCTTGGTGTGGGGAACCGAAGACCAACTGAGGTCTCGGGAGCCTTGGAAGTCTATTACCTTTACTTGATGAATGCAGATTACTTTAAATTAAGAGCAGTGATGGTCCTATAGGCTACGAGAAGACTTGTCCTCATTTCAGTTATTTGCCCTTTTACTATTTGAAGAAGCCATCACTGCTCCCACTTTTCATGATCTAGGAGAATGTGGTTTGGGGGTTCCCAGAAAAGTGAGAGTATAATCAGTGACCATGTGCTACTTATTGAGAAACTTACCTTGTTACTCAACATAAAAGGATGAGGCCATCTTCTCCTTGTGACATCCCCCTTCTCTATCCTTGTCACCCCTGGTCTTTACACACAGGATAAAAATCAACTCCATTTTACTTGAGAATTTACAGCCACGTTAATTCTCCTTGGGTACATTATGAAAAGATAATTATTATTGATTTTTCCATTGCTAACTTATCTGATGCTGTTTTGATTATCCTTCCAGCTGGAAAGGAGTCCAGAGAGTGAGAGGTTGTTCCCGGGTACCCCAACACATGGACACAGCTACCTTTTTCTTTTATTTCCCTTCTGGTCCTTATCTTAAAAATGGCTTGTTAATAATCTCCATTGAGTGCTGGGAACAGTTGGAAAATGAGCTTTGACACATTCTAAAGTCTTTTTTGGAAGAGGGCGCAGGCGCTAATGGAAGTACTTGTCCAAAAATTCACCTCCGCTCTGATTTTGTATGACATTTCCCATCATGTAGAACATGATTAGCTGTCTTTTCAAGTGCTTCTTTAGGCCAAGTCCATTAATGAGATTTTGTTTAGTCCAGTGTGAGTCAGGCCAAGCATGTTTGCTCATAGATGCGCATTAAAGGAATTGAGCTTGACTGGTAAGTGGCAGCCCAATCTTTTGGGCTGAGGTAATTTTCCAAAGCCGATTTTCTTAGTGTTCAGCAAAGTGGAATGTAATTTTAATTTGCAAGGAGAACTTTGGCTTCCATGAAACAGAACCATCAGCTGTTTTTCAAAGCCTTTCTTCACAACAATGCCAGGGAGGTCAGAATTGAGTGGTTAGAGACACAAACAAATTTAATAAAAAGGAGGCCCCCAAACAAATTAAAAAGTTTATCTTGAAATTTCATTTTACAAAAGGGGGAACAGAAAAGTTCAGCAAGTATTCTTGTTTAATGATGTCCAAATACAGCACAAGTGTAAGAGCAAACTGTCATAGGAATGCATATTTAAAGATATTACAAAGCTAATTTGAATAGTTTTAGCTCAACAACCAGTCAGAAGCATCAAAGGCATTTATCTCCGTACAGAAGATACTTTATATGGAGGATTCAAATGGGCAAAACTTTTTAATTGGTTCACTTCTGCAGTGCAACACATAAAAAGTTTATGGAGGCAACAATTCATTAGACACTGCGGCATCAGACCAGAGCATCAACTATTTATAATTCAGCCTGCCATTCAGACATGTGGCCACATCAGAATATGATATGAGAATTCACAAGCGGGTAGATTCTCATTAACCATTTATCTCCTTTTGTAAAGTTGAGGGCCATATAAATAATTCTTTCATTTCGTCTTCTTATGTCAAATAAAACATAAGTAAATGCACTATTTAGATCCCCATATTATAGAAAGACGATGGCGTCCAATGCAAATACATGTACAATACAATATAGCCTCATGGATTATATGAGTCTCCATTTCCTGCTCACTTTCTTTTCTTCCTCCCAGCCTATGGGGCCTGTGAAAATGTCAGGAGCAGGGCTGACAGGGAGAGAAGACAACATATTGCTCCATTTATGACTCTTTCCTGAGACATTTACTTGCAAGTGTAAGTTTGGAGGAATAGTTTAAGGATATTTAGCCATGAATACAAATAAGAGCCTGGGTCACATATGGATATAAGGATTTTATGGACACTGCAAATGATCCCAGAATCCAGATCCAGGGGAAATGGATTTGCTAAAGAGTGACCTTGGGAACTGGGGTTTGTGTTTTTCTACCTTTTTTTTTTTTTAAAAACAGGGAGGGAGAAATAGTAGGACGAGAATGTGAAAAGCTAGGCATTGTGAAAAAAGGAACGGACGTTTTCTAGAATTTAGGAACAGTAATCCTTGTCTATAGCAGCTGACGACAGCTGCTGTTATGTCTCTTTCACCTTGGAGGAAGAGGATCTAGGGGTTGGGACAAAGGTAGCTGATGTGATTAGTCCTCGTGGTACCATTAGCCTAAGGAGATCGAAGTTTTCCTGGAGGCATAGGAGCAAGAGCAGGTTCAGTGTTAAGGTTAATAGAGATCAGAGTCAGGATCTCCCTTAGATCAGACACTATCTGCAGTCTGCAGTCTTCATCACCTGATTTTTCCTTTGAGGGTAACGAGGGAGCAAACTAGCAAGTTTAGATGATGCATTTCTCTTGCAGAACCTGCTCGGCAGCCTGGGGTTTCTGGAGAATTGCCTGCCTTGTGTCCAGTACACAATATCATAAAATGTGTTGTATTTGAGAAATGAGCTAAGAAGTGACACAGTGGAGACTGAAACTACCCCGCTGCTTTCTGTCCCAGCCCACCCATGCTGGAGCCCACGTACAGTGAGGCCGGACCATGCCACTCGGCAATGCATGCTGCAGTTTGGAGGCGATTTATGGTGCATCATCATTAATGAATAATGTAATCATTGCAATAAAAATAACTAGTCTTTATTGAACACCTATTGTGCTAGGAATTTACATACAAAGGCACATCCTTGTGTCGAATCCTTATTATCGCCCTGAGAGATCAGCATTATAAACCTCATTTTATGCACAAGGGAGGTTCAGAGATGGTGAGCCCAGTGTCTCAGTCACAGTAAGCGCAAAGGGGAGGTCGGGACTCAAATCACAGTCTGTCATCCTGCCTCACAGTGTCAAGGCATTTGCTTGGTCCCTGCCCTGGATGTTCTCTGGCTACTGAATGAGTTTAGTTAGTACACCAGGCAGCCTGGCAATGCTAGGGAGCTAATGTCCCCAAGGGCAACCCTCAGCCACTGTGGTTTAGAAACATAAAGATTAACATCCGGTTTCCCTGCCCTCCAGCAATTCTGAGGTGTTTTTTATTCTGTACAATCATTCAGAGAGTCCCCAAAGGCCGAGTCTCAGTTGCCTACAGAATAATCCCTCATTACCCACCTCTTAAGGGTCTTCCTTCTCTTTTCACTCTCCATGTTTGCTTGTAGTGTTTCCTCAATGCCTCCTCCTGCACACCAGCTTTACCCAAGACCCAAATTAATATAACTTCTTTCCTCTGGGAGGTCTTCTGTCTGCTGGGTAATGACAGAATTATGCAGCATTTATTGTTGTATTTAGTATGAAAAATTAAGACAGATGAGAAAGACTAGCTGTGTATGTCAGAAAAGAACAGGAGTTTTAGAACAGCATAGACTGTCCCCCCCTTTTCATGGCTGTGTGGAGAAAAAATATTTCCCCAAGTATTTACACCTGTCTCTAAGCCAACAGATTGCAGATTTAGGCCTTCAAGTTGACTAATAATGTGGGAGTCATTTAGGAGTAATAAAATCAAGTTTACACACAACCACGTGCCATATAAATGCTCCCCCAAACCGAGGAGATTGAATCAGAAATGATATGAAGAAAAATGAGCTTGCTACATCTCATTAGGGATGGACTGCTGGATTTGCATTTTTGTTTAATACTCAAATGCTGCCACATTATAGCTGAGTCATGACTTCAGCTTCCTTTAACAAATTCAAATGAGATCAAATCAACAGACATCTAGAATACGAGGCATTAACAAATCGGAAAATGGTGCTGGTGATCAACTAGTTCTTGTGTATGGAACAGCGTGCCCCCGAGCTTCCAATTTCCCTCAGATTCTCTGAATTTGTTGTACTTATTAAATAGATTAAATTCAGTGGTTATTTCACTAGTTGGGATAAGTGGCTATATCTGTAGAGAAGAAAAATTTGTTAAAAAAAAAAAGACCACAGGTATATAGAAATGACACCAGGGTCCTACAGATAATGAACAAAGAAATGACTTTTCTGTGATTCCCACTTTCCTGTCATTATCAGAGAGGGAATATTGCCAATATTCAGTATCCTATTCCAAATAGGATTCATCCTCTGCTGATGAGATAATAGTTCATTTAGACCGAAAATTATTGTGCAGTTTAGAATCATCCTCTCCCTTTCAATTTGCTTCCCTCTTCCAATATCATCAGATTCACAGTTAGTTATAAAGGCGATATATGGTTTTAAAACATCATCTTATTTTCTTCTTTTCTGCTAACGAGTTGTATAAAATAAGTATGATTTTCCTAATATTCATTTTGAGTGTCAGAAATATACAATTTAGCAAGGAGCATCAAAGCGCTTTTAATGCTGCAATTTAGTGACAAAACACCTCTCAGTTTTCAAGTGCCTCTTGCTATATTTCTTCATTTCAAAGGATTTATTGTATTATTTCCTTAGCTGTAATGGTTGGGTCCTATCGTAATAGGCTTATTTTGATATTTTCTCCACAGTTTAAGTTATTTCAATAACGGCTAACTCTACCTTTGAATGATGCTCAGCAAACAGGAAAACAGTGGGTGTCCTACTTTGCCTTTTCTGTCTCAGCATCTTCAAGGGATCATTTCATCATTGACAAGTGTGTGTGCTATCTGAATACTGAGTTCCTCCTCCTTCCATTTGAGGAAAACTCTGGCTCCCTGGACACATGCTCTAGTTAAAAAAAAAAAAAAAAGAATTCTAACAACCATTACCTAAAAAGTCGGAACTTCTAAATGTAAAGATCAGTGATGGCTTGCATCAGAAACAAGTTGTGGACAAATAAGCCTCCCCGAAGGCTTAGGCAATTAAACAGAATGTAGTGCGGGAGGTGATATGGTTACTCTCCACTGGGTCAGTCGGAACTTGGGTGTAAGTAAAGGATAAGCACTGCTTTCTAGAATTCCTCTTTTTTACCGTCTTCCAAGCATTCTACTTCTGGCCCTGAAAATCTCTGAGGATTTTTACTATAAATGAAGAGGCTGAGATAAAATAAACTCGATTTCACCGTTTGTAACTGGAAAATGGCTAGTGCATCCAACGAGAACATGTTTTCTGTTCTTACTTGAAGGGTGGAACAGAGGAATGTTAAACTGAAGCAGTGGAGGTGGTTTTTCCTACAACCTGGTTTTATGGGATTCATGTTTATGTCCTGGGAATGGACAGTGTTAGAAGTGAACTTCGTCTGTCTTAGCGAGACCAAGTGTAAATCTCTCAGCCCCTATTTCAGCTGGCAGGATCATTTATATTTTCATGTATAAATGAGGATCATTTAAAAAAAATGAGGATCATTTATGTTTTCATGTATTTAAAATTTAGACGAGTCACAATTCTGTAGCCAACAAAATTAGGTATTTAAGGAATCTTTAAAATAAATTGGACATCCATGAAATTTCTTTTTAATGTAAATATACTAAGATCATATGAAAGAAGAGCTGAACAACAACAAGTTGAATAGTGTGATAATATCATTTCTCTGTGCTCAATTTGCTTTTGAAAACAGTCCTAGATTTGAATCTATAGTGTTCTCAGAAACAGTGGTAGTAACATTCTTTGCCTGGTGGCTCATAAAGCCACCAAGTCTCCTTGGATGGCAGGAGGAGAGCCTTCCTCCTGAGAATCCACTCATTGTGGTCAGTGTTGAGAGTCTAGGAGGAGGAGGAAATGTGTTGTTGATGAGCTAGTAGTTCTGCCATACCTATCTGCTATTCTTCCCCTTTGGTAATAGACCATGTGGCCTAGTAAATTATTTCTTATTTCTCAGTTACTTAGGTCTTGCTTTTCAATAGCCGTTGTGGTTGGATGTTGTGACATATTCTTCTTGGGTAGACAAAAGAAGGGGCACGTCGTGTCAGATGTGCCTGAGTTTGCATCATTACTGGGGAGCCATTACTGAGTTTGCATCATTAATTGTGTGCCTTTGGATATGTTTTTAATCTCTCTGACCACTAGTTTCTTCACCTTCCCAAGCAGATATTGAATAGCTACCTCAGGAGTGATTAAAGGAGTAATGTATCAGAGAGCAGCAGGGCAGAGGTTACAAGCATAGGTCCTGGAGCCAGACCACTTGGGTTTGAATCCTGGTTCTATCACTCATTTACTAGATGATTTTGGAAGTGTCTGTGAAATGGGAATCATAATATTACCTGCCTCACAGAGGTCTTAGAGAGAATGAGATGAGTGAATATATATGTGAGGCACTTAGAACAGTGCCCAAAACAGACTACATGGTATATTCTGGAGCAAATTATAGACCCTTGATAAGTGGTATTTTCTCCAGGTTGTTGCTTGGTATGGTTTACTTTTTTTCAGTAATTATTGGAGACTGAAAAATCCCCCAAATCCCCCAAAGGCTCCCTAAGGGCAGGATTTCAGGCACCTTCATGGGATGTCAAGGAGCTGTTTGTGTTGAGAACCCTGCCAAATGATCACCCGCTTTGATTATTGCAATGTCGGTTCTGGGTCCTGGAGGTAATTGCTCAAGAGAGAACATTTACCCACAGCTCTTGGGAGTGAATTTTTAAAATGTCTGATGTGAGGTTAAATAGCACAGGAGTCATTACCAATTTGGGTGCACAAATGGAGAGAGGAGGTTATTCGGGGTATCAGGCTCATCTAAGTAGAAGATTATAGTCTGAAAAATTGTTTAAAGAGAAATATAATTAGAATAATGGGACAACATAATGGGAAATCAATGCTATTAATGTAACTGCTAATTACTGCATTAGAACATTTATCCAAATCCCTTCTCCTTAAAACTAAAAACATGAAATTAAGTCACCACAGTAGACAATTTGTGCAGAGGGACTCAGGGATCTTGGATTACTCTGGAAAATCTGCCCAGAATAATTTGTCACTGTAACAAACATCAAGCCGGACCCTCTCAGTGTCAGGGGGGGAATGGACACGACAGGTATTTTCTCTCCATTCATATTATTCATGTTCAGGTGCCACAATTTAGGGCATTCAAAATGTTCTAACACTGTTTGACATGGGCTTTGCCTTTGTCCTTAGAAGCATTGACTCATGGAAGGTGGGTCTTTTTGATAATGTCCCAAAAGCTGGGCTTCTGAGGGCCCAGAAGGTGGGGGGCAAAGGGCACTGAGAAATCTGGAATTGTTTGGTGGTGAAGTGGACAGGCCAGCATTGCTGGCAGAGGACCCAGTGGTCCCACAGTGAATCAAAGGGAGTGTGGCAACCCAATACCCTGGAGACATGACTCAGAGGCTAAATGTTTTGATGTAAAGTACAATCCTCTCTCTCTCTCTCTGATGACAGCATGACTTTAGGTTGGAGCTGAAGGAGGGATGTTGGGGTAGTGGAGACAGTTCAGAAGTTCAGTGGAGAGCCAGGAGCAGGAGGCTCAGAACCCTAATTGAAATGATAGGGCTGGAGTGTGTCTGCTTTTTGACTGTGGGAAAATATATTTAATGTGAAATTTGCCATTTTAGCTATTTGGTGTGAATAAGTTGGTGGCATTAGTAACTTCACAAAACCATGCAACCATCACTGTTCTCTGTTTCTAAAACCTTTTCATCACCCTAAACAGAAACTGTCACCAAGAAGCAGAAACTCCCAATTCTCACCTCCCCCCAGCCCTTGGTAACTGCTATTTTTTCTCTGAGTTTGCCTATTTTAAATATTTCATATAAGTAGAATCATGCACTATTGGTCCTTCTGCATCTGGGTTATTCTACCTAGCATTGTTGAGATTTTGTATGTTGTTGTAGGTGTTCTGTCTTCCACATGTGTGTTTGTGGTGTTTATATTTTTTTTCACCTTCCCCTTTAGGATGGTGGCCAAACTAAAATTCCTAGTGGCAAGGGAAGTGTGGCGTAATGGATGAATCTGAAAAGTATTAAGAAGATAGAATTGGTAGAACTTGCTAGTGTGAAATAAATGGAAGAATAAGTCATAAAGATCAAACAGGAGAAGCCGTGAATTTAAGAATAAGAATTGGCAGCAAATTGGAATCATTTCCTATACATTTTTTCAAGCTTTATGTCAACTGCAGTTTTAGTAAGATGGCGTCTTTGTATCTTGCCAAATATATCTTCTTTAAACACCCCCTTTCAAATATTCCTTTATCTTCTTAAAATTGTATTACTTTCTCCCCAACTACTGTCCCCGGTGTCCCTTTGTTCTTTCTTCCCTCCCTTTTAACCTCAGAGTTTATGAATGTCCACTAGTTTTTGAAAGCATTTTGTTATCAAACGGTCTATGGTGTCAATGTCCAGTATTTGTTTTTATCATTCTAACTTTGCTGTACATAATTCTTTCAAATTCCCCCCATTTTGTTAAAAATGACTGCTTTTCCATCCATTTGTTCATGAATCCTTGTTGCCACCAGGAATAAAAAACACATTGTACCTCTCCTTTGTGGCCCCCATTAGGGTGGCTTGAACCTACTTTTCCAGGCATGTCTCCCTCTTGACTGAGCCTTTTATCTCAGAAAAACTAAACTCATTTCTTTCCTTTGGCTCTACCATAGGTTTTCTTTCCTCTGATCTTGCTTGGGTCAACTCCTGGTTACTCTTTCTACACATCTGTTATTCAATGCCCTTTCCTCTTTTGACTTATTCTCTGAAGGCCTTCCATGATCTTTGTAATAGAGATAATCCTTGTTTTCCAGCACTTTGTTTGCTGCTCCCTTATAGCATTTACTTTTCAGTCCTTATTTTGTTGGAATTTACATTTCTCTTACTCTCCTTATTGCATGATACATTCCTTGGGGACTGGAGTCTCGTTCATTTTTATATCTCCTGTTGGACTTCATAGTGTACCTAGCACATAGTAGGTATTCAAAAGATTGGTTAAATAATGTTGGATTGAGCAGTTTATCTCCATGTTATTAATTCTGTTTTGACATCTCTGCCATATACTGATATTTTAATTTCATTGCCTGACATTTAGTAAATCCGTAGGGATTTTTATTTAAGCAAACACTCATCTGAAGGCTCCAAATGTTCTTCATAAACATGATATAGTTTCCACAATGTTTTCAAAAGTTGCCAGTGTTTTCATTGTTCCCTCTTTGTACTAGTTTGTTAGTATTTCAGCTTCTTTGTGTCCTGAGACAGTGTGGGATCCAATAGGAAGTCAGAGGCCACATTCATTTTGCTTTCAAAGACTCATTATGTGCCTAAAAACTTTGGAGTACAGTGGTAATGAGCCACGATTCTGGGAAGTCTGTCCAGCTCCAACTCCTCCTCACTGTGGGGTGGGAATGTCTGTGGTAGTTAAGTGGGTGATGGGATTTGGAAGGTAATGCTGTTTCCCGCAATTAAATCCTGTCCACAGCAGTCGCCTGCAATCCTGTAGGAACAATTATAAGGAATCCCCTCTCATTTGGCACAATGAGATATGAACATTTTCTAATGGGCTAATTAGTGCAGTTATCATTTTTTTAAAGCCAAAAATGTCAATGTGTAGGATTTAATTAGTGTGCCCTAGGATTAGAAGATAACTTTTTAGTTTAGTTGGTCTGTCAGCATTTTCAGAACTTGGAAGGATGCCAGGAACGATCACCTATAACGTGCATGAACTTTGAAAACTTCTAGAAATAACTTCTGCATAGAACAGGTAAAATTTCCAGAAGGAAAATCCAAGTTATCCAAGTTAGATGGGTGGGGGAGTTGTAACCAAAGGAATTTAATCAGTGGAAAGTGTAAAAAAGAGGCCTTGACATCTCATGTTCTTATTTTTATGTTTCAGGGCTTCGGTGGCTCAATCTCTGATTTAGACTTCTTTGGATTCTGGTAGTGAAACCTGCTGCCAACTAGGTAAGCTCCATGGAAATTTACTGACTGCAGGTTGGACAATGCACCAAATGAAGGCAATGCAAATTAAATGAGTCCAGAGTAGTTTCTGGAATGTAGTTAATAGGAGCTAGTGGGTAATTCCCCCGAGGATTCTGCTGGTGTTATGAATGTATTGCAGTTTCATTTCTTTTGATTTTCCAGGGAAGAGTGGGTTGCTTTGAATTGGGTCATGGAGTGGGTTAAATGATGTACCCTTAAAATTCATGTCTATTTGGAACCTCAGAATGTGTGATCTATTTAGAATAAATGGGTCTTTGCCGAGCTAATTAAGGTAGGAGTAGTACATAGGCCACACTGGATTAGCCTGGGCTCTGTATGTATGGGGGTATCCTTACATGAGGCAGAAAAGGAGGAGATACAGAGAAGGAGATAATGTGAAATGTAGACAGAGACTGGGGTTTTGTGACCATAAGCTGGGCCAAACCAAGGATTGCCACATCCAGTTGTGGAAGACAGGTAAAGGACATTTTTGCCCTTAGAAACTGCAGAAAGAACCAGTGCTGCTAACAGCTTGATTTTGGACTTAGCCCTTACTAAACTGTCAGAGACTACATTTTTGTTGTTGTAAGCTAAGAAAATTGTGCAAATTTATTTGTTTCTGTGTCTCTAGAAAACAAGTACAGGCCCTCTATCCATTCCCTGTCCAGGAGAGGGACCCCTTACTCAACAGCCTCACTCTACATGCTGTGGGTTGGAGGAAATGTCTTACATGTGCATTACTTCATTTTGTCCTGAAAAAACTCAGTGTTGGCAATCTTGGTTGTTCTGATTTTTGAGTGTGAAAATGGAGGTTCACACAAGGTAAGTACTTGTAGAGGGTCACATAACCCATCAGTGATGGTGCTAGGGTTCACACCACTGAGTCTCTACCCCAGAACCTGTTTCTTGACTAATTGTTTGGTTATCATGTAAGTCTTTACTGTGAGGGTGTATCTGAGCTCATTAAGTAATTACTATCTTCTTTTCTAGTCATGGTTATAAGCTTTCTTCAAAATCCCAGAAATCTTGCTCATGTGGCATATTCTTTGGAAACTTTCAAATGTCAATGGAATGAACCAGAACTTTCTTTGTGCCATGAAGTGTACTGTCTGCTAAGCTAATCTCTTTTCCACTAGGGAATATGTATAATACGAACTGGTTTAGCTAGACTGAAAATCAATCATGAAGGCTACTGACGATGCCAAAAAAAAAAAAAAAATCAAAAGCAGTTAGCATACAAATGAAAGTGATTCCCTATAACTCTATGTGGGACAAATTTCCGGAACCACACCAATAAATCAAGACCTTTGAGGTTCAGTTATAAAGGAAGATAGATTGAACAATTTTCCTGTTACAAACAAGCTGTTTTGTACTATGTATCTATCAGGTAGTTATTCAGGTCTAATTTAGGGATGTAAAAATAAACATGGTCAAATATATTTAAATACACTTGCATTAAGAGTTGTCAAGTAATGCTCTGCATCAACATCCAAGTTATTTCTGCAATACTTAAGTGCCTTTTTCATAACTGTAATTAGAGATTCTTTGTTATAAAGAAATGTTGGCAAGGATCGCTCCCCTTTCATCTTTCCCCTGTTCTCCTAGGTTAATATTTTGTTGTTATTTGTTAATGGAAGGCCTTTTGAATTCATGGAGAGTACCCTCTTAGCTGTGATCAGGACTTTCAAGAAGGGATATTGCAATATAGATACAGCCATAGAGGTAAAGCTGCTTCTGGTTTCCCTTATTTCGAGGAGCTGACTGAATATAGGACCTCAGGACGTCAGGAACTGAGGTCATTTATTTCAGCATTTCAGGGGGTGTAAATCAATAGAGTGAATCTACAATTATCACAGTAAACATTTTGATTAAGAAGAACGTCACTCTGGACATTTGGTGGTGGGCATGGTGACCTATGTGTGTCATGTGTCTTGGCTAAGGAGAGAAACTTGTACCTGAAATCTACATAATGTTGTAAGTCAATGTTACCAATAAAAAGAAAATACCTAACTGAAAAAAAATAGAGTGAATGCTTTTCTTGGCTGAGTCTAGGTTCTTTCTTGTAACCCACTCAGAGTTGGGTCAAGAGCCGCAAGTATCCTAGAATGGCAATAATGCAGTGCTCTGGACAGTTCACACTGAGTGTAGCTTCACACTGGTCATGTCAACTCATTCAACACTAGAGTTGGTGAGATGTTGGAAGTGGAAGATCACTGGTGGAGGCTCTTAACCTCTTCTCTCTTGTTCTAAGAGATCAAAGCCAGAGCTTGCCTCACTCTGCATAGGACGGTGTGCTACCTAGAACAAAAAGCATGGTCTCTCAAATCTGCCTGATTTTCAGTCTTGGCATCTGCTTGAAATGCCTTGACCTTTGGCAATTTACTTAATTTCTATGTATCATAGTTATCTCGTGTATGATATAACATCTAGATTATAAGATTGCTTTGAACTTTATTTTTTTAAAAGAGTTATTTATTTATGCATACAAGAGCTGGGGTACAGGCCAGAGGTGTGGGAAGTGAGAGGATTCACCAGAGACAGAGTGGGGAACAGAACAGGCAGACTGACTGAAATACACTACTGAGGGGAGCAGCCAGTGAGACAAGAAAGGTCTGCTGCACCATGTGGGTCATCTTCCTGGCTGGGGATTGAACTTGTGCTGAAGAGGCTGCAGATAGCTTCATAGTGTTGTGCTTAACCCCTTGTGCCACCAGGGAGGCCCTGCTTTGAACTTTAAATGGGATAATCTCTGTAGACTCATTAACATGGTTTTTGGCACATAGAATCTTGCAAAAAAAAAAAAGTTATCTATTATTACTAGCCAAACAAAAGTATTGGAGTGTGTAGATATCATTGGTTTTACCAGCATCATTCTTCTTTTTGCAAGTTTATGCTTTACTTTTCCATTGGAGAATCATCCTTTGCCCAAGGTTGGTCCGCGCGGTTTGTATGGATGACTGTTCTTTCTCTTTCAGTCCAGAAGTGGCCTTACAATTTGGATTTGAATATTCTGCCCATGCCAATCTTTCATGGCCACGGTGATTGGGTCAAGGATACAGTAGTGACCCAAGTGGACAGGTGAAACTTTGTCCTGGGATGTTGGTACAGTGTTGGGAAGGAGAAGCTGAAGTTGGTAGGAGGCACAGTGCAAGCCTGGTAGGACCAGGAGCCACACTGGTTGCTGGGTCTATGAGCAAGATGAAGGGAGAGAGACTGAACTGTGGAGACACCACCCGGTTCTGGCATCCTTGAAGCCAGACTTACTACTGAACCTTTCAAAAACTGGCTCCCATAAATGCCTTTTAGTGTAAGTGAGTTTGATTTGATTTCTAACACTTAAGCCTAGAATGAATATATGTTCTCATTTGTTTGGGATGGTCCTAGTTTACACCTATTGTCCCAGAATAATTAATAGTGTTCTGATTGAGAGGATAAATTATACGACCATTTATTTAAAACAAAACAAAGGTGTAAACAAGAAAAATGAGCAAGACCCTCATGGAGTCACACCTCCCAACAGTTTCTCAAATCATTCCACATATAAACTGTGTTATCCCTGGGAAGATTCTGCTGAAGACACTTGCTCCATATCTGATGAGGATTTAGGGCCCCATATAAATTGGCAGCTGTACAATGACCATCCTATTCCAGCTCTGATCTTCAGGCAGCAGCCACTGAACAATTCTTAGAACCCTTGTCATGTCCAACACGTGATTGAACTTTTCTGATTTAACTATTAACCTCCCAAGTCAATCAATCTCTCTCTCTTTCCAACCCCCTCTCCTTATATCCTCTTTCTCCTCCTGCTCTTCCTCTTCCTCCTGGACTGCTCTCACATGTGTGCCCCCCCCACATGTGCATTATTGAACCAGATAAAGACTACTGACTTCCTTTTCTGTAATTTTCCTGTATTGGCTCACTTTCCAATTGTACTGAAAAGGACAAGTGTATTTTAGAAGTTGGATGAGCAGACAAATAAGAACACTTTTGGATAACTTCATTTTATGGGTAGTAGAGGAGACATTAGAGAATATTTGACCTCCAGTAAGTGATGCTGGCATCCTTGTCTTTGAATCTCTTGTTTTCCTTGTTGATGAAATAGCCGGAGTGAGATGCAGGAGGCAGAGCTTTGGTCCTGAGTCCATGCTTCATTCTGACCAACTGGCAAGTTACTTATGACTTCTCTAAGCCTCCATTTGCTCCTCTGTTAAATGGACTTAGGAGTGTATTTTTTGTTGTCCCACAAGTCTGCTTCATGTTGAAATACTAAGAAGCTCTCCACGATGCTTTGCAAACTACTGTATGAATGTAGGGCAACTGAAGATTGTTATGTGGTCATGCTGTGGCAGCTTTCCCTCAACTCATGTGGCATCTTCTTTGTTATTGGCAAGGTTCAATAGATAAGTCAGCAAGGTCTGCTTATCCCACTCTGGGTTTCTGCTGTCAGGCCTTATAGGTTTATATCTATTGGCAGGGTGGGTGAGTGGTGAGAGACATAAGTTCCTTATATGGAAAAAGATTCCTATTTAGGCAACATGAGTTAATAATAATATCTATTTTCAATATTTATTGAATGCTTACTTTTTATGTATATTATATCATTTACTCATTACAATGACATGACTAAGTATGTACCATCAGCTTATACATTTTTCAGATGAAGAAATTAAAGTGAATTATAGGCAGTATCAGGATTCAAACCTAGGTGTTTGGTACCAAAGTCTTTGCATCTAAGGGTGATGTTATTCTACTCATTTTGTGCATTGAGAAGGACCCTCCACTTGAAGTCAGAAGCTCTGGTTTCTATTTAAATATCTGAGTCACCTCGGCCAGTGAGTTGACTAAATGTACCTTAATTTCCTTATCTGAGAAATGAGGGGCTGAATTAGTCTCTAATTCTGAGGTCTCTTGGGGCACAATGGGTATTTGAGCTTGAGTTCAGGAGTTCAGTTTTCTTGAGTATAGGAAGGTCCCCCCTTTTGGGGGAGGCATTTTTTCATGAACATCAGTCATCAAGGCTTCCAGTTGCAAATCAAGAATAAAGGAGAGAGGGTGGGTTTTGGGTGTGATGAAGGAGCAAAATTTCCTCCTGCCAGATATTTAGAAAATGGTGAAATTTGCATTGAGAGTATATTATTAGTGGTAGAAAATAATGATTAATGCCATTTCATGTTCTTTTCACAAGTCATGGTAGATAATGAACAATGATAACACTATGCATGATTGCTGATCCTTGTGACATTCAAAACACATTCAAAATTCCGATGCCACATACAGGACTCCGTTAGGGTGCTATATTAAATTCAAACTTAGGGATCAGATTTAAAATTCAAATGCATATCCTTTTTGCATATCTATTTTGACACAGCATTACAAATTACTCACTGTAATATGAATTAAAGATGGACTTTTGCACAAAGGGGGAAACATTAAAAGAAATCCTATTTAAATTTAAATCCCCAACTTTTCCTTTTCAGATTTCCCCCATATTTATCCTTCAATATATCTGCTAATTATCAAAAGTATTGCTGTTGAAACAGTAATTTGTTCCTTCACATTTTATTATTTTCTACTGGTAGAAGCTGCCAAGAAGCCATGTTGATATCTTAAATCACAATTAGTTCAATGTGATGCTCTTAAATGAGAAAGAATTTTAAAAGTACTTTGTCCTCTCTGCATCTCAGCATTTACCTAATGTACACAGAGTAGGGAGAACTAATGTTAACAAAGGACAGAGTGGAAATGTGCTTCTATGTGCATTACAATAGAGTCAGTGAAATGTGCAACACTACAAATGAAATTTAATGTTCAGGTGCATTGCCAGTTTGTATGGGGGTAAAAAAGCAGTACCCTTTGCTAACCTGGTAAGAATTAATCATATTTAATTGCTCCATGTACAACCTGGACTACTTAGCACATTTATGTGGAGTAACCACTGGGGCATCTCAAGCCGAATGCCTGCACATTTCCAACTTCTCCACCATGAGTATGGTTCTCTGTTAATCATCTTTGTACCTCCCTTTTTTTTTCTCTTTTTTTGCAACCTCGTTTCTTCTACAACACTAATAATTTCCTTTCATTTTTTCTTTTTAATGAAGACAGTTTGCTGTTTTGTATAAATGGCGGTGATGCTGTCCAAATATTCAGCCCCTAAAATTGTCTCCCCACTATTGTGGACATAGTCTCCTTACTTTCATCTACCAGGGAAGCTCTGCGAGGTTAGAGGTGCAGTTTGTCACCACAGAGAGGGAGCCTGACATTTTGGCCTAATTAACGTAGTGGCGCTTTAAGAGACACGGGTGAGCTGCAAAACTAATTTAGCCAAACAACCCAGCCCATAAAAAAGGGCAGGGAAGGAAAATCAGAGGTGCTTTCAATAAAGTTTTGTTATTGAACTTAAAACTCTTGTCAGAAGCTTCCCAAATTTGTGGTGGTACTTAGGAAGCCATACTCAAGAGTGCAGCAAAGTTACACAATGCAATCCAGAATTGAATTCATTTTTGTGTTCCTTCAATTCCTGGAGGTCCTTGTTTAGACTCCAATAAAATCAACCCTGGACTAATCAATGAGAAATTGCAGAGAATATGAATTCTGCAAAATCAATAAGTTGTCTAATAATTACACAGCACATTAGGGAAGTGTGGACGTGCATAGCCAAGTGAG
This sequence comes from Talpa occidentalis, assembly GCF_014898055.3. NCBI lineage: Eukaryota > Metazoa > Chordata > Mammalia > Eulipotyphla > Talpidae > Talpa > Talpa occidentalis. The sequence continues at coordinate 15,281,269 of NW_023601653.1, forward strand.
TCCCCGGGAACCTGCTCTTGGAATCTTTAAAACTCAGCCAGATGTGATGAAGTTTTTACATACTTTGTTCTGGTTTAGAATACTTCTAGAGTTTTCGAGAAAGAACACGGTAAGATTGTCCTCTATCTGTAATAAGTTAAAAGATGGATACATATAAAGCTCCTTTAAGTGTCAAGTTATTAGTCAGGAGAAATGTTTAAATGAATTTTGGAAGAAACTAGTCTGTTCTTGATGTGGGTCATATGTCTGAAATGCCAGGTCTTTCTCTTCCCTAGCACAGTTCACACAGGCAGCCCTAGTAACTGCACATGGAGGGATTTTCATGATTTGTAGGGAGACTCATCCTTGTCATCAAGGTCACTAATCTTGTTGATTTCTTCAACCAAAAACTGTAGTGTCATAAAGCCTGAGCTGAATCAGACCCACAAGACTGAAGTTCTAGTTCTGAGTGATTTAGAAGCCCTTTTAATTGCTCTTCACCTTAGTTTTTGCATCCCTAAAATGGGGGTTACAATTATGCTGGAATATATAGAATATAGATTCCATATCTAGAATATAGAAGGTAAAATGCTGGTATATGATTTCTTTTTTTTATTTATGCATACAAGAGCTGGGGTATAGGCCAGAGGTGGGGGTTGAGAGGATCCATCAGAGACAGAATAGGGAGCAGAACAGGCAAATCTACTGAAATACACTGCTGAGGGGAGCAGCGGGTGAGACAGGAGAGGTCTGCTGCGCCATGTGGGTTAGCTCCCTAACCAGGGATCAAACTCATGCTACAGTGGCTGTGGATTGCTTCATAGGTCTGAGACTTAACCCCTTGCATGACCAGAGAGGCCCTGGTATATGATTTCTAAATGTTTATCTTCTGTAGTCCTGGGGTAGCTTCCTGACCTGGAATAACTTTATCTTTGAGTAGAAGAGTTACAGTAGAAGCCTGTGATGGTTCATTTTATGTGTCAATTTGAGTGGACTAAGGGATTTCCAGATAACCAGCAAAATATTATTTCTTGAGTGTGTCAGTGAGAGTATTTCTGAAGACATTAGCATTTGCTTCAATAGAATAATATTGAAGAATAGACCCCCTAATACAAGATCCAAAAGCTTTATGGGGGGATTCAGTGAAGGAAGAGTTCTGTAGAACATGTTGGGACGATAGCATTCATTCACTCTGCCACGGTTTATTGAGTGCCTATTGTGTCCCAGACACTGTGCTACGTATTGGAATCACAGTGGTGAAAAAAGTCAACACAGAGATTACAGACTAGATTAACACTTACTATCTAACCATAAATAAACGTAAAATTGAAGCCATGATAAATACAGCAAAGAGAAGGAATATGATGTTATAAAGATATGTGATGGAGATCTCAAGAGGTGCTGTGTTACTGGGGGGTACCTCATTATCCCATATGCTCTTGAAAGGGAAGAATTCAGACTACTGGGATGTATGAGATCCTTTCTTTCCCTTTGAGAATAGGTAATGTAAACTGGATGGTTTATGTATTCTCTGTATAATAATGATAGTTTCAGATTGCACCTTTTCTTTTTAAGCTTTTATTTTACCTAGATCTTCAGAAGATTCTTTTAGGTTTGATGGCACAGTGATATTTGAATGGAATCGATTTTACAAAGTCATCAAAACATAGCTGACTATGTGAAATTTTAATGGTAAAATTAAATTTATAATTGGAGCAGAGAGATATGTTCTATGAGTGCTTTTATAAAGATGGGTAGTGTTGATAATATTTAGAGTCAGGATATGAGGTCAGATGGAGTCTGCTCTGCCATTGACTAATAAATGAGTTAGATTTCGCATCTGGGATTTTGCAAGATTGACATTGAATTTTCATGATTTTAGGTGCACTAGATTTTGCATACCTTCATTTACACCTGAATTTTAAAGATACTCGAGGAGGCGTGTGTGTGTCTGTGTGTGTGTGTGTGTGTCTGTCTGTCTGTCTGTCTGGATCTGTGTCTGTCTGTAAAATTAACAGAAATTTTGTGGGTATATTTTAATTTTAGGGAGATAATGAGGTCTCTTGAGCTGAATTTGTAGAAAAAATTAGAGGGAGTAGTTCCTTTCCATCTTGTTGAAAACGTGGCATAAAGGAGGTGCTTTTCTCATTGTGGTTACCTTGAGGAAGGTAACACCTCAACTTTCAAATCACTTTACATTTCAGAGTAATGCAGGGTGACTTTCTTGTCTGCATACTGATGTAAGGAGGGATGTCACAGAGACTCCAATAATTTATATTTGTATAGCAATTTATATTTTACAAAGTGAAGCTTTGTTCTAGATCTTAAAGTACTGAGAAATGGTATCAAAGGGAAGTTTTAAAATAGCCTGAAGGTTATTCTGTGATAACCACTCATAGTTTTAGAAAGGCAACTGTAAGTACTAGGATAATAAGAGAAGTTTCAAATAAAATTAATTGATTCTTGGGCTAGACATAGGAAAAGGTCCAAAATTTATTCAGCTATAAAACTTGCACTTCATGTATCTGAAGGTAGATGTTTTTAACCTGTCTGGGAAAGTCTGAACCATTATTTATTTGAATATTTCCCCCGTATCATTTGCTCTTTTTTGTCCTGGGATTCACATTATGTGTAGGCTTCATGTTGTCCCACAGATAACCGAGCTTTCATTTTTTGCCCTCAATCTCTGTCCTTCAGATTGGATAAATGCTATTGATTTGCCTTCCTTTTAAAACCACTGTCAGTTTCTTTTTCTGCCAGCTCCAATTTCCTCTTTATTTTATTTACTTGATTAATTTATTTATTTTCTAACATCATTGTTCATTTTTATACAGTATTTGATTTCTCCCTTCAGGTATAGTCCCTGTAATTCTCTCACCCATGATCCATCGCCATAGTCCCTTGTGCTCTCTCTCCCCTGTTTTGACCCCTTTTGTCTCCCCCTCCCCTGCTGGATGCCTCAGATCTAGGGTCAGTCTGCAAGTTTTGTCTTTTTCCTGACTTTGTTTGGCATCTGATATTCATTCAATTTCCTCTTAAGCCCACCTAGTGAGATTTTAATTTCAGACATAGCACATTTCATTTCCATAATTTCTATTTTTATATGTCTTTCTCAAGATTCCTTTTATCACTCATTATAACCATCTTTTCCTTTAATTCCTTTTTATAGTGGCTGCTTGAAAGTTTTTGTCTGCTAATTTGGTCATCTGAGTCATATTGGAGTCTATTTCTACTGACTGCACTTCCCCCTTCATTATGGGCCACATTTTTCTGCTTAATCACATGTCTAGAGGGTTCTGGTTTTACAGTGGGCATTAAGGATGGTATCTTTTAGGAGATTTGGATTATTATATCTTGCTATAGTAGGTGTTGAGCTTGTTTGGGCAGGCAATTAAATTCACTTTTTGGTTGATTCTTTTGGTCCCATTAGATTGGTTTCGTTCTTTGTTTGGTTGTCTGTTTCAATTTTGTGCTCAGTCATAAGGTACGGCCTTTACTCTATGATCTGATGTTTATTCCTCATTCACAACCTTGCTAGGATTTAAACTCAGTACCCAAGTTAATAACAAGTAGCTTCACCCCGGCTGTGCCAGTCCTGTATATCTGTTATCTCTATTCAGAGTCTCTTAATTAGAGGTCATCTTTAAAACATATTTTAAAATGCATCTTTAAAATAATCATTAGTCTCTCAGCAGACCTCTTCCAGGTCTCTTGAAATCTTACCCTGTAAACCTAGACCTTGGCCAATACCTACAATGAATTCTCCTTTTGTCTCTGAGTATTACTTTATTGGTATGGATCTGTCTTTCTGATACATTGTCCCACCAATTTTAATTATGTTAGTTACCTGAGCATCCAATCATTGCTTGGTTAGAGGTAGAATAATCAATCAATCAAATCAGTTCAAATCAGTTAATCACAGCTCAATGAGATCACCGGTCTCCAGATGGTCTCATGTCATGTATTCCCTTTTCCTCAAAGAAAATAACCATATTTTGTCAGTTTAGTGTCTTAAAACAGCATCTGGGCTTAAAAATCATGACTCATTTCTTATTTCTCCTCTCTTCATGTACTTCTTCATCTTCCTTAGTCCCACATGCACATCTTGGCTCAACCTTATAGTCTGTAAAAAGTCTCTTCCACGTGAAATAAACAACACAGCATGACATGCACATAGCAAAAACCATTGTAAAACAACTTATTTTTTTTTCCTATCAAATGAGTCAACAAAGATTAGAACATTAATTTGTTTAGAGAGTTTTATGCAGTATTTTTATGGGAAAAAAAAAGAGTCATTCTCAGTTACTGGTGTGCACCAGAGCAAGACATTTCCTGTTGCCTGTGTCTGATGACTCAATGACACCCAAGAGTATCTGGCTCACTTCTAAAGTGTCCCCAGCATTATCAACTTATGGTTTTTTCTCTTTTTCCCAGATTTTTCACTTTCTTTGGTATTTCTAAAACTCAAGGGCAGTAAGAAAACAATTTTAGATGATGCCAGAAAAGCAAGCTGAGGAAATAACAGAATGGAAATAAGAGTCACAAACAAAAATAATGAAAAGATATGTTGCTTTCATTGCTGTATTATATCTACAAAGAAGAGTTCTTAGAGTAATTTGCTGGTTACTTTAATAAATAATGGGCAGTTTACAAAAATATAAACTGTAAACTGTTTGATATATCTTTCTTCTTAAATTAGTTAATAGAATTGTCTTTGTTCAGAAGGAAGTTGAGGTCGTGGCCACTGAACCCTTTGGTTTATTCGGGGTTGTCTCAACTGGTTCTCTGGAACTCCATTAACCTGATTTCCTTTGCTAGTCCCAGTTATGATCTGAAAGAAATTTTAGCAATAGAGACTCTAAGAGAAAGAATTTTTACCAGTAGAGACTTTAAGAAACAGAGGGCAGGTTTTATCTTTCTGCTTGAAACCTCCTATTGCTTTTTTTATTTCCCCACAATTCTCATAACCAGCCCGTGTCCTCAACTGGTATTTAGTAAGTATCTGTCTATTGCTTGAATTCCAGACTTGGAAATGCAGCATATTGTGAGATCAACTAGGGATTATGCGCAATGGGAGAAACAGCTCAAACAAGAGTTTCTCCTTGTTCATGTAGGTGTCATTTTTTTTTTGTAGTAAGTTCTTAGTTTCAGAAGAAACTATTTTTACTTTGTTTCTAGTTTAATATGCACTTTGAAGAGATATTTCATAAGCATGATGAAAGTGGGACTTTAGATACAAAATTCTGTTAGTCTTTTCCTTTTAAATAATTTTTAACTTGTCCTTGACCTGTGAAAATATCTAAATGCATTTAGAAGTTAGCCAAATTCATTTTAGCTTTATCTTGGTGAGATGCTGTTAGATATTCATTTTTATAAGTAGATAGCTATCTTTCAGTTGAGAAGATGTTTTTCTCTATAAAATAAGCTCTACAAAAAGTTTTCAATTGGAATTGAATGTTCACCTGTATACCTATTTTATATTTTCTTTTGGGGACCTAGATATATCAGGGAGAGGGGAATTTTTCTTTTTCTTTCAAGGGACGTTCAATTGCAGAAAAAAAATCAACTGAAAAAAATACCATTAAAATCCAGCATACCATATACTGTTCTACTCACTACCTTCACAAACATTAAAAAACATAAAACTTTGCATTCTTGGTATATATATATATAAGAAAAGTGGGGTTGGGAGGAAGAGAGGGATTAAAGACTTTGGGTGTCTCAATATTTCACAAAAAAAACCCTAAAAAACCCCATCCAAGAAGCTCCAATAGCAAGATAAGTGAATGATGGTCGATTCTAGGATTTGTCAGCCAACTTGAATTTTGGAGTGAAGACTCATTTATAAAAAACAACATCACCAGTTAAATAACATAATTTTAGTTCCCCAGGTTTCAAATATAAATGATGTTGCAGGATAATGAACCATGATTACACTTAGGACTGGTTTCTCTGGCACTATTTCTCCCACCTCCGTAGAATAACAACGCTCTGCTTTGAAAAACATGGTGCTGTAACACCTTATATCAATATGATTATAGTGAATTTTAATCATTAGGTTTTTTTTTTTTTTTTTCACATGGTCTCCTCCATTATGCTCTCAGCTCCTTTAGCTCAGGGACTGGATCTCATTTTTCTCTCTGTTATCAGGGACTAGTTTTAGTGCTTAGCAAATGGTAGCATGTGGTATTTGTTTGTTAAATGGAATTAAATTAGTGCATATTTTACACTCTGGTTGTGAAAGTTTTGTTCAGGTTGTGAGTGTCTTTGAGGAAAATGACTGGTGAGAATTGTCAGCTATTCGTCTTATTTGCTTTATAAGATGTGTTGTGTTTCAAATGAAAACAAAGTTGGACCAATTGCCAGTAGAAAGTCAGCTTGACTGACATGCGAGCTTGGGGTACGTGTCCATGCTGTGGTGTGAGACCATCTGGAAAGCTGTAGGGGTCATGGCATGACCAGAAGAGATTTGTCTTCACTTCAGTTTTATTGAAAATGACACACCAATCCCTAGATTCATTAAAAAAAAAAAATACTACAAGGGCCTGTTAATCTGCTGGTACTACCGTGACAAAATCCTGCAGTCTGGTGGCTTCAGCAATAGAAATGCATTTCAGGGCCTCCTCTGGTGGCACAGGCAGTTGAGCGCAGCGCTGTGAAGCTGTCTGCAGCCTCTGCAATGCCAGTTCGATCCCAACCAGCTGGGGAGGGTCCCACATGACGTGGTAGACCTCTTCTGCACACCCGCTGCTCCCCTTGGCAGTGTGTTTCGTCAGTCTGCCTGTTCTGTTCCCTGCTCTGTCCCTGGTGAATCCTCTCACTCTCTCATGCGTCTGGCCTATACCCCGGTTCTTGTATAAATAAATAAATAAATCTAAAAAAAAAAAAAAAGAAATGCATTTCAATAGTGGTGGTGGCTGGAAGTCCAAGTATTGGCACACTTGGTTCTTCCTGAGGCCTCTCTCCTTGTTTTGTGGATAGCAGTCTTTGTGTCCTCACCTAGCCTTTCCTCCGTGTGTGTGTGTGTGTGTGTGTGTGTGTGTGTGTGTACTCCTGGTGTTAATTCTCCCAGAAGGCCACCTGTCCACCCTGCAGGCTTCCCTTAACATTAATTACCTCTTCAAAGACCCTATCTCCAAATTTAATCACTTTGGAGGTAGGGCTTGAATGTAGGAATTTTAAGGAGACACAATTCAATCCATAGCAAATGGTTTTGAGGAGTTACATGCAAATAAGCTATGAACTGAGTTTTTACATGTTACATTGAGGTTCCTGCACCACCCACTTTGCATTCTGCTGCGAGGCCTGCCATTCTCCATGCAGCTGTGCTCCTGGGGCAGCTCTGATTTTGCCAACCTCAGTTCCCTCTTCCTGTAGGTAGCACAGTCAATCACAGTGCCCTGCCCTCCACTGCCCTACCCTCCTCAGGACAAAGTAAATTGATCCTGAATATATTCAAGCACGTGAACTGAGCGAGGCCGATTAGACAACAGCTCACTGAAATTTCATGCTTTAATGCAGCCGGTCAATGTGAAAATGGCTGCATCTTATTTCTCTTGCTGGTGGCTTCCTAAGCAGACTATCCGTTTTTTCCTGCTGCTTGTCATGGATGTTGCTTGGTTTCCACTCTTTCCAAAATATAGTGGATTCTCTTTCATTTCCCTTTCAATAAATTCCCTTCCTCCTTCTGGATACCTTTTGTTGAAGTTATCGAGTGTTTGTTTCTGGTGTTTGAAGCCACTGTAGCTCCACGGTGCTGTCATTGTCATGAGACTCCAGTCTTGCCCGGGCCGGCTGGCCAGGTGGACTTGGTGAGTTTGTGCACAGAGGCTTTGTTACCAGGGCCTCACCAGTGTGATCCGCGATGACTCTGACATCTGGTTGGAGCACTACATTAAAGGAATGAACAACCCTGTGTTGTTATCATTTTTAATGTCACTCAGGTCTGCTCACATTCTTGCTTTTCCTTGTTGCTTTGGAAATGCTAAGGCTAGGAAGGGCATGGGGTCTTTTCTTATGTCCAAACAGGAACTGGATCAGAAAATCTGAGTATCACTGTCCCAGAGAAATGGTCTAGTCTGTCCCTGCCACTTGGAGATTGATCCTGAATATATTTGGGAAGCATAGGAGTGCCCCATTTTGCATACAAATACCAACAAAACAAGAAACCAGAAAAAACAAATGACAGGTGTAAAACTGAGTTTCTGCTTAATGAGTAACCAGTCCTCCTGGGGACATAAATAGTCAAGACACTAAGAGGAGCTGCACAGATGTCTTCTTTGTTTTGACTTAGAAACAGGCCTGGGGAATGTAATAGCCTCCACGGAGGCTTTATTTCTACAGCTGTGGAGAGGGCCACACTCTTTGCCAGTCAAGGCCAAACATCATGTGAAGGGAGAGGAGATTTTTGTGTAGCTTTGGAGCTAGAACCCTGTAAACTTTACTTTACTTTGATTGTTAGCATTAAAAAATTTCCTTTCACAGTTTAGTTCTACTTTCCAAGTAATAGAGCGATTCTGCATAACTCACTTTTTGGAATTATTTTGTCAAATTTTTGAATGTGAGAAAATAGATTCTAGATCTAATGCTATTGTAATGGATAGTATTGCTGCCTGTGGTCTCTGAGCAATCTATAGATTCCTGGGTCTTAGAAAGGGTACAAAGAGATAGCACAGTCCCAAAGTCCCTGCACCTGCAGGTATAGGTAACAATAGACAGAGGTTGGAATTGTTTATATGTCACCTTCTGACTCTGGAAGGTTTCTTCTGCTTGAAATATCTCAACACTGAATCTTTTTTTTTTTAAGATTTATTTATTTATTTATACAAGCACCGGGTACAGTCAGAAGCGCGGGAGGGTGAGAGAATTCACCAGAGCCAGAGTGGGGAGCAGAGCAGGCAGAAGGACCGAAGTACACTGCTGAGGGGAGCAGCAGGAGGCAGGAGAGGTCTGCGCGCCATGTGGGACCCTCCTCTGGTGGCCGGGGAACAGCCGGGGATGGAACCGGCACCGCAGAGGCTGCGGGCAGCTTCGCAACCCAGCGCTCAACCGCTGCGCCACTAGGGAGGCCCTCAACACTGAATCTTATCTTTCCTTCTTCTGGCCAAATTCCAAATGATAGCTTTGGAGCAAATATTTATTTTCCATCGAATTGCCAAGACTTTGTTCATGTACCAAAAAGGGTTTACATTTTAGAAATTTGTTTTTGAATTTGGGATTCCTTAGAGAGGTACAAAGCTTTATAAATAGACTTTTTTAAATAGGCATGTTTTGCTCCTTGAGAAACTAAGGGTTTATCTAGGTTATATTTGAAAATTAAATTTAAAAAAAGCCTGAGACTTTGTTCCACCCCCAGTTCTGCTGTTCTAGTTGGGCTCAATGCTTACTATTCCTCTAGGCCTTCCAATAATTTGGGGAACACCCAATTCTGTAAATTAAAATTTAACATATTGGAAATACCTCAAGTGGTTTCCCTTTTCCCACACAGACCCTGACTGATGGAGTGAGTGTGTGAGCATAATATAGCAGGGTACAGAAAGTGGAGGCCAGACATTGAATGCAGACTTGTCTTGCTTTTCAATTTTGCCTAAGGCCACTGTGTTTGCTTCAATCAGAAGCCGACAAGTTAAAAATAGGTGTGCAAAACATTTGACAGGGCCATGTATACAGCTAACCCAGAACACCATTCCTAAGTCAACCATTGAACTTTTACATCTATAGACCCAGAAACATTATTCTTTAGTTTTTGCCCTGCAGATAATTGAAATTAAGTTTTGTTTTGTTTTCCTGGAGGATTTGCCAATCTTATGCAAGCCACTAGCTTGCATCCAGACATTTTCAGGTTATTTCAGTAGTTGCTTTGTGGGAGCTGGAGTGCTGTGAGACTCTGTTTATTAAAAGAGCAGATGTAAGGCTAGTCTAGGTGGATACTAAGCTTCAGAAGACACCATGGGCTGGAGGGATGCTTATTGCCAGCATGCCATGCTTATTCTAGTGGTTCATTTATTAAAGAGGATGAAATTCAATGGTATAAATAAAGACTAGTTTTAGAAATACTATATGATCCATCAAATACCACCCTCAATATTTAGCTGAAGAATATGAAAACACTAATTCAAAAAGATATATGCACCCTATGTTCATAGAGGAATTATTCCCCCAATAGCTAAAACATGGAAACAACCTAAACATTGACAAATGATTGGATAAATAAGTTGTGGCATATATATACACACTCAATGGGACACTACTCAGCTATTTAAAAAGATGAACTCGGCCTCCCCGGTGGCGCAGCGGTTGAGCGCTGGGTTGCGAAGCTGCGCGCGGCCTCTGCGGCGCCGGTTCGATCCCCGGCTGCTCCCCGGCCACCGGCGGAGGGTGCCACATGGCGCGCAGACCTCTCCTGCCGCCTGCTGCTCCCCTCAGCAGTGTACTTCGGTCCTTCTGCCTGCTCTGCTCCCCGCTCTGGCTCTGGCGAATTCTCTCGCCCTCCCGCGCTTCTGACTGTACCCAGTGCATGTATAAACAAAACAAACAAAGAAACCAGTAAACAAATAAATAAAGCATGCCTCTATAAAAAAAAAAAAAAAAAAAGATGAACTCTTCACAACAGAACAGATGAAACTTGAGGTTCAGTGAAATAAGTTAGAAAGTGAAAGATAATTACTGCATAATTACTGCATGTATAAATAAACAAAACAAACTAACAAAACACAACAAAATGAAAATTATGGTGGTCACCAGAGTGGAAGGGGAATATAATTGTGGGGAAAGGCTAGACAGGGTCCATTTGATAGTGATGCTGCTGCTAGGACTTTGTTGGCAGGTGCTGTAAACATACACATATCAAGGTATAAAGATGTACTCCCCAAATTTATATAGTAGTGTAAACCAATGGTGAATCACTGATAATTTATTAAATAAAGACTTTTCGTGGGTCAACATTTGAATAGTAGCTATGATTTCTTAGCAGAAGAAATTATTTTATATATTTGTTTGCATTCCCATCCTCACCACATGAATGTAAACTTTTTAATAGTAGGAGTCTTTAATGGCATGTTCACTGCTCTATCCCTAGTAAATAATATACTTTTATCTATTGAAATTAGCCAACAACTAAATTTTGAATATGTACAGTGACCCAGACACTCAGCTAGGTCCTAGGAGTACCATAGAGAAAAGACTTGGCTTCAGACCTCACTGGTAGTAAAAGGAAATAAAATAATTAGTAAGGCATCTTTTCTGTAGTTGGATTTTGAAAATTAAAAAGAAAGCCACCATTTTTAATTGTGTACAATGTGTAATAACACTGTTGGAGACTGATAGGGTGCCAGATATGGCTTCTATTTTACCTGTTAAAGAAGATTTATAGAGAGCTCAGAGAGGCTCAATAGCTAAACATTTTGATTTTAGTCTAATTGGAAAAGAGAATTTAATTTTACTGACAATTATAGGGGAATAAAGAAAGCACTTAAATTGAAATTAAAAAGTAAAATAGTAAACTAGTTTAGTTTATTGGGATATTGTAGTTTTTCCCTGATAACTTACATTATATGATCATATTCATAATCTCATAGAATACATTAAATTCTATGGCTTATTATATGAATATTATGCTATGTAAATTGATAAATAGATCTAAAAGAAAAACTCTTTTTTTTTAATATGTGAAAAGATTGAGCTCTTTACCTTGAAAGAAATTTAAAAATTGGGTCACCTTATCCATTTTCTTCATATTGATGGAATACAGGTCATTGAAGTCCAGCTTTGTTTAGATCTTCTTGCTCCATTTTGACAAAGTGATAAAGAACCTAATTACTAAACTACTCAGCTAATAAAGATGGGGGAATCACCTTCTCAAAAATGGAACAGCACCTTTTCAAGTGTATTGAGGGTCATCAAATTCTAGACTTGGAATTTATCCCATTGACAGCTGGGGTAAGGAGTGTATCTTGAGGACAGCTTAGCTCCCAACTAGCTCCCTGGTCTGGGTGTTGGAGGTTAAAGACCCCTTGGAATATGCTCATATAATATATGAGAGCTGGCACAGTGTCTCTGAAGCACCCATTTATTTACTGAATAAATGAGGAAAGCCTGGCAGCAGCATCTGGTGTGAGGATCCTGAATGTTCTTTCTTTCTACCTGCACCTGAATTTCATGTGTGATATTGATGCATGGTGGGTGGTAATTTAACTTTACTCAGTCTCAGTTTTGCCACCTATAAAATGGAGATTATTACCTCTGTAATAGGGGCTGGCACATGGTGAGCACTGGTTGAATGTCACTCATTACTGTTGCTATTGGAATACCCATCCATTTAGGGCATTTGGCACTGACACCCAGAAAGAAGAGGTGACATCCTCATGACACACAGAACCTGAACTAGGACTGACCTCTCATGGCCCCTAGTCTAGTTGACCTTCCGTTATATAGATGTCAACAGTTCTGCATGTATTTTTTTGCAATCTTTATTCTGTTTCTATTAATCCAACTGAGAGGTCCTATAAATTCTCTTGTTCTAATAGCCAAGCCACTAATCCCATCACTCCTTTATTCTCCAGAAGGAATAAAAATTCTTTATCAGAATGAGCTAATATTTTCATCTCTGTCAATAGGATCACTTCATTATTTCCCAACTTTACTTCAATGAATGCTGAAGACATCTGTGAATTCCTAGAAAAAAATTCTTTATTCTACTTTCTGTGTTTTCTAGCTTGACCCTGCTGACTCTCCATTTTGGCCATTTTCCTCAGTGTTTCTACCTTCTTTGGCTCTTTTAACACTTGGCAATCCTCAGATTTCCTTTCTTATGATATATGTTAACCTTCGTTGACCTCATGGGTTTTTCTAGGTTTATGTAGTTAACCATGGCCAATATACATTTCCATCTCTGATGCATATTCCTGTCACCATGACAGTTATCTACTCTGTTGTCACAGTAATGTCTGTGGCACAGAAACAACCCTATTCCTCTTCCTGGGCACAAAGAAGTTTCTAGTCTCTCCTGGATTTAGTTTGGCATCAAGTGAATGAGCACTAGCCCCTGGGCTGATGTGAGTGGAAATGATATGCACCAATTCCATACGTTTCTTTTCCCTGGTCTCATGACTGGAAGCAAAGTTCTCCAAGATATTAGAGTCACAATATGGAAGGAGCCTGGGAATCCTGAATTGCTCTTTGAAGGAAAGCTTCCCAGGAGAGTTACCTCTCCTGGGGTATAATATGAGCAAAACCTCAAAGTTTGTTAAGCCACTGAGATTTGGGGGCTATTTGTTGCAACAGCAGAGCTTCATCTTTATTAATATGATATGCATGGGCACTCTGAGCTCTGCAGATAAGTCTATTTTCCATTGTAGTTGGTGGTGCCACCAGCAATTCAGTCATCCAATTCATAGCTCTCCAGTCCTCAAACATGCAATTTATAACCAGCTCCTGTGGATCTTAACCCACATGTTTTATTCTTGGAAACGTCTGTCTTTCTGTTTCTCTCTCTGTCTCTGTCTGTCTCTGTCTCTCTCTCTGTCTCTTCCCTCCCTCCCTCTCTCTTTTAAAAACTGTTACCATAATTGAGGTTGTTTCTTATCTGACTGTTGACTTGAGTGAATTTAAAACAAACTGGAATCATACTATTACAATATGCGACCATTTTGAAAGGCATTCCCAGCAGGGTGCCAAAGAGAATGTGCTGAAATATAACAATACATTCCAGACAGTTGATGTCTGGAAATAAGTAAATCTCCAGGTTGCAGATGAAGGAGGTGGGGACCTCTTGGCCTTTATGCTGTGCCAATGCTAGGCAGTCTATACACAGAAAAAAAGGACACCAGGCAATGCACAGATGGACAAGGGAGGCTTAATGCAATTAATCATGGCCACCTGGATGCTTCCTACCTACCGTCTTCCACTTTATCTTTTCATCCACTCACATATGCTTTTGATAAAGGGTCATGATGCCAGCTACTTACTGAGCACAGATCAAAGCTGGAGCGATAGTCTGGCAGGGGTCTTCTTGCTAAGCTTAACCTTACCTGGGAGAGTCGGTTAGCTCAAAACACTTCTAATCACCTGTGATCCTTCCTTCCGTCTCCTGCAGAGAGTGGGACTGTAGTTGACAGCTCCCACACTCCCCTGACCATTTAGTGATGCTCCCTTTATAAAAGCATCTCTTGGTTTTATCAACCTCTATTCTCTCGACCACAAAAGGGAAGCCCCTCTTCAATGACACCACTCTTGTTTGGAAGCCCCTCAGGTGCTGGCATTAAGTGGTAAGCCTTCATTTTCTTCATTTTTGAGCCAGCTTTTCCTCTTGTAAATTTCCACAAACATTCCTTTGAAGATTAAAAAAAAATTAAATAAACCCATGTTTAAAATTTGAGGTGTCCTTTAAATAATTGTTCAGCAGTTCATGGCTTTGGTCTTCCCTATAGAATAAAGGGATCCTATTAAAATCTGGAATGTCAGCAGAGTACATAGAATCATGAAGTCTTTGGACATGTTTGTGCTGGGTTTTATATGATTATTAAAGAGCTTCACCAAAACGCAGTGTCTGTATTTGCCTGCTTTGCTTATCCAGGCATTGGGGGAAAGTCTCCATTCCTGGTGCACCTGTAAGTAGGAAATTAACCACTCTAGTCATTCTTACTCTGACCTTCTTTCAGACCTTTCTTCCCTGCTTGCTTCTTAATGCAAACCCAGATCTAAATTTTGTCATTGTTTCAGGCCTGCAGTTTCAGATTGTTGTCTCCTTCTTCCATGCCAGACAGACATTGGGTCACCTACACTCCTATGGAAATAAGAACCCTTCCGTAACCTCTTCTAAGAGGATTTGCCTGTAAGGTACTGTTACCAATTGCAACATGAAAGATTTTTCTTCCACTGGAAAACATTAAGTTGAACTGAGTATGGGGGGACAAGATATATATATATATATATATATATATATATATATATTTTAAGTGATTATTTATTTATTTATTTTAGATTTTATTTTATTTATACAAGAACCAGGGTACAGGCCAGATGCACGAGAGGGTGAGAGAATTCACCAGGGACAGAGCGGGGAACAGAACAGGCAGACTGATGAAATACACTGCTGAGGGGAGCAGCGGGCAAGACAGGAGAGGTCTGCTCGCCATGTGGGTTGCTCTGAGGCCGGCGGGGATTGAACCAGCACCGCAGAGGCTGCAGACAGCTTCACAGTGCTGCACTCAACCGCCTGCACCACCAGGGAGGCCCAGGATAAGGATATTTTTAAGACAAATGTTCTCTTGGAAATCCCTCCCTATCCCATAACTGTAAACTGGTGGACCTTTTCCTTCTAGTGTGAGATTGGTTTTGTTAGCGTCTTATTTTCAGTCACAGGGAAGCTGGTACTGTGCTATCTTTTATCTCTTGAGTGTTCCCTGTCTGTAAAAAGAGCAAACACCGAAAAATGGGAACATCCATGATGAAGCATTTCTGTTTTCTGCTTTACCACACTGCACACGGCCAGGTACTTTCCTACATCCACACCCCTGCATGTGCTGTTCCCTCTCTCTCCTCCATTCTTCCAGTGGTGCTTCTCCAGAAGCCCTCCTTGGTCCCTCCAGCTGGGATTCTTTTACTTTGATTATACTGTGATGCTAGCACTTAGCATTTCTGTAATCTCCAGCCCATGCAGGACTATACAATCATGAAACTTTGTAAAATTCAGTTCTGTGGGCTACTTATGTGTTTTAAAACTTCTGTGCATGAAGATCATGACCATTGCGGTCAGGTAGGGTTTGCCCAGTTTAGATCCCTGTGTAAATGGCTGTATCTAAAAGGGGCTCTTTAACTTTGGACTGTATGAAGATACTAGAAATGTTTGTTGCTTGAAACAATATGGGGTATACAGAAGTAAATAATAACTGAACACATTCTATGCAATGAGAACTATGCAGAGCTGGCACGCAAAATTATCTATAAATAAGGAATTATGCATTAAATATGGGGATTCTGATGCTGGCCAATTATCGCCTCACTAAAGAATTGATGAACTGCTGGGTGGTAGAGTCAACAGAAGGTTTCTGTACTGTGCGATGATCTTCTTTCCCGCTCTTTGTATCATCCAAGTTCCACCAACTCTCTAGTTCTTTCTGTGTGTCCTTTGTAGTTTTGATCCTACATCTACACTACTGTTGCTTTCTTTTAGCAAGAGCCCTTGGCGCTATTTGCAGAAAACCCACTGTCCTTGATTCTTCACTTGTTTTTACATTCTGCAAAATCACCCTACTTTCCCCTTTCTGGGCATTGTTTTTCTAGAGAGATGTGAAGTTTCCCCTGTTCCATATCCTTGTGTTACAAGAGTCCTTCTTGATTGGGATAAGACTGCAACTAGATTCTCTCTTGGGAATGGTAGCCAAGACGCCCCTGGGTCTCATCATTCCCCAGGAGACACTAAGAGGCAAGCCTGGAGGGATTACTGTTCAGCCCCTCCAGACCTGACCTCCAGGGAAACCCCTCTCATGAGAGACTTTGTGTCTGTGCCTTAGCTCCTCTGCTAGCCTGCAAGCTCTTGAAGATGTTGACAGTATCTCATTCGGTTTGTACCCTCCAGGGCTCCTAACAGTCTTGCATAGGGTAGATGCACGTGAAATGCTTAATGGATTGGATTGCATTAGTTATTATTCTAAGTGCACAAAAAGGGGTGCTAGAGCTCTGAAGAGCCTTAATTCACCTCATGGGGTTACATGGAGATACTGTCAGACTTAGTTTATACACCCTGGCTCTCCACGGGTAAAGTCAATGCCAATTAATGAGAAGCGTCTGCAGTGGAGAGAAAACGCATTTTCACCTAAAGGCTGATCAGCTTCCTTTCTGCTGCATATCTCTGTGATCATAAAGCAAGAAGACCCCTGGGACTCTCTTCTATTTAGGCAAAGGCAGGTGTTCTGGGAAACTTTGTATTTGCACACAAACACAGAAAGCGGGGCTTATTTTTGCAATTACTTGCAAAGGCTGCCCATGTTTTCCAGCATGTAAATTAGGACTTGAAGGAAAACATCTAATTGCATTTCGCTCCAACTAATTGCCAACTCAAAATTTGAGATTAGTGTGCACACCACACTCAGTTCTTTTTGTTGTTGTTGTCATTAATAACACACTTAGCTTGCTAAGATGAGAAATAATGAGCCAGAATTAAAAAGACTTGAGGGCTGCCCCATTAAGAAAATGCTTTGGGTGCTAAGGAATCTTTGAGAAAGCCATGGCTAGCATTCCAGACAAAGATCGCCTGGGTATTGTACTCCTCTGTTGGTTTGCTGGTAAAGGGTAGCAGGAGAGGTAAAAATAGAGCTGGCATTTGCAGTCATTGCCTGTGTTTTGCCACAAGGAGGGGCCATGGTTACAACCATGGCTGTGTCCTTGACTTGTATTATAATAGTAGCCTTTCCTGCAAGAAAAACAAAATGTACTTAAAAGAGCTTTCTGAAAAATGTGCTACACGTCCAGAAAGAATGGTACGGTCTTTTGTGGGTAATATAAACATACTGTGATATCCTTATGTTATTAAGTGAACATTACAAAGCATGACAGAATCACAGCCACACACACACACACACACACACACACACGGACAAATGACAATGCTGAGTAAAAATAAAAAGGGAGAAGCCTTTTCACATGTTGTCAGGGAAAGGTAACTTGGCCGCCTCAGAATTCTCTTGTTTTCTCAGCAAGAGTGAGTCTCCAAAGGACACAATGAACTTTTTGTCCTTCTAAACACAGAAGTTCAAGAAACATCTCCTTGAAGTTCAGTTGAGCGACAGAGGTTTGCAGATCTATTTACCAGGGGGGGGAGACGTGATTCAGAGATGACTAATTCCTGGGTTTCTAAATGAAGGGTCCGAAGGGAGGCCGTCCTGCATGGATCTTGGAAAACACACAAATTGAAGAACGTGCTCCCACCGGGCCCTCTCTCCACCCATCCTCTGCCTTTCTTTAATGGGTGTCTGTGCCAGGTACAGGGCGAGGTGTGGCTGCTTACTTGGGGACAGCGCTCAGCAAAATTCCTATTGTTGTTGAGTTTCCAGAGTGGTGGAGCAGATATTAAAAAATACAGACACAAGTGAATGTATCGCTGTTAAGAGCCCTGAAGGAGAAACACAGGGATTGATTAAGACCGAAAATGTTGCATCTCATTGAAATGGAGAAAGTTCAGCAAAGCCTCTCTAAGGAAATGACATTTCAGCCGAGACTTAAAGGATGAGTAGGATTTGGTCCAAATGGGGGGTGGTGGGATAGATATTTCCAGATAGCTGGAAAAACAGGCACAAAGGCCTTGTAGCTTAACATGGTAGAGGGACAGGAAGAGAGTGTTTGGGGACGGGGCTTGGAGAGAGCTTGGGCAGGGGAGAGTGACTTGAAATGAGATTGGAGAGGTGGGTGACGCAGGACCACCCAGAACCTGTAGGCTGCAGTGAGTTTAGATGTTCTCCTGGAAGCAATACAAAGCTGCTGAAGGGTAGAGGTGATAAAAATCAAATAGAGAGACTGGTGCAGAGAAAGGATGGAAAAGAGGTTAAAAAAAAAAGCTAGGAGACCAGTGGGGAGGAAATTTCCACAAGGTAGTGAGTGTGCTAGTCATTTGCTGCTCATTCTCAAATCCACTCTCTACCCTTCCAGTGCAAAACAAAATTCTCCTTCAATATATCTGGCCAACTTGCTTTTGTATGGGCTGCACCAAGGGGAGGCAGCAGGAGAGATGGTAGAGATATGAGAAGGGAGGAACCTGGGCTTCCCCAGTGGCAGTGGCGCAGGTGGTTGAGCTCAGCGCTGTGAAGTTGTCTGCAACCTCTGCAATGCAGGTTCGATTCCCGCTGGCCGCGGAGCAACCCACATGGCGCGCAGACCTCTCCTGCCTCGCCCGCTGCTCCCCTCAGCAATGTACTTTGGTCAATCTGCCTGTTCTGTTCCCCACCCTGTCTCTGGTGAATCCTCTCACCCCCCACATCTCTGGCTCTACCCCGGTTCTTGTATAAATAAATAAATCTTTAAAAAAAAAAAAAAAGAAGGGCGGAGCCAGACTGTTTCTTCCTCTCCCTGCTTGGTTTGGGCATCCTCAGCAATGTTGGTCATTTTTGTGTCAGTGGCTCACAGAGCCCCCCACCCGTGGACAGTCCCGTTGTCTGTGGTCCTGATCCCACAGGACACTCTTCTCCATGGCTCCCCTTCCACCTGACTGCCCAGACCTTAAGCACAGGCAGTTCTCGCACTTCCCCGGGCTCCCCTGCCCTTGAGATGTCGTCACTAATCTCTAGTGTGCACTAGCATTCGGTTTGGTTTGACGCTTTGGCTTTCTAGCACCTTTGTTTACAGCTTCTGATGTTAACTTCCTTATAATCACAGCTTGGATTTTATTTTCTCAACTGGATCCTGATAGATAGGACGAGCAGTGGTAGTTTGGACCCTGGATGGTGGCAGTGGAGGATGAGACAGTGAATGGACATGGGGTCATTTTTGGAATCCTGTGTGAGCAGGCTGAGGATGGTGGAGACACGAGATGGATCTGGAAATTTTATCTAGAGTTCCTCTCCTCCTGAAGGGGATTAATTAATCTATGGCTAAATTTAACTGGCATAGACTTGACTGAAGAAAACAAATGGCCATGGGTGGGGTCACCTCCCACACAGCGTGGACATGCCCCAAAGCCCTCATTAGTGGTCATGAAGTGGTCAGCAGCTAGAGCCAATCTAATATCACTCCACCATGGACTCCCACCTTTAATTCTAATTTCTAGAGTTGAGGTCTGGATAATTTTCGGGAGAGGACCGAATGTGTCTAGAACAAGCTGAGGCAAGACTGTGTCCTTTATTTTTATTTATTTATTTATTTATTTTTAAAGATTTATTTATTTTATTTATACAAGCACTGGGTACAGTCAGAAGCACGGGAGGGTGAGAGAATTCACCAGAGACAGAGTGGGGAACAGAACAGGCAGACTGATGAAATACACTGCTGAGGGAAGCAGCTGGCGTGACAGGAGGGGTCTGCTGCGCTATGTGGGACCCTTGCTGGTGGCTGGGGATCGAACCGGCACTGCAGAGGCTGCGGGCAGCTTTGCAGCCAGTGCTCAACCGCTGCATCACCAGAGGAGGTCCAAGATTATGTCCTTTAAACGAAGGAAGGGATAGTTTTCTTTTGTTAAGAAATAATTTCCCCAGATTACTTCCTAGCTTTTCTGTCCTTTTTTCTTAAAAGATCGATAGCCACTCTAGTTTCTTTTGCTTTGTAAAAGCAGCCTGATCTGGCTGTCCCATCTGTTCCCCTGACCCTGGCTCTCAATTGGAGCTATGCATCAGTGTCCCTCCGCTGGAGCCCTTGTCTGCTGACGCATTCCTCCATCTCTCTTCCCTCCTGTCTAATGGCACCACCGTTGTCCTCAGGACTCTGGAACCACAGGCATGTGGGCAACAAAGTAGGACAGAGCAAAGCACGCGTGATGTCCCTGCTGTGGTCCGCAGTGGGTGGTGTGCACTGGGGGGTGATGGGCCAGACCTGCCTTTGGATGTGTTGGACTGCAGAGTAAACTATTTGGGGAGATTTTGGAATTTCTTTTAGGCCAGAATTCTGTGGTCCCGTGTGGGTCTGCTGGACTTCAGCGGCCTGTTCCGCCACCATTTTGTTACCTGCAGTTCTGCATTCCTATACAAGGTCAGAACTGCCTGGTCAAGCAGTCATAGGAGCTAAACCTTAAAAGATACCTTTCAAATCAACCAAGAGCAGAAAGCTTGATCATCCTAGGAAGAGTATGCATGTGAGGTATGACCAGGAATGCCCGGGGGGCTGATGACTGATGTATGACAAGGGATCCCAGAAGCTAATCAGTGGAATGCCTTGTTGATAAGATTGGAACCATGGCGGGGGGCCTGGGGTCTGGTTTTGATTACAACACTTGGTCATCAAGCAGATAAGAATTATCTGGTCAGCAGACTCGTGTCCCCCCAAGTCCTAGATGACAAAAGCACATTCTTTAGTTTTACCCATCTTTTTCTCCTACCACATGTAACTGATGCTGTATGATTATTCTATCAATAAAAAGGCCAGGATCTTGCTTGTTCAGCAGCATCCTGCATGATGCAGCCTGCTCCACAACTCCTGGTTATCAGTGTGGTGTTGCTGACACAACAGTCCGAGTCTGGAAATAATTACTTGGAAATTAATGTCTGTGAAATAGTACAGGTGTGGGTAGGTTGCAATGGTTCTGAGTCCCGTGGATCTATGAAAGGCTTCCTTCCTTTCTCCTCCCCTACTTTTTTCCTTTCCTTTCTTCTTTCTTTCCTGTGTCCAAATCCAAAAATGAATTTTGAGCACCTATCATGTGATTATTAAGGTGTATGACAGGTGCTCAAGTATATGAAAGAGATACAAGATAAAAACTTGCTCTCAACGGTTGGCTATAACATAGACACACACAGGAAAAACAAAATAACAATAATAGGGAATACTCAGCATAGGAATAAGGAGATCTCTGTTTTAATCTAAGTGGTGCTCTTTATTAACTATTGTCTTGGGCAAATCACGTAGACTCCCTAAGTCTCACTTCAGAGTTGAACATAAAGATCTCTAAGCACCTCATTGTTCTATGATTAATGGGACAGGTTTGAGTGACCTAGAGCAGTGGTTCTGGAATATTAAGGAATATTCCTTAAAAATTAATTGAGCACCCCAAAGAGCTTTTGTTTACGTGGGTTATATCTATTGATATTTACTATGCAATTTTAAAACCTGAGACATTTAAAAATATTCACTGATTAATTTATTTCAAAGTAGTAGTAAACACAAGACCTGTAAACAAAGTTATTTCCATGAAAAATAATTATATTTTTTGACCAAGCACTCACAATCACCTACTACCTAGCTACTGAACTTTTTTTTTTTTAAGATTTATTTATTTATGCATATAAGAACTGGGGTATAGGCCAGAGGTGTGGGGGGTAAGAGGATTCAGCAGAGACAGTGGGGAAACAGAACAGGAGGACTGGCTGAAATATACTGTGAGGGGAGCTGCAGTTGAGATAGGAGAGGTCTGCTGTGCCATGTGGGTATCTCTCTGCCGGGGGATTGAACTTGTGCTGCAGTGGCTGCAGACAGCTTCATAGATTGCATCTTAACCCCTTGAGCCACCAGGGAGTCCCTGAAGTTTGACCTGTGTAGATTTTAATCAGGTTTCTCTTTTCAGCACCTGCCCCAAACTTTTGGCTCCCTCCCAAGTTTGAGCCTGCACTAAAGCCCTAAGGTTAGAACATTGTCCCTTAACAGCTCATTCTGCTAATGCACTGACTATAAAAAGACACATTTCTTATTTGAGTGTCACATTATTGTACCTTCTCACCCCATCAATTTGCCCTCCTTTTCCACCAATGCCTGCCAGCCCTGCTTACCTCTTCTCATATATGAAAAGCCTTTATCTATTTGATTTTGAGACACTGGTAAGTCCTGAGCCAAAGCATTCTCTTGTTGTGATAACTTTTTTGAATAAAGTCTCTCTTTAAGTCCAGTTTTGTTTTTGTTTTGCACTTTCGAAGCAAAAATTTGAGAAGAGTTAAATTTTTTTTCTTTTACATGTTTACATTTTTTTGCAAATCTCCTTAATGTCTGACTTGCTCTCAGCTTCTGTAGTCTGCCTGTTGAGGTGCACTGCTTTGTTTAAAGTATGGAGAAAATTCTGACTTCACCCTGCTGTGCAGTTGAGAAAGGAGACATAGTAGGTCCCATGACAGGGTCTCAGGACCCCTAGGAGTACTTGAAAACAGATCTCCTAGGAGTTGAGAGGGAAGGAAAAGCTGGATGTTGAACTGGAGTCTACAGAATAGATTTTAGACCTGTAAATATAGGGCATTCCAAGCAAAGAGAACAATGTGAGAAAAGACAAAAAGGAGAAAGTGAAGAAGCTGTGTTTGGGAGAGAGAAGTAAAGAGATTGTGGAGGGAGAGGTGTGAATTCACACTTAGCCATAGGACCTTGATTCCCACCTTCCCTATCAAGGACTTTGGTTTTGACCATTTAGGTCATAGATATCCACTGAAAGACTGTAAACAGGGGGTGGCATTATGCATAGATGGTCTAAGTAAATAATCATGATCGTTGTAATTGATAAACTGGCACACAAAACAATAAAAGTAAGGTGACCTGTTATGATGCTACTGAATGGTCCTAGCATGGAGTGGTGAAGGTCTGCAGTGGAGCGGCTGTTGTGGGATTGTCAAAGGACGAAGAGGTGAAAGGACACTCTGAGAACAGCATCCCTTCTTAAAATTCCCGATGTGTTCCTTGGAGAGCTGATGGCTTCTGAATGTTTGCTGTACAGTTCCCCCAATCTAGCCCTAGCATGATTAGGGAAAGGTATTGTCCCTTTTCATAGGGAGTGTTCTTGCTGGCTTACTGAAGGACAGACAGAAGTTAGAGAGCAGCAGTGTGTGATAAGAACCCAGGTAAGAAGAAAAGGGGCTCCGGAAGACAGCTTCTGACAAAAAACAATATGGAAGGCATCAAAATGGACCAATAGAGTCATTATGGACTAGCCGCGAAGCTGGTTCTGGATGAGCATGGCCATTCTTAAACAGGTTCATTTTCCAGCCAACATATTGACTTTTTTTTTTTTTCTATTCCATCTCTGTGATTTTCCAGTTACAAAGTATATTGTGGGAAATTGGAGGAAAGGAGATTGTGATAATGTGAAGTTTTTACACAAGGTTCAAGGACTCAATAATATTCTGTGGCAGGCTGAGTAAGATGACCCCTAAGGACTCTTGTCCTTGTATGCTTCCTGCCACTTGAGTGTAGGTGGAGACTGACTATGAGCCCTCACTCCTGTGATTATATCACGGTACACGGCCGAAGGGGCTTTGCAGCTGTAATAAAGGTTGAGTTAATCAAAAGGGGGATTATCAGTTGGGCCCGACATAATTTGATGAGTCCTTAAAAGGAAGATGGGAGTGGCTTATAAAAGACACAAGAGGTCCCCAACTGGCAATCAGCAAAACAACAGGGCCTTCAGTCATCCAAATATAAGGAACTGAATTCTGCCAACAACTGTGGACCTTTGAATGAGGACCCCCAAGCTAGGACCCCAGCCCCACTGACATCTTGATGTTAGTGTAGGAGACTCAGAGCAAAAGACTCAGCTGAGCCATGCCTAGACTTCTGATCCACAGAAATGAGGGACAGGGTGGGTAATATATGGGTGTTGTTTTAGGCAGCTAATTTTGTGGAAATTTGCAATGCAGCAATAGGGGCCTAATACATATTCCAATAAACATTTGTATGTTTAATTGCCTATCTTAACTGAACCTTGCAACCTTCCTGGCTTTCCCCATGACTATGAATCACAATGATATTACAAGAAAGCAGGCTAATGATGAAAACAATTCTGCAGCATCACCATATGGGGACCCACACAGGTTGTCTCTCTCCTTAAATGACTTAAACGATGTTTAAAAAAAGCCACTGAACACTGGATAACCTAAGTTACTTCCTTCCCAATTTCCTTTTTTTTTTTTTAACCAGCTATAATTCATTTTCTTCAAAATAGCAAGCAAGATTTTTTTCTTCTTTTTGACTATCCAATCACTGTTTTCCCAATCTGAGAATCCTGGTCCCTCCGTTTTTTCTCTTTTTCCTTGTGAGCCAACCTCACTCAGTAGTCAAAATGACCTTTAAAAATGAAATTAGATGACAAGATGATGTTATTTCTCTGCTTTAAGCCTGTTATGGACTGAATGTCTTCTCCAAATTCACATGTTGAGCTTTAATCCCCAATGTGACTGGATTTGGAGACAAGGTCTTTAAGGGAATGATTAAGGTTAAATGAGGTCTTAAGGGTGAGAGCCCTGTAAAAAATTAGTGTCACACAAAAAGACCCTCCAGAGAGTGGGTTCACGTCTGCCCTCTCCACGCACATGTGCCCGGGGAAGGCAACATGTGTGCACACTGAGACGAGAGTCTCTACCACAGACCAGGGGCCTCTCCAGGAGGGACCTCTCTGGGCACCTTGATGTCTCCAGAACTCTGAGAAACACCTTTCTGTTGGGGAAAGCTCTGAGTCTGTGGTAGTCTTCGTGGCAGCCCGAGCAGACTAACACAAAACCTTTCAGTGGCTTCCCATTACCTTGAGAATAAAATCAGTGCTCTTCATTCTGGACTTTTCTCTGAGCTCTTTATCTTCCTTTCTCACCTGCATCACTCACATTGGTAAGGTTTTGGGACCTCCAACATGCCAACCTCTTTCCCTCTGTAGTGCCTCTGCTATCCCTCTCAAAAGTTCTCTAGATCTTAGCTTATGTGTTAGTCTCCCAGAGAGACTGTCTCTGTAGAGCATTCTGCCTTTCCCACCCTACTATTCTCCATCACTTAAAATGATGTATCCATTTGATTATTTACTTTTTGTCCAACATCTTCACTAGATTGTAAGTTACATGAGAGCAGGGGCATATCTCTTATACACTGTTGTATCCCTCAGTGTCTGGTGCTCAATAAATGTCTATTCAATGGATAGAGCTGATATCTGAGGAGCACTGGGGAGAGTTCACACAGGCTCAGGAAGCCAGAGCTCCCCGTCTGGACCCACACTTCCCTTTGTTTGTTGAGTGACTTGGAGATGTGCTGTGCTGTTGACACATGTGCATGTTTACTATAAGAGGGTGAACAAAATCAGCCCACCTCCCAGGAAGATGAAGATGAATGAAATGTGTGTTCTTTTCAAAATACACACTAACTATTCAATTTGACAACAGTGGATATCATGGCTGGTTTTCAAATAATTCACTCCCATCATCAGTGACATTTATGGTATAAAACCAGTTAGATAATATTTAACTGAGTAATTTCCTATACCACAGTGATCTCCCTGAAAATATTTCTAGCAATCTGGTATAAAGAGATTGTATTGAAGAATTTTTTATTCATCCTGATTCCTCTTCACTTTCTCAAATCCAGTTCTTATGGCCTTGAGTAATGCTACTATCTTTTTAAAAACCTTAATTTTGAATGTTCTCTTATTAATGCTCCTTAGGGCTTTAAAAACCCTCCTGAAAGTGTATTTCTCTATGAAAGCATTTTAACAAATAGACTGCAAATATTAGGTTTCTTTAATATTAGAAATTTGGGATAGATGGGGTAGAAGGAGAAAAGTAAATCCCCAAGTTTCGGGGGGGGGATTGTATTTCAAGCATTTCACTTATGCACCTTAAAAACTGAGTGTAGATGCAGGAAAGATAACTATTTGTGGTAGAAGCCCCACGAGAATATTGGGATACAACATCTCTTATACATCATCATGCTCTCTGCTTTCTTTCTCTCTCTGATAAACAAGAAGGAGACTTCTTGCATCACTTTGCTTAGAGAATAATGCAGTCTCTCCCCTAAATCACAGTTGATATCTGCCCCATGTATTTTTTCTCATCAGAAATTTCTCCTCTATATGGAGACACTCAGCAAAGTTTGGGGGGCTAGTTCAGGTGGCTTTAACTATAACATGCCCATGAACATAGGGGGCAGGACTATTCTCTTGGCAGTCCAGAAGAAATGCTAGTGAGCTTCCTGGCCTACTTGCCCTTCAAAACTCAGTTCAATTTCCACCTTTTCCACAAATCTCACCTGCACGTGTTTACATGAGTGTGTGAGATTCAAATACCAACAGGTGCCAGAGAGAAGCAAACTTTTGTGATGTGGGCAGATAAATCAATGACTGGTGAGATTTGTTGACAGATAGCTCTCAATTCAGCCAATGAAATTTCATTGTTTTCAAAAACTTGGATGGCTGGCTTGATTTGATCTTCAGTCATGGTCAGTGATTTATAATCTACAGCAATTATTAGTCGACTTATTTTCCACGTAGTATTAATTCTGGTGTCTTAATTTTCTGGATCCTCGGCCTTTGGGTGGTTTTCTCCATTATGCTATAATCACCGAAGGGGAGGGATTTGGCCTCACGCTGGTTGCATTGGCTGGACTAGGTCTATGGAACTGCCCCAGGACTTATCACAGCACCCATAGCGGATGCCCCATGATTTTACATTTATCAGTTGCTTGATTGACATGTGGAAGTTGCCTTCTGGCTGCCTCCTTCATGCAGCAGTACAGCTGTTCTTGAGTGTGCTCTGTTTAACGAAAGGCTTCAGGATAGAGAGTTCCATGGTCAAATAATTTTAGGAAAAGCTGAGTTTACAAAGGTTAAAGTTTAATAGGTTCCTTTATGCAGGATTTTTTTATAGTGTTAAAATGTTAATAGGCACTATGAATTTTTAAAGGGGGTCTGATGCAGAGTGTGGTTGGTGCTTTCAACCCCATCCTAAAACTACATTTCCCAGACTCCCTTCAACTAAAGTTGAATGAGAATTAAGTTCTACCAATCACGTGCATTTCTATGAAATGAAGGTGGAATGCAGGTAATTTTCCTGCTGTGGTTGATGCTGAGAAGCAAGGTCACAGGTTTGTCTTTGTGAGATGACAGTAGCAACTTCCAGACTTCTGTTTTGTGGTGACAGTATGGGCCCTGGGGATGAATATCCTGGGGTAGGCCCTGACTTTTGCTCCACCATTCCTTCCAAAAATATTTTGTAATTATCAAATTTCTTGTCTCTGCTTGAAACATAGAGTGGTTTCTAAATCTTACACTGGACCTTGGCTGAAACAAGGGGTCTAAATGTGTATAAATCTGTCTACCTAGTTATCTGTCTGTCTGTCTGCTCATCCATCCATCCATCCATCCACCAACCCACCCATCTGTCTGTTCGTCAGCCTGTCCATCCATCCATCCATCCATCCATCCATCCATCCATCCATCCATCCATACACCCACCTATCTATCATTTTATTTGCTCATAAATGCTTTTGTTTTTATGACCTAACTCTCAAGACTATTTTTCTTTAGATAACTTTTGGGAAACTGTCTATGGAAAGAACATTGAAATCAATATCAGGTTCATATTAGACTCAGGGCATCACCATTTACTAGGTCCAGGAGGTGACATCCCCTCTGAGCCTTGAGTTCCTTTTCCTCATGTGAAATAAAAGAACAATAATCCTTGCCCTCCAGACCTCACAGGGTTGTCATGAGAATCAAATGAGATGATGGATGTGGAAGTGGTCTGGAAACTGTAAATTGTTATAGAAATGCAAAGCATCATCATTAGTCATGCTGCCATCTATGAAAATGAATGTTAGGTTCATAATGCAAGAACATCATTCTCATAAGGATTGTCTCAATACTCCATGGTGCCTTGAAAACATTGGGAGTTTGATAGATGAATCAGTTGGGGACAAAACTACCACCAGCCTTGCTGAATAGACAATAAACTAAGGGGAACATTCCCTAGCTCCCAAGGTGGCCTCTTTAACAATGGATAAACACAGACTTCTCTCTCTTCCCCAATTCTTCCAAATTAAAGCCTTTGGGGGGGAAATTCTAAATGGAATTCTTTTCAGCTTCAAAATAGACCCAAAGAAATACAGCAAAATATTTCCTTCACTTGATTTTCTGTTGGTGAGATGGGTCCTTTCATCAGCAGATTGAGAACAAACAGCCCCCACAGTCTGCTCCAGTAATTTCCAAAACATGATTTACATAAATTTAACTTTGTAATCTTGTGGCTCTATTACTGCATTAAAATGACAAATAATGTGACACAGGATGCCGTTTCATATGTTGATATGGTAGCTGACTGTTTACCAACAGCTGCTCAATTGGAGGTGCCTCTCACTTATCATTTTTTCCTTTCTCAGGATGTGGATATGCATGAAGCTTCTCAAATTCTGGTCTATTACAGAAATGAGAGAAGCGCACTCCATTGCCTCACAAAAAGAAAATCTGAAGTCAGTGAGTGGCTGCAATTCATCTCCTCTCCTTAAAATTCTTTGAAAAAACATCTCCTTAATGGAAGTCATTTACCTTAACACACATCATGAAATCTAATATCTGTAGGATCTGATCAAACAGATGATGATTGAGGTCCAGGATAACTGAGGTCCAAGCAAGAAAGAGATCCTATCAATAGAAGTCATCTAGTTCAAAGCTTCCTTTTGTTGTCACGGTGATCTAAAATCGCATTCAAATGCCTCATTTGAAGTAAGTAGAAAATAACCCCATTTCAATACCTCACAGAGAGTAGGCATTTAATAAATATCTGTTTTGTGGATGAATGATGAATTTTACCCTCTTTGTTAAAAAAAACTGTAGTGTTTATAATCCATACCATCAATAACAGATGAGGTATTCAGATTCAGAATGATCATCTCATCTCCTTCCCTACCTTTCTCTCCCCTTTGCTGATTTCTCTTCTCTCTCTCCCTCCTGCCTTTCCTCGTTCCCCTCTACCTTCTCCCCTGGGAGTGCCTCTGATGGATCAAGAATACACATGATACAATACTCTTTCATAGATCTCTTTCTTTTGCTTCCACAGATCACATCTGAAATTACATGTTTCATGTCTGTCTGCCCTTCTGGATGGTTAGCTCCATGACCGCAAAGACCTGTCATGCTGTGTTCCCTGCTCTGTCTTTCATCTGTGGGACAGGGCTTTCTCTCCAGAGCAGTCCCTCAATAAATGCGTGTATGGGCGGGAGGACAAGGAGCAGGATCTCTATGATTTGAGCAGACGGGGTAAGGAGACGTCCTGGAGCCCTTGTGGCTTTTGCAGGCTTTTTTTGGGATTTACCAGGCACACGGCAGGCAGAGGTGCTGGGGAACTGGGGGCTGGGAGGCAAGTCTTCACTCTTTCTGGGCTCTCCGGCATTCTCTCTGCTTCTCTCGTGGTTCTGCTTCTGCTGGGTCCCCTGACGCCGCCCTTATAAGCCCAGTCTCTCAGCCCAGGTGAATCCCATCTACACATGCCCACACCCTACTCCAGGTGCCCGCCATCAGGCAAACATTCAGGACCACAAGGATCCATCATCTATCCTGATGGCAGGAAGGCAGAAAAGCCTGATACTTTACTTACCCTACAATGGGTATTGAATGGATTGAATGGCTTGGGTGCTTCTAGGGTTGTGCGTTTGGCTTAGCTGTCTTATGTTTCTTACAGCATAGTATCTCCCACTGCCCCCATTTCTACCTGTTAATTATTTTGTTGAGGTCACCAGTGACCTTCCTTCCTCTCTCCCTCCCTCCCTTCCTCCCTCCCTCCTTTCCTGGTGATGTCCAGTGGCAATTTGGTACACAGGTCTAGGTTTGAGATGCAGATGTGGGGTCAGTAGCATATAAGGGGCAAGTGATTAGATGAGAAGGGGCATGCGTTTGGGATACTATGTGGAGTAAGGACTAGCCCAGGGAAATAATATCTACAGGGTAGAGGAAGGACAGTATGAAGGGGACTGACGTGGAACACCCCAAGTTGGGCAGGAAAGCCAGGAGACATTGGTGAAAGGAGGTGGAGGGCAAGGAAGCAGAGTTTCCAGAAACAGAGGTTGCTATAGACACATTAAATAAGGTAAGGACTGGAAAGGATTGATTGAACATGGAAAAAACTCATTAGTGAGGGCAGGTTCCGTGTGGTAGAGACAGAAATTAAATTTTTACGGGCTGTGTATGAATACGGGTGGGGGTGAGAAAGTAGAAACAGCCGGTGTAGACAGCCCATTCTAGAATGTGACTGTGAAGAAAGGAAGGAATTGGGTGGTAGGTAGGGAGAGATGCTATATCTAAGATGGGAGACACTTGTTTTATCAAGTTCTTTAGGCAAAGGGAAAAGTAAAAAATTATTGATTTTATATGTCATCAAGTTCACGACTAATCAATAGGAGCAGACAGGGAAATACTGAAACACGCATTAAGGAAAGCAGAGTATGTGAGATTCCAAATTTTCTTGTGTTGTGGGTTCATTTCTATTCTTTAAGTCTAATATAATACGTCTGTTGTTTCATTTCATTTCTTCACAGCAGTATGTCATAATTTAATTTTTTCTTGATGTAGGTATAAATGGAGATGCTAAGATGTATTTATGCACACAGGGTCATTTCTAGGTGCCTGCACTAAATATTAATATTCCGATAACCTCTTCCCAGCTCATGAGCCAAACAAGAAATGCATTTTTCTTATTGATGAAATTTTTTTTTTTCTGAAGCACCAGACTATTTAACGGGGCTTTCTGTGCTTAAAGAAAGGAGTGTTATTATATTTCCCTGCAGAAGAAACATTATTCAGAAAACATGATTAGAACAGGATCTGGGTTATCTATGCTATTTCTAGTCCATTCAGAGACATGCTTCTCAAACTGAAAGACTGAAATGCGACAAATAACTAATTGGACCCCTACATTGTTGGATTAAGTTTACTCTTGTTATCTTGCATTAATCTTATAATAGCATTCAGAGTTCCCATTGCGAGCATCTTTCTCTCCCTTAATGTTTGTAGATCAGTGGAGTCTGACTTTATCTCTGGCTCCAAAACAAGGCAGATGACCCGAACCAGGAAAATCAGACTGCAGAGTTATTGTGTCTATGTGACTAGTTTAAGGTGGCCCCGTGACCCAATCCAGCCCAACGAGAGTCCAAGAAGGCCTTAAGTGGAATGAATGATTGTAGGGGCAGGAATGGGACACTGAGCAGGTTTTCTGACCCAGCAGACCCGGTAAAGGAGAAGTCCTGGACCCCTCAGTGGCTTTTGCAGGCTTTTATTGGGTTACCAGGTACACGGCAGGCAGGGGCGCTGGGGGCCGGGAGGCTGGCAGGCCTCCCAGCCCCCAGCAAGTCTTCACTCTGGGCTCTCTGGCCTTCTGTCACAATTTCTCTGCTTTTCTCATTGCTCTGCTTCTCTCTCAGCTTCTCTGCTCTCCTGCTGGTGTTCCCGTGGCGCTGCCCTTAAAGCCCAGTCTCAGCCCAGGTGAATCCCATCTACCTATGCCCACACCCTACTCCAGGTGCCCGCCATCAGGCATGCATTTGGGACCACAGGTTTCCCTCATCTATCCTAATGGTGGGAGGGCAGAAAAGCCTGATACTTTTTCCCTTACCCTACAATGATGACAGCGCGCTTTAGCTGTGAAGAGTTGAGTCTGAAGCTACCAGTCTCCATTTTGTTCCCTCGAGGGAAGAGCCAACTTGAGGATAAAGGAAACACAAGTGAGAACATAGCCAGGAGATGGAGAGAGCCAGGTTCAGCTGAGTTCTTGCTTTTTTTTTTTTAATTCATACAAGCCAATAAATAACCTTTGCAGTTGCATCTCTGTCCCCTGAAGTTGCAAAAGCCCTGACAAAAATGCTCACTTGATGCCACATTCACATGTGTGACCTTGTGCAATCCCAGCCCTGCAGGTAAGGGTCACTAACTTCATTGAAGGTCACAAAACTGCTAAGCGACACATTTGAGATTGGAAAGTCATGTGCTTGATCTGTTACACCTGTGCTCTTTCCCATGGTCTCTCTTTAAAAAAACCCTTTAAGGTTTTTTTTAAGAGGATTTCGCAGCGATCGCCTTTACCCTACCCAACTCGCTATTAAGGTAATAATGGTGAGCACCCTCTGATTTAACTCTTAATTTTACCCTTGGTTTTAAATTTAGTTTATTTACACTGCCTATATCCTTTATTTCTTCTTCCTCTACATTTCTAGACCCTTACTAAAGTTAATAGAACAAAAGATAATTGCTGATTCTTTGTACTCGTTTAAAATATTTATTGCTTAGCCTCAGATGTGCTACACACACACACACACACACACAATACTACTCAGCTATAAAAAAAGATGATCTCTTGCCATTTGTGACTACATGGATAGAACTAGAGGGAACTGTGCAAAGTGAAATAAGTCAGGAGAAAAACAAATACCAGATGATTTCACTCATATGTGGAATATAGAGAAAAGACCCAAGAAACTGACAAAACTAAACCAAAACAATCCCTAGAAATATGACTGCAGAATGAAGCTACTAGAGGTGGAGGGAGGGATGGGAAGAAGGCAGGAAGGGGCCCAATGGTCTAGGGTGAAGAACTAGGGGTGCTTTGATGGTGGGGGTGATGTGCTGTGAAACTAGTCTGCTAAGTCACATACAGCGTTGTAAACCAATGTTACCTCAATAAAGAAAAAAAAATAATACAGCATACTGGAGTTAGGAACATCCTTCCCATATATATTTATTTTCCAAATAAACCTGTTTTTTTTTTTTTTTTTTTTTTTGCTCTTAACCAACATCACTACACAAGCACCATTAAATAATCTTTACAGTTCAACATTTCTTCCAAGTCATAAAGCATTTTTAGCACAGAATGTGCTAAAATCACAAGATCACAAAATGCGATCGTCATAATATTACAAGAGTTAGGACACCTCAAATCTTGTGTCCCTTCTGTTGGGGGCTGTGCTCTCTTCACATTCAGTGCTCTGTGCCTCTCCTGTCACATCATCTCATGTTATTTTTCTTTTTTATCCTCCTAACTCCTAAGAACAAATAGGGTACAAACTTAACCGCTTAAGTAGCTTTTTGCTGGCAAGTAAACCCATACTTCAGGTTCATAACAGATGCACAGGTCCACTGTGGGAGAAGTGCATTATGGGCTCTGGTGCCTCCTGAAGCTCTCTGCTCACATGTGTTCATCTGTTCATGTGGTGTACACCTGGACAAATTTGGCATCAACGTGAGTACAGTGTGGGAGAATCCCAGATTCAAAGCGAACTTATAATCTTTGTTCTGTTCAGTTCTCTGAGTGCTGCAGACTGTTTTTTTTCTCAGCCCATTAAGAAGTAGGCTTCTTAGCAGATCTAGAAGCTGCCATTGCTCTTTGGTGAAAGTATTTAATACAGACCTGAAGAAGTCAACCTGAATCAAGGACACATCTCTAATGTGCTGGGGCTTTAAAAGACAGCAAAAGATAGATAAAGGTCTTCAGAATCTTATGTTAAAAAATAACAAGAGAGATTTCACAGATGGTGTGTCTGAGTATCCTTTAGTATACATTATATGTCTCTAAGAGAATTGTATTCAGATATTTTGACTTGCATTTAAGGATCCCCCCACCCCCGAAGTACAACACTGAATATGTCCATAAAATACACATTAAAATATGATAGCCAAGTACATGGAAAAAGGAAAGACATTTCTAGAAGCCAAAGACTATTTCAGGGCTAAAGACTATTTCTTGACTTTTCAAACATTTAGCAGAAGGTTAATTAGCATAGAAAGTGTTGAAAAGACTTGAGTTTTCCTTTTTGCTTTCAGCATATACATTATGTTCTATTATATGTGAGATTGCCAAGTGTTGAGCTTTATAGACATAAAACTGAGAACTTAAAGATAGGTGTGATTGGACTTAGTTTTGGCCTCCACTATACAAATAAGGAATGTGGGGTCCCCAGACAAGAACTCCCTTCCCTTCATGGAAGGACAAGGATTTTCCAGTGAATGGGCCTGACAGTGCAGCCTGTGTTGTTGTTTGATGCTGTAATGTTTGACTCAGCAGACCTGGGATGGTCAAACCTTGTACATTCCAAAGAAAGTTCTGGTCTATGACTGGCTCTTGAGAGAGAAGTCCCTGGACTATCCTAGTTGGCAAGGAGGTCCTGTGGCTTTGAACCCCATGAGATTATTCACACAAAAAAGTCATTTATGGGGGGACCTTGGACCATACACTGTGAGCTTGATCTGTGGCAGTCTGGGGGCTGAGTAACGAAGGCCAGACACCTGGGTACCCTACGCCTATGTGACTGACACCCCAGGAAAACCCGGCACAGTAAGACTTTGAGAACTTGCCTGGTTGACAACACGGTGCTGTCACACACTGTTTCTGGGAAAATTATGCGCTGTCTATGTAACTCCACTGGAAAGGACAATTGGAAGTGTGTTCCTGGTCTCTCCTGACCTCTTGCCCTATGCATCTTCCCCTTTCTTGCTTTTAATCTGCCTCCTCTTGCTGTCGTCAACAGTTAACAGCAGGAATAACAGTGTTTGTGAGTCTATGAATCCTCGAGAATCCCTGAACCTGAGGGTGATCTTGGGGATCCTTGGCAACACCCTCTTTCCAATGGGAGTGGCTGCACTTGCACTTCCCTTTGACACTTGTGCTCCTAACAATGCCCGTCAACAGCTGGCACTTACACTCAGTGCACTTGGCCACCAGATGTGCACTATTTTCACCCTACTTACAAGGTTATTCACATGCTAACCCCTTTAAAAGGGAGAACAGAAGCCTAAAGTCAAGTTTTGGAGCACGGCCCCATGGCAGATGTAGCCAAACCTCAGACCAAGCATAGCTTCCTGCAAGAAGTTGAAAGGGCAAGAGAGAATTGTGGCCCTTTATTCTTTTGTAGTCTGTTGATGGTATGCTTCTCATGGCCTCTTGAAGATGGCAGCTTTCAGAAGGTCATTAATCTCCCTCCAGGAGGAGGAATGTGTCTCTGTGACTTACGGATCATGTTTGTGTAGGGAGGTGTCAATCATCATCAGACTCTTTAAAATCACCCTCAAAACAAACGTCGATTTTCTTCACCATTGTCTCCACAAACTTGCATTAGACTTAGATCTCCCTCTTTTGGAGAGGGAGGACAGACTTATTAAAAAAAACAAATAGTAAATTTGACAAAGCTTCCCAGGTGATACTGACACACAGGCAGCATTGAGAATCATACTCTCCATCACTGGCCGGTGCCAACCTTAAGATGGAGGTCTGGTAGGACATTGAGGTAGACCCATCCAGCTGCAGTTGGGAGAGAGTGCTTGGGGAGGAAAGCATAGGTGGAGGAAGGCTGTGAAGATGAGTTAATGGGGGGCTTCTGATGGTTCCTAGGATTCTGCTATGAATTCAATTTTTCCTGCCAGTTGCAAATGCCTGCTTGTCATATCACACATAAGGCACTATCTCCCCGGCCAGTTTTCCTGCATTGTCTTCTCTCTCTCATTCAACCCACAGCTCTCTGCTCCCTCAAACCCAGCTCGAATTCAGTCCCTTTCAGGAATATAATTGACTGGACTAAGCTATTTCAAAGACACCTTAGTAATTCTGTGCTTCCTTCACTCCAAAGTTAAACTGAATTTTGGATATATTCCTGAAGGTGTTCTGCAGAGTCAGTTTCTCTGCTTTCCATACATTTCCAACATAAAATTATATATCTATATCTCTGGAAAAAATTTTAGCATCCAAATCCAATCATATCACATTTACAAACTCAGTAACATGTTTGAAATCATATATAAAAGTTATTTGAGTCAAGTTTATCCTGATGGAATAATAATGTAAAAGTCAGTCTTAATATAAATGCAAAACAGCTAAGGTTATTTCAAAAGAATTACAGTAACTTAAAGGTTTAAAGAAAAAAATTACAGCACTAGCTTTTCTGAACAGAACTTATTGATACTAACAAAGAACCTAACTGGTGTACATAATCTGTAGGTGAAATGCATTCCCCTGGAGGTGCAGATCTTTTTTTTCCCCCTAGATTTTTGAAGGCATAGCTGGTCTTAAAAATGAACAGGTGATGTAGGTTGAGGGACGAGGCAGCATTAAAGTGAGAGCAATGACAAGGATTCAAAACATATCAGCAAATGAACAATCGGAAACCCCTGTGTTGCCATATTTTCTTCTCTACTTTATCCTTACATTTTTACAGAGATAATAAGGGGAAGTGCTAAGACTCCAGCAGTTCTAGTTCCATATTCAGGGCTCTTTCCAATTTATCAGCAATGCCCTCAGCAATGTTCATTAATCTTTGGGCATTTTCTTTATATGGCAGACCTCCAGATCTCTCTACTAGTGCAGAAGCCTGTAAAACAACATAACAACAGAATTCATCCTCTCTCTTTGCCTCCAAACTTGCCTCTCTATCATGACTTGCTGTTAGCATTCTCATCAAATTAGACGCACAACATACACACGTCAGGTCACATTTGATTTTTCTCTCTTCCACATTCTTTTCCATTCATTCTTGTAGATTCTGCTCTCATGGTGCTTCTCAATTCCTCCCCTGCTTGTCTCCCTGCAACTGCCACCTGAGCCAAGTCCTTATTTTATTTGTTTTTTTTTTTTTGCTCATGCAAGTGTAATAGCACCTATTTAGTCTCCTTGCTTTCAATTTTCTTTCTTCCAATATCTCTTTTACAGTGTAGAAACAGTATTTCTATTCCTTTTATACCTGGGATACTCTGGACTTTGAAAAATCTCTTTTTAAAAAAATCATTTATGCATACAAGAACTGGGGTATAGGCCAGAGGTGTGTGTGTATAGGGGGAGCGGGGGTGGGGTGAGAGGATTCACCAGAAACAGCATGAGGAGCAGAACAGGTAGATCTACTGAAATACACTGCTGAGGGGAGCAACAAGCAAGACAGGAGAGGTCTGCCGTGCCACGTGGGTAGCTCTCTGGAAGCCCGGGGATCGAACTTGTACTGTAGAGGCTGCAGATAGCTTCACAGTGCTCTGCTTCACCCTTTGTGCTACCAGGGAGGCCCCAACTTTGTAAAATTCTATTCATCCTATCAAGATGGCCCTGCATGTCCTTTCTTCTTTCCCCACTGTGGTAGAGTGATTGCCCCAATAATCCTAATTAAATGGTTTTCCAGTATCTGTGTCCTTTGTTCTAGTATGTGATGGTTCCTGCACAATTGGACACTGGGCTTGTATAACTGACTTGCTTTGATCAATAGGCCAGTACCAAACCTGACTGAAGCAGAGGCTTAAAAAAGCCCATGTCAATTTCTGCCTTTTTTTGTGGTGCGTCCCCCTCACCCCTCTGCCCCAATCATCTGGGTTTCCTAAGAGGAGGCATGTAGGGAATCCTGTAAGATGAGACATGAGGAACAGTCATGTGCATCTGGTTGACCCAGACAAGGCTATCCTGGATTAGCCATCCAAAAGCTACTGTAGATGCATCACTGAGTCAAACTGAGATCAGCAGAGTTGTTTAGTTGACCTTTAGACATGTGAAAAAACATGAGGGGTTGGTGTTTTGAGTTGAAGTCCAGGGGTGCTTTGTTATGCAACAGTAGCTAACTCCTGTGATGCAGGAATTTTTTTCTGAAATTCTCCAACAGTGTTTTGTATATACCAGTATTGTAGCATATCTTATTTCTGACTTTCCTATTGAACTAAGTTCTTTTAAGTCCAGGGATGCATTTTTATATTCACAGTATCTAGCTCATAACCTAGCACCAAGTAGATATTCAATAAATGGCTATTTGATCAAAGAATGTAAATGTACCCCAACTCTCCCCTCCCTTATTAAAAAGACATGTGAGTAAATGTTTTTTTATCTATTCTTTCAGATTTAGCAAGAACATCTGTTTCACTCAAGGCAGCTTAATTGTGAAAAATAAAGGCTTACTCTGTGTCTGAAAATTAGTATTTATTCTTAACATTTCTTTAAAGTCATATATTTGGAGAGAAGCACCTTTTACTCCAGAGATGTAGTCTGTCCTTTCAGCTCCAGTTCATGGCTTGTACTCAGCATGTTTGTGCATATATTTGACAGTCCTATCAATCATCTATACAGAAACTTTAGGTAACACAATGAATTCATTTCCTTATTTATAAAATATTTAAGCTGTAAAATATTTAAGTTATATTTGCAACTTAAATACAAGTGATTGACTTACACATGTGTTTTGCCTTTATTTTGATTTTCTAATCAGTGATAAATAAGTTATAAATATACAGGGTATGCGCCTATATATATATTATACTCATGTATATAATATATATGATTATAATATACAGTATATGATTTCTGAGGGTATATTCTCTCAGTCTCCACTTCTCCCTGCAAGCCCACAGCCTGCTTGC
Source organism: Talpa occidentalis (assembly GCF_014898055.3). NCBI lineage: Eukaryota > Metazoa > Chordata > Mammalia > Eulipotyphla > Talpidae > Talpa > Talpa occidentalis. The sequence continues at coordinate 15,319,964 of NW_023601653.1, forward strand.
TAGAACATTGGATATATGGTAGACGCTTAGTAAATTCACTTACCATTTCTTAGCCAGCCCTACCTTACCCCTTTGAAGTTTCCGAAACATTAAACATTCCTATCGCTAATCTCCTAGGTGCCAGCACTGGCACAATGTTCGCTGCACATTGACACTTGAACACTGACTAATGGCAACATCTAGGGGAGAACAAGTAGCAGATTCATGAACTTCATTTCTTTTCTGTATTTTATTGCCAAGGCTAATTGCGTGTTTAAGTAAATGCATCTGACTTGAATAGCAATTGCGGATGTTTTGGGATAGTTTGAGTATTGAATTTCACACGCCGTGGCCAAGACTAAGCAAATTCAGGTTAATGTGCTGAGAACTTTTAGTTAATATAGAGACCTTTGCTTACAGAAATTGGTCTTGGCATTAAAAAAAAAAAGAAATTGGTCTTGGCAATAGACAAAATCAAGGGTCAGGAAATGAGTTCAGACAGGTAGCAGAAATGAGCCACGCAGGTGGGGATTGTGAGTTGGGATTACCCACTGGACTAGCCCCTCCTTAATCTGATTGTTGATGTGGGAAGGCAGAACCAGGTGGCCAGATTATCTGCTTTTAAAACCAATTGGGAAGTTCAAATTTTATTTAAATATGAAACTTGAGTGTTAATTTGTTGACAACTAATTCGAGGATGTGGATTATGCTCATGGTTATCCATTTGCTTCCTCTAAGCTAGACAGAAACTATTTATGGGTTTTCCAATTGGTCTATCCTCACTATAGGAATTAACATTCATTCTCACCTGTGACAGCAGCATCTTGCAGAGTGCACTGGGAAATCACCTAGAGGACTTCTGAAGCTAAGTTCTAAGCAAGCATCATCTATTGAGTAGAAAATATGTTTGTGTGAATGTCTTTGGATAGATTTGTTTCCTGCAAAAGTAGAGCATCTATAAAAATGTTGCACCTTGTTTTGGAAATGGCTGGAAAAAATATCACCTTCTGTGGGGTGGGGATTGTAGTGGCAGGAATGGGCACAGTGCCGGATCTCTATGACTAGAGAAGATGGGGCAAAGGAGGAGTCTTGGAACCCTCAGTGGCATTTCAGACTTTTATTGGGATTTACCAGGTACACGGCAGGCAGGGGTGCTGGGGGGGGGCGGGAGGTTGGCAGGCCTCCCAGCTCCCAGTAAGTCTTTACTCTTTCTGGGCTCTCTGGCGTTCTCTGGTGATCTCTGCTCTCTGCTCCTCTGCTCTACTGGCATCCCCTTGACCCTACCCTTATAATCCCAGTCTCTCAGCCCAGATGTGCCCATTTACACATGCACACACCCCACTCCAGGGGTCTGCCATCAGGCATGCATTCAGGACCGCAAGGATCCATCATCAATCCTAATGGCGGGAGGGCAGAAAAGCCTGATACTTTACTTACCCTACTGGGGGGCTAAATTTCCAGTGATATGGGGGCTCCTAGATGCAGTGAGACCCTCCTCATGTGGTTGGCTATGGTCCAGCGGTAAAGCAATGCCACAGTCGGGTGGGAGCTATATCCAGCTTCAGCTGGGAGGACTCACTTTTTTTTCTTCCTTTTCTTTTTTTTATTTTAAATTCATTTATATATATTTTACACCATTGTTCATATTTAAACAATGTTTGCTTCCCCCCCCTCATATTTACTCCCATAGAATTTCCTTGCAATGCACCAGTGCACCCACGCACCATCACCACAGTCCTCTGTGCTCCTCCCTCCCTCTTTTGGATCCCTCCCTCATCTCCACCCCCTGCAGGATGTCTTGATTTATAATAGTCTGTTTGTTTTTGTTTTGTTTTGGTGTGTTGTTTTGTTATTATTTTTTTCCCCTTAATGTCTTATATTCCTCCTATAAGTGAAACCATCTGATATATTTTTTTTTTTTTGTTTCTGACTTATTTCACTGAACATAATTCCTTTTAGCTGGGAGAACTTATTTCTTAGCCCAAGAAAACATTCCTATCCTTCATGATAAATTGTGTCTATAGATTGGATATTAATGGTGAGCGAGCTTCGGTGAATGAATGTGTACAGTGTTGACCTTTACTTGGCTCACACTGATACCATTGATTAGTTGGTCAATATCCATGGTCCCACAGTCCCAGAATGCCCTTTTGTCACCCAGGCACCCTGATCCTTCCCCTGGGTCCCTCCAACTTCTCTTAAGAGCCAGGCATTAAGGGCTTAGTGGCTGTCACCGTGCTGCAGGGACAATGCCATACCAATTTTCAATACCTATTCTTTAGGAAGAGTCCATGAACAGCAATATGGTTCAGATATTAGAATTTTTTTATTTTTACTGTCTCCTTTTGGTGGCTATTGGCTACGGAAAACCTGAGACGAGTAGGAACAAGCAGCTCTAGGAACATAACACGTATTTTACTAAAAGTGAGAGGTCCTTTGTTCTAGTCCTAACGTAGAGCAGGTACCCTCAAGCATATTTCATAGCTTTCAGTTAAGTTTTTCTATTATGGGAAAATTTTGACCAGCTAATTTTAACAGATTTTTTTTTTGTCCAGAAAATATGCAGGCTTTGCACACATACACTGTGGTAGCTGTGAAACAGTTGGAGAATTCCCCATGTTCAGTGACCTCAAAGTCACACTTCAAGCTGTGCAGTGGTCTCTCACTAGTACAATAAAACATACATGAGTCGTGACTGGCTGCAGAATCAGGAGTGGGTATTTTAGTGTTTTAATAATCTGGCTCTATTAATTTTGGCAGTTGCTATCCATGTTTCTATTTTTGTCTTCAGTTAGAACCCTTAAGAAAAGAGTCATCCAGATTTCTGCACATGCTTTTGTAAAAAAATGTCATTTGCAAAGTCAAATGTCCAAGACAGAGATCACACTTTCACAGTTGCACTTGGCCATCACGTGATTTCCCATAAATGACCACCCGAGACCTTGGGGAGAAAGCAAGGATGTAGCAGAAAGAGAGAAAGCAATGAGGCAACATAGCTTGGCTTTCACAAACAAGCCTTGTCTCTAATTGCTCCTTCTTGTTGCAGCCACCATGGCAACCTCTAACTTCCACTGCTGTGGTGCATCTGGGTAACAAGAAGGCACACATCAGCAGGGAGAGGGGCTGGACCAACACCCACATAGAGAACACACACATTCTGATAAACATTGGAATCACATATTGTAGTTTGGAGATTGTTAGGGGTTGAATTATATCCTCCCCTTTAGTTCACACATTAAAGCCCTAACCCCCAAAATTTAAGAATCTGATCACTTATGAAAATAGCTTCATTGCAGATTTAGTAAGTTAAGTAAAGATGGGGTCATACTGAGTAAGGTGGGCTCTAGATCCCAGACAACATGTCTACACATAAACGGGGGAAATTTGAACCCAGACACCCAAGGGGAGCCTGGAGACACATATACAGTGCTGGAGACAGAGACTGCAGTGATGCAAGCACAAGCCAAGGATTGCAGCCCAACTCTAGGGCCTAAGAAGAGACAAGGATGGATTCTACCCTATGATTTCTGAGGGAGGACGGCCTTTGATTTCAGACTTCTAGCCTCTAGAAATGTGAGAGAATAAATTTCTGTTGTTTTAAGCCACCCACTTAGTTTTACAGCCCTAGGACACTAATTCAGAGGCTATGTTAGGAATTTAAGGGTCTGTTACATATTAGAGTGCTTCAGATAACTGAATTTGGGGGAATAAAATCTGTTGGCTCACTGTGATGTCTTAGAACTCACGTGGGAAGTCCATAAAACTCAGAGATGGAGAATAGGTACTTCGGGTCCGTTCACTTAGGGGTTGTGCAATCTTGGGAATGTTACTTTATTTCTACTTTTCAACTTCCTCATCTGTAAAATGTAAATAAATGATAATAAATAGTATCTACTATGGAGAAGTAGATGCAATTCAATAAGTCTGGGGTAAAGCATTAATCCATGTTCATTCAATAACTGTTGAGTCATGGTGTGTGCGGCATTAAACAGTAAGGTATGAAAAATAAACAAGAAAAAAAGACAAATAATAAGCACAAACTCTGACCAAAAAAAAAAAGAGAGAGAGAGAGGTCAAACGGGAGGCGTAAATGGAATTTATATAAGAAATTCAAGGACTGCTCCTATGAAAGATGAAATCTGAGTTGACACCAAAGGATGAACAGTTATTAGCTGGATGGAAAATTGAGGAAAGGGATTATGAGCAGAGGGAAAATCCTGTGCAAAGGTCCTGAGGTAGAACCTGGCATGTTAAAAAACAACCTGCTTTGATAAGGTGTAGAGGGCTTTAGTAGTCTTCTGTTGCTGCCATAGCAAATTACATTACACAGGGGGCTAAAACCACATCCATTTATTACTGCAGTTTCCATGGTTCAGAAATCTGAGCACACCTGAGTTCTCTCGTTAGGGTCTCCCAAGACTGAAACAAGATGCTAGTCAGGCTATAGTTTTCATCTGCTATTTGGGGTCCGCATTGGTGATAATCAAGAAGTCTCTTCTTTTTTTCACATTGTCCACTTTCAAGTCAGCAGCAGCAGGTTAAATCCTTCTCGGGTTTTGACTCTGGCTGTTTTGCTTTCCTCTGCTTTTAAGGGCTTCAAGGGCTTTTATTGGACTCACCTGGATAATCCATGCTACTCTATTTTAAAGTCAATTGATTAGCCGTGAGGCATAGTCACTGCCATATTCACAGATATGAGATGTCGTTAGATTCAGTCTCGGGGATTGGGGCATAGAATCTTCTTGATGGCTGCACCTCTGCCTGTATCATGGTGTGGTGACTGTGGACAGGAATCTGATGATGCAGGGACTTATGGGTCATGGTGGAGATATTGGATTTTAATTTAATGGCAATAATTATAGTAATTACTATTATCATGTAACTACTATGTGTAGCATCAATTTATTAACACGAAGTATTCTGCCAAACATTTCAAACATAATCTTATTTGATCCTTCTAGTAGCCCTTTGAGGAAAGAACCATGGTACTCAATTTACAGATGAGGAGTGAGCCTCAAGCAACTTACTCAAGGTCATACTTCTGGTGAATCCATATTTAAACTCAGATCTGTCTGGTTTCAGATGACATTAGCATTTTTATTTTAAATCCCCTGGTTGCTTTTCTGTTTGAGTCTCTTAGCCATGCCTGGGGGAACTTCGTAAATCCAATCATCAGGCCATAATCTAGGACCAGAGCAGATATGGCCCCTTAGATGTGATAGTTTTGAAGACTCTCTGGAGAATCAAAGGAAAGCATCGATGCTTACTCAATTTTTAAAAATATACTTTTCTCAATACTTAGGTGGTGGACTTTTAATTTGCACTGGGCCGATATGTTCCTGAATATCATCTCCTGATTTGCCTTTGGATACTCCTTGAGTTTTGTTGAGGGCATCAGACTTTGAAATTTTTCAAATAGTTAGGAAGCACATATCAGTAATAAGTGTTTAATAATGGGGTCATGGAATCCACATTCTAATCTTCTTCAAGGATCTCATTAATTATCTGTATTTTGATGCCAATTAGAACCTTGGCCGTTTCTATGAATTGTTTCATAACCGCTAGACAGAACCGCCTACTCCAGGGGATTGTAGAGGGTCACATCATTACTTGAGGCTAGAACAAACCTCTCAGGTCATTGGTCTCCTTGCTCACGTTTTTGGTCCACCCTGTCAAGGATAAAGACAGATCTAGAGATCTAGCTCATGCTGGGTGGCTTTTCACATATTAGTCCCTACTCCTGATCACTTGCTTATTGGGGTTCTGTAAGGTCAGGACTGGACACAGTGCAGGTTTTCTAGGATCCCATGCAGACCGGGTAAAGAGGAGTCAGAGTACTCAGTGGGTTTTGCAGGTCTTTTATTGGGATTTACCTGGTACACAGCAGGCTGGGAGGCTGGCTGCTGCTGCTGCTAGCGTCCCCATGACATCGCCCTTAAAAGCCCAGTCTTAGCGCAGGTGAATCCCATCTACCTATGCCCACACCCTATTCCAGGTGCCCGCCATCAGGCATGCATTCAGGACCACAAGGATCCATCATCTATCCTGATGGCGGGAGGGCAGAAAAGCCTGACATTTTTCCTTACCCTACAGGTTCTAATGAAGGATCCTATAGGCAGGAAATAGACTAAAATTGTGGAGCCCTTTCCAGAGGGTAGACAAGCTTTTTCCAAGGGCCTGGGGAAGATGGACTCTTCCCTTTTCTAGAAAAAGGGGTGGAAATATTGCAGGGGAGAGGGGGGTTGGGGACAGCACGTCCTTCTGCCTTTGTCCTGGGAGATTGCCTGGCAGGCATACTTTGCGGAAACAGCCCAGCCCCAGTCCCCAGACACCTGCTGATTCAGTGCAACTCATCATTAGTTAATATTTCAGGGCCCATTGGGTGCTGCTCCCCTATGCTCACTGTAGCTCCAGAAATATTTGCTATGGGATATGCTGCAGGAACCCAGAGTGCCACGAAAGAATGAGAAATGTGCAGGCATCACATTGCCAAAAACCATTTCTTTGCAGCTGCAGTACAGAAACAGATATCAACATATTTAAACCATGCAGGAGGGGGAAGAATTCTACCCAGAGTGAAACTTTGTTTGCCAAGTTTCTTGCTAGTCTTTCCTATACAGGGGGTAGGAAGCATTCCCAGTAAGAGAATGCCAAGTGAAGTTACAACAAACTAAAAAAGGCAATTCGCGAGGGAGCAAGATCTTCAACAAATGAAAAAGTGTAAATGGTAATATTCCAGCAAATTAGCTCTTAGAGAAGCCCTTAGGCAGAACTGTAAGCCATTATAATTAAGGATTTGGAAAATATCAGTATTTAATTAGAGCCTCTTTTCTTGGTGAAATGCTATTGTTTTGCTTTAACTTCAGGTGTAAACAACTAAACATACCCATTGCAAAAACGTGTTTTGTTGCAAGCCTAGAATCAGTGCTAATGTTAATTTGCTTATCACGGCTTTCTCGCCTGCTTTTTTGTTTATTTGTTTCTGATCAGAGCTGAATTTTAAAAGCAATTTTATCTTTAGTTCCCACGTACAGCCATCTCCGGTTCCCAGGCTGATAAAGGTACGTATCGACAAACACTGGGAAACATCCTAATAATGCCATTTAACTTCATACACCTACCACCCCCCCCATAATCTAATAAGCACAGTTCCTCTAATATTTAATGCATATTAGTGGCAGTTGTTTTAGACGAGGAGTTTCAGATTCATTTCCCATGTAATCAAATACCTTTAACAAAGGAAAATGTTTCAGCGTTAATCCCTTATCAATAGCAAACATTTTAGAAATACTTTGTGCCACCTGAAATGCTGATTTTTTTTTTTAAAGTCACAACAGTCACATAGGGAACATCCAGTGCCTGATTCATCATCAGCCTTAGCCCCCACCTTTTGCACCTGTAAATCCTGACAGCAGATAAACCTTTATTCCTTTGCCTATACAGGGACGCCTGTAACTCAAAATGTTTTCCTGCCGTGATAGAGAAGATGAGGCATTATCAAGACTAACACTACAATTTAACGCTTCAGAGCAGCAGTGTATATCATTACTCCCACTGTAGCCAAGCACACTAATTAATATTTATTGCACCTGTCAAGCCAGTAGCCACGGCCAATCCATTCCTGTGGCAGTTCAATGGGAGACTGGACACCATATTTCTCCTTGGCAGGCGTGTTTGGGTCATCAGCAAAGACAGAAGCCCCTCTCCCCAGCAAGGCATCGTAAACCCTGTCCTTTCCTTTGCAAAATTGAACCATTAATTGTATTCGTGTTAATTTTTATCCTTGCTGGAAATTGCTGTAAAAAAATAAGCAAGGGGAGGGTGGCGAGAGGATGAGAAACAGCTGCCTGTTCAGGATCAGCTGTCCAACATATTTATTAGACTCAGGGCTTTGGGAACCCATGACCTTTGCTTTTTATCAGACATCCCTTAAAGGTTACAGACACGTGGGGGAAAAGATGGTTATAAATCCTCATGAAGTTTAATCAAAAGTGTCAGGCCACCCGCAGTAAACAAGTTATTAAAACCATTTGGCTTAAAACTTTGTTCGGCATTGTCAACAGACCTCCCTCATCAACAGGTAGCTGGCAGTGGAATTAATTAAGTGAGGGTGAAATAATAAATGAATTCTGATATCGCACCTACAGCAAGGAATTGGCACTCGAAGCGGAGAAATTTATATAGAGGCTGTGAATCATTCTATAGTGCATCCAAGTAAGCCCAGCACGACTGTGGAATGCAGTTGACTCAAAAATTTAATTAGGAGAACATGTAAACCATGCCGGGGAAAAGTAGGGCACCAAATTGCTGCTTTATTTATTTCATTTTACTTTTTCACTAATTTGACCAGGAGCACCTGTGATATTAGAAACCCCACAGAACAAGCTGTCCAGCTTTTGATTCCCAGGAATAGCCACCAACATCTCACTGAAGCGCCTCTCCGCCCTTACAGCTTTACCTGTGAAATACTTGTCTTCCCTCGAGAATGATAATATTAACGATGGTGATAACAACGCAACAATAGCAATAATAATAAAAGCGCCATCATCCTCTGATCTCGTATGATGCCTCCGGTATTAACTGCTTTACAGACATTATCTCACTTAACACTTACAGCCCTTTGAGGTAGGAATTATTAGTTCCATTAAACAGACGAGGAATTGAGGTGTAAAGGGGTTTTATAACTAATGTCACCCAGGCACAATATGTTAAATTCCAAAGCTGTTCTCCTCACGACTGGATTTTTCTCTAGGCCGCGGGCTTCATGGGAGGGACTGAGAGAATTTGTTTGTATGAGGAGCCGCATCACCACGCCTCCCCCCCCCTGTTGTCTCGGCTCCTCCCTGGGGCATTGCTTGACCTTGGCAGTTCTTCATATCCTGATTTCTGCATTCGAGCTCCTTTCTATTTTGACTGTTTTCATCTTCTCTCTGGTACCCTCCATGTACCCTCCCTCCCCTACTGCCTGTTGTTTTTGCTTGTTACCTGTCCGTGGCAGGCCCCCCGCTTCTCTGACATCTACTCCGTCTCTAGTGTGAACCTGTCGGTGCCTCCCATTCCCTTGTTCAGGTCTCTCTCACTTATCAATAGGCCTGGCACATGTATATGCTGCCTGCTGCCATTAATTATCCCTCTCACGGTGCATTACTGCAGCTCTAATGAAGGCTACCCATCACAACTTCACGGTGCGCTGTGGGCCTCCACTGCTACAGACTTTGAAAGTCAATTTAGTGATTTTTAATATTTTTGGGGGAGAAAGAAGGGTGGGTCAATAACAACTTACTTGGAATCGATAGTTCCCTTGGAAGGGCGGTTTTTTTTTTTTAATTAATCTATTTATTTATTTATTCTTACAATGTCTGCTTTCTTTCCTCAGGTGTTGTCCCCATAGAATTTCCACCGACAATTCACCCCTGCATCATCTCCACAGTCCCTTGTGCTCTTCCCGCCATCATTTTGATCCCTTTCCGTCCAGCTTCCCTGCAGAGTGTCTCTGTTTATAGTTGTTTATTTTTGTTTTGTTGTGGTTTATTTTTTTGGTTATTATTATTTTTTTTCCTTTGATCCCCTATAGTCTTCCTATAAGTGAAGCCATCCGGTATTTTTCTTTATCCTTATGACTTATTTCACTGAGCATAATCGGAAGGGCGGTTCTTAAAACTGGTCCAATGCAAAAAAAAAAAAAAAAAGAAGATAATACAATTGGGTTTTTCTTTCATCTACTGATGAAAAAAACATGTATAACAGCAGCAAAATCCCTGCACTTTAGAGGTAGATATTCCCGCTGCTGGACTGGCCATCTCAGGCTGCCTCTTTTTTTTTTTTAAATAATAAATTTTATTTTTATATTCCCCATACAATTGCAACCCCCCCATTCTGATCCCAATCCCTCCCCTCCCGCCCCCCACCCCCCAAAAGTGTCTCTGTTTCATAGTTTTTTGTTGATTCTGATTTTTACTTTCTTATAGTTATTCATTTTCTTGGTCCCTTACTCAGCATTCAAAAAAGATAAACACATGCAATTTGCAGCAACATGGATGGCGCTGGAAGGGATCATGCTCAGCGAAATAAGCCAAAAAGAAAAAGAAAAATACCGGATGGTCTCACTCATAGCAGGAATCAGGCTGCCTCTTTATTCCTCCTTCACAGGGCGGTTGTAAAGGTTAGATGAGATGCCATGTCAGCATCCTTCAGCGTGGTGGAAGCACTAGTTACGGCTGAAGTTTTGCATGCTGTTTTCAAAGCACTGCCTCCATCCAGGAGCAACGCCAGCGGGCCCTGAAGACATGCTAGAAATGCAGATTCCAGGGCCACCACAGACCTGCCGAGTTGGGATTCTGGGGCTTCGGGGCCTGGCCCATCCCGCTTCAGTGAGGCCTCACGTGACTGCCTGCACCCAGGTTTGCGGACCACGGACCTGCTTGCCCAGGCTTCTCACTGGCCAGCGGTACACGTTGACTGCCCCACCTGTGTCCTCTCACCTTGCCTCCTGGATGAAGATTACGGGGCTTGCATCATTCCCCTCTTCACCCCAGGTGTCTGGGTTGGAGAATTCTGCTGATTTCCCTATTTGGAGTAAAACGTTGACTGTGAAACTTGCTGTGCTACTGGCTCACCCGTTTTTGTTTTTTGTTTTTTTTTAAAGATTTATTTATTTATGGATACAAGAACTGGGGTACAGGCCAGAGATGTTGGGGGGGGGTGAGAAAATTCACCAGAGAGAGAGTGGGGAGCAGAACAGGCGGAATGACTGAAATACACTGCTGAGGGGAGCAGTGGCAGACAGGAGAGGTCTGCTGCACCATGTGGGTAGCTCCCTGGCTGGGGATCGAACTCGTGCTGCAGTGGCTGCGGATAGCTTCATAGGTTGTGTCTTAACCCCTGCGCCACCAGGGAGGCCCTGGCTTATCCATTATTTTTAAATAAGTGTCTCCTGATTCTCCATGCTGCTCCATCGAAGACTAAGATCCTCTGGGTTGGAGCTAATCTATGCTCTGTGGATTGTCTGTTTCACTTTTTACTCCTAATGATTACTCCTAATAATCATCATTACCGAAAGCTTTTCTTTGACTTGATTACTGCTTCATGCTGAAGAAAAAAACCTTCAATTTTTCTTTCCTTTTCGGAGGCCTGACAAATGACTATTACCATATTAAACCATTCACCTGTGTAAAGCAAAGATTTTTATTTATGTTTCCAATACTTGTTCTTTAGTATCACTAGAAAAACAAAACTTGTATTAAATTCTGAGTAGGGACTTCCACTCCAAACAAGGTTTATGATTTTTCCCTTTTATTTGTTTGCCATTTTTCATTCGACCCTGGAAGACAAGGCACACGCATCATTTCTCCTCATCTCCGTTTCACTGTTGAGTGAAGTGTGTTGAATTAATTTTGTTAAATTATTAATAGCTCATGATTGGAAAACATTCCAGATTTGGCGTTTATGTCTCATCATGCGCCGTGCAGTGAAATGGTAGATTTCATGCACGTGAATGAATATGCTTCTACTGCTTAGGTGAAAATGTCGGTGCTGGTCTACCTGCAGCGAATTCTTGTGAAGGCAAAATTTCATAATGAGGAAGGTATTTTAATTTTCACTAAATCAGGACAGTTTCCTGGAAATCAAATGATTGGAGTCAGCACACGGATGGGGGCATTTATCTATTCAACAGAAATGTGCCAGGTGCTGTTAGGCACTGGGAATACAATAAGGGATATAAAAAGGAGATGTGGGTCCTATCCCTGTGGAGCTTATAGACCAGTGGGAAAGGCAGACATTAATTTAAGAGTCTCCAGAATAAATGCAAAATGGCAACCATGGTAACTATTACAAAAGAAAGGAGAAAGGCATGTAAATGTGAGCGCTTGATCTAATCTTCCCTGGAGGTAGTGTTTGCTCTGAGGGGAGGCAGGAATATGATCTATTTCAGGTAAAGGGGTGGGGTGGTTATGGAAAATAAATCAACAAGTGTAAATATCCTGTGGCAGGAGAGAGCATGACATCTAAGGGGACTCAGAAAATGTCCATGTGGCTAGGGGTCAGGGAATGGGGGGAGCCATTGAAGAGTTTAAAGCAGAGGAAAATGTGGAATGGAATATAATGGAATACTACTATATACTATTATATAATGGAATACTACTCAGCCATAAGAAAGATGAACATCTGCAACAACACAAATGGGACTGGAGAGGATAATGCTAAGTGAAGTAGGACAGAAAAAGAAGTGGAAGTCCTGTATGGTTTCACTTCTATGTGGTACACAGAGAAACAAAACAATGCAAAGGCAAACCAATAACAAACCCTTTGACATCTGCCTGCAAAATTGAAGAAACCAGAAGGGGAGATTGGTGGGGTGGGAGTAGAGAGAGAGCATGGTAGAAGGTTATTGTGGCTTTGGTGGTGGGCATGGTGTGAAAATATAGAGGTCTGAACCTATAACCCTTAAAACAAACACAATGATGTAAACTAACTTTACCTCAAGAAACACAATTGAAAAGAAAAACAAAGAAGAGAATTTACAACAGATACTATAAAATACAAATGATCATGGATCACGAGAGTATTTTTTTTTTTAAAGATTTATTTATTTATACAAGAACTGGGATACAGGCCAGAGGCCCGGGAGGGTGAGAGGATTCACCAGAGACAGAGTGGGGAGCAGAACAGGCAGATGTACTGAAATACACTGCTGAGGGAAGCAGCAGGCAAGACAGGAGAGGTCTGCCATGCCATGTGGGATTCTCCCTGGCCGGCCAGGAATCGAACCCACGCTACAGAGGCTGCAGACAGCTTCACAGCGCTGCGCTCAACCCGATGCGCCACCGGGGAGGCCCGGATCATGAGTGTATTATGAGCAATTAGATAGAAATGAATTGGACAATCTAGAAGTGGACAAATTCTTAGAATTACAAAATTCAAAGACTGAATCAGTAAGAAATAGAAGACTTGTGGGCCTCTCCTGGTAGCGCAGTGGTTGAGCGCTGGACTGCAAAGCTGCCCACAGCCTTTGCAGCGCTGGTTTGATCCCTGGCTGCTGGCGAGGGTCCCACATGGCGCCCAGATCTCTCCTCCTGCCCTCTGCTCCCCTCAGCAGTGTATTTCGTCAGTCTGCCTGTTCTGTTCCCTGCTCTGGCTCTGGTGAATTCTCTCACCCTCCCGCGCTTCTGACTGCACCCAGTGCTTGTATAAGTAAATAAATAAATAAGTCTTAAAAAAAAAAAAAGAAATAGAAGACTTGTATGGACCAATCATGAGTAAGAAAATAGTAATCAAAAATATCCCCAAATCAAAAGCCCAGGACCAGATGGCTTTTCTAGTAAGTTCTCCCAAAATTTCAGAGAATTAATACCTATCCTTCTCAAAACTGTCCACAATATTGAAAAGGAGGGAAAACTACCAAACACAGTCTATGTCATTGAATCTTGGCAAAAGAAGAAGAAGAATAAAAATAACAAAGTTCCTGGGAGAATATGAGATAGGCACTGTTGAAGTTATCTCTCCATTTTGACCCCATTTTCTTTAAGATCTGAGAAAGAAGAGACCAGAGAAGAGGTAGTGAAGGAAGGTGGTGAAATACATACAAGAACAAGCTCTGGAGGCAGACATAGAGTTTAAATACTGTTCCAAACTATATAGGCTGAGTGGAGTTCTTTATCTACTAAATTCTATTTCCTTTATCTGTAAGATTAACATAACTATAGATACTTATGGAAAATTAAAGAGAAGTGTATCAAAAGCCTCACAAGATTTGTGGCCTATAGGAAAGGTGAAAAAAATAGTTGTTAATGCAATGAATGGTTGAGTATTAGAAACTCTTAAAAGCATTATTTTGTAGGGGGCCTCCCTGGTGGTGCAGGGGGAGTAAAGTTTCAGCGTTGTCAAGCTATCTCCAGCCACTGTGACAAGAGGTCGATCCCTGGGCAGGGAGCTACCCACATAAGGCGCAGCAGACCTCTCCTGTCTCTCCCGCTACTCCCCTCAGCAGTATATATCAGATACACCTGTTCTGCTCCTCACTCTGTCTCTGGTGAATCCTCTCACCACCCACCCCCGCACTTCTGGCCTCTACCCCAGTTCTTGTATGCATAAATAAATAAAATAAACCTTTAAAAAAGAGTAATTTTTGTAGGATTAGATCTGTTCTCTGGGACTTTATAAGGTGGAAATGAAATAGGTCAAGTTCCGAGTATGACATTTCACTGTATGACAAAGAAGCATGTAGAAGTCTCTCATTCATCAGAGATGGTCAATAGAGAAATGATCTCATACAGTATTGGAAATATTTAAGCAAAAAGTGAGTGACAATCAGTTGGGAGATGTTATGGAAGAAAAGGAAACATTGATGGAATTCTGAACAAGATGCCCCTTAAAAACCCTTACAGCCCTAACATTCTATGCTCACATGGTTCTAATTTAAATTTCATCCAGAGCCTGGATCACAAGATCCTGTGGTGAATCACACATGACTTGTCTATAATGAGAGGGAAAAGTTCCTTCCATTTTTAAAATAATATCACTATTCTATTCCTCATAGAGCATGCATTATTAACACCTCCCACTGTCAACTCCAGGTTGTGAAGTGTGGTTCTACCTGATAATTTTCTATCTTGAAAATAACATTCACAGAGGGGGGGGGGTCTCTGTTTTAAAAGTGATCCTGAACCACTGTAGAGAGTTTTTAATTGAAACTCAGTAGATTTGAAATGTGTTGCCCGATCAAGTTGTGTAGTACCGAGTGCCTACCAAATGCCAGGTGCTCTACCGAGTCCAGGCACCCTCGGAAGGGTTCCACTGCAGGCTGTTGAAGTCGGTGAAGGCCTGTAGTGGGAACCCAGCACTCTGTACACTGCAGCTTGTAGGAAAACACTTAACATCCCCCGTGCCAGTGTTTCCATTCACAAAAACAGAGGCAGTCCAACTGGCTTTTCTGAGAACAACATTGTAAAGATAAAAGAGAACATGTGTGAAATTACTTTGAGTTTTTAGAAGAAATCTTGGATACTAGAAGGAAGCTTTACACCAGCTATTCTTTTAAGAAATCACTCAGCGTCTGAATAGTTGGGCCTGATTGTTTCACAGGCTGGGCATCATGCTTGCCAGCTAAGTCTTCAGTGACAAGTTAATATGGTAGACCTAAAACATCTACGATTCCCTTTATTGCCATGCTGTGTGAGAATCAGAGTTCATTACTAAAAAACAATTATTTGTCCGAGGGTGAGTTGGCTGAATGGCTGGTATTTAATAAACCAATAAGGGGTAAAATTAGAAGCTTAGCGGAAATTTCCATCTGGCACAATTGTAAAGAGATATAGAAGCAGAGAATAAAGAACATGCCATGTATTTCTCTAAGAAAGGATGTAAATTTACAAAACAGTAGTGTGCTGACGTTTCATAAGAATTTGGGGGAAATATTTAGATCCTTTCCGTAGGGTCCCTGGCATTCCAAGGGGCTGTTAATCCCTTTGAAACTTTTAATGCCTTAATATGTTCTGCAAGTACTTTCTGAGTAAACACCAGGAATGAATAAATTGAATTTTAAAGCGAATTCTTCATTTTATTCACAGTTGTCACGCATTCTATTTCCAATACCACTCTGGCAGGAAAAAGCTCTAATTTGAGAGAAATACCAGATAGTTCCACCTAATATAATGAAATCAGCAGGACTCCAGACTCCACCATCTCCTCATTTGCTCTGCTAACAAAGGCTTGCTTCAGCTCAGGAAACGCTCCCCTCCCCCTTTCTGGGAACATGTCAGGTCCTTCCTCGGACTTGAGGGACACAAGGATGTATGAGGCAGAATTCTTTCCTCTGAAAAATATAGTACAGCACTGCTGTGACGAGACTTAGCCAGTGCCCAAAGACTGGGCTCCGAATGAATTTGAGGCTACATTAACTAGGAACATCTTGTGAATAATTATTTAGTTTGATTATTTGTTTCTTGACTCTTACTTTTCTTTCTTTCTTTTTAAGATTTATTTATTTATGCATACAAGAACTGGGGTACAGGCCAGAGGTGCGGGGGGTGGGTGGGTGGTGAGAGGATTCACCAGAGAAAGAGCAGGGGGCAGAGCAGGCAGATTGACTGAAAACACTGCTGAGGGGAGCAGCAGGCAAGACAGGAGAGGTCTGCCGCGCCATGTGGGTTGCCCCCTGGCCGGCTGGGGATCTAACTCGTGCTGCAGTGGCTTCCAGATAACTTCATAGTGTTGTGCTTAACCCCTTGCCCCACAAGGGAGGCCCTTGACACTTACTTTTCCTTGAATATGTTGTCTTGGGTTGTGAATTCCATAGATTTTTTTCATGCGGCTCTTCCTGGCGCAGGTAAAATACTTCAAGTCCAAAGGATGAGCTTCCTTTAATTCATGTTGACCAGGGGGGCACTCTGCATCTTGGGCATATTTAGTGCCCTTCTACTCCCTCCCACCCCTCCCCCTCTCCTCCTGGCTTCTGTCCTGTTCCAACTTACCTACTCCCCTCTCCTCAAGTAAGGGCATTCACAGTTTTAATGGACTGGATCGTGTGTCACCTGCCCCAATTTATATGTTGAAGTCATAAACCCCAGTATCTTAGAATATGCTTATATTTAGAGATAAGGTATTTATTAATTAATAAAACTTGTTGGTTTGCTTTATTTATATTTTACATGTGCACGAAACCATCTGGTATTTTTTTAAAGCTTATTTTGCTTAGCACAGTCACCTCAAGTTCCATTCATGTTCTCATGAGAGGCAAGATTTCATCTTTTTAAATAGCTGAGTAGTACTCCATTTTGTATATACCACCTCTTCTCTATCTAGTCATCTGTTGATGGGCATGGAGGGTATATGGCTATAAAGCCGTATCTTGGCTATTATGAACAATGATGTTATGAGCATAGGAGTGCATATATCTTTTTTTTTAAAAGATTTATTTATTTATTTATACAAGAACTGGGGTACAGGCCAGATGTGCTGGAGGGTGAGAGTATTCACCCGAGACAGTGGGGAGCAGAACAGGCAGACTGATGAAATACACTGCTGAGTGGAGCAGCGGGCGAGATAGGAGAGGTCTGCGGGGCCATGTGGGACCCTCACCAGCTGGCCAGGATCGAACCGACACTGCAAAGGCTGCAGACAGCTTCACAGCACTGCGCTCAACCGCCTGCACCACCAGGGGAGGCCCGTGTATATCTTTTTGAGTAAGTATTTTCATCATCTTTGGATAAATACTTAGGAATGGAATTGCTGGATCATAGGTATTTTTATTTTTAGATATTTAAGGATGGGGATAGGGTGTTAAAGAGGTAATTAAGGTGAAATGAGGTCATAGGAGTTGGCCTAGTCCAATATGATTGGTGTCCTTATAAGAACAGGGAGAGGTGCCAGGGATGTGCACACTCAGAGGAGAGGTCACGAGAGGACACACAGAGAAGCCTCTGTCTGCAAGCCAAGAGAGAGGCCTCTGCAGAAATCAAACCTGCTGACACCTTGATCTTGGACTTCTAGCGCCCAAGACTGTGAAGAAATAAATTTCTGCTGTTGGGGGCCTCCCTGGTGGCGCAAGGGGTTAAGTCTCAGCACTATGAAGCTGTCCACAGCCACTGAAGCAAGAGTTCCATCCCTGGCCAGGGAGCTACCCACATGGCACAGCAGACCTCTCCTGTCTCACCCGCTGCTCCCCTCAGCACTGTATTTCAGTCAATCTGCCTGTTCTGCTGCCCACTCTGTCTCTCGCCTCCCCATGTCTCTGGCCTGTACCCCAGTTCTAGGATGCATAAATAAAATAAACCTTTAAAAAAAGAATTTTCTGTTGTTTAAGCCACACAATCTGCAGCAGCCTATCCTAAGACAGCAGCTGTTTTTGATCCTGCTTCATTTTGGTAAAGTTGTTATATTGATCAGTTATTACCAAATTTCCCCCCATGTTCTACACATGGCCCTTCTGAGCTCCAGCCATTCTTTTGTGCCCCTATGATTGAATTCCCTTAATGTCTTTTCCAGCTTTGCCGTAAGATTTGAAAAACATTTCAAAAGCTAAAGAAGAAGAGAAAGTCCATTTTTCTATATCACCTCTACAAGTGTCACCATAAGAAAAGGCTTGATTGTCACATTTTTCTCTCCATAGGAGACGGGGTGGTTGAGCTGTGATGCTGAGTCCCCACAGTGAATGCTTAAGTCTCAAAATGTACCAAAGAAAGTGCATCAGTGGGAGGAGTGGTCTGGCCTCGCCCATCTGGAGCGGGCAGTATTGGGTTAACCTCTTACAATCCCAGGTGTTGAAATGCACTTAGCGAGACTTCATAAAGGCACAGATATTCTAAGGCAGAAACACGAATAGAGTTCAAATTAAGGAAATGACATGAAATAGCATTTCTTAAGGAGAGAAATAACACTCAGGAACATTAAATGATTTAATTATGCCTGAAAGAGCTTTTTTGAGCTAAAAATGCAACAAAAGAGAAGAGTATCAGGATATAAGTTTGAAAAAACAGCCATAAGAAAAATCTTGAAACCAAAGTATGCAAACTTTGTAATCACCCACAGCCATACTGAGGGCAAAAAGGACCTCCATTAACATCCATTTTGCTTTTTCTAGGACAAGGGATTGGAAGAACAGAATACTAATTTGGGATATTATGGAAGCTTAACAACCCCTGGTAGGAAAGAAATACTGTGAGTTTTAAGATTCTTCAATTTAATGGTTCTCAAATATATTAATGTATATTTTAACAGATAGCATTAAAATTTATCCAGACTTAACTCTAGTTTCCTTAAGGCACAGATATAAAAAAATGAATTCTCTCAGAACCAATACTTTGTTGATAGCAATACTTTGTCATTAAGATCATAAATATCATAAATATTATATCTATATATCTGTATCGGAAACACAAATGGGGACATTCCACATGTGCCAGTTGCTGGCTGTATTCTAACTTTTGAGTTTGTTTGGAAAAAGACCATGGGCATATTTATCTCCAAATGGTTTTCTAATAATGAACTGCCATTACGAATGGAATCTGTGATTTAAATAGATTCTTTAAATCTGCATCTTTAGGTTTCAGTTCTAAACTTTAAACAGAATTCAAAATGGTCCATGTGGACTGGGCTGCAAAGTCCCCCTGACTGAATGGTTCCTTGTATGGTGCAAATTTTCTTTTATGGTGCCAATTAGTATCTGACTTGTCTTTTTGCCATGTGATGAATTAAAAATGCATGATTTGGATGCTGGAAAACTAACCAGCTTCTGGATAGAATCCCCTGGACACTGCCATTCTTCCAGTTGATCTTTTTGCCCTCCCTGTGTTGGCAAGTAACGACTCTTTCGCCCACTGCTTCCATCTTTCCCTAACAGATGGTTCTTTTTACTAGTCAAGATCCAATCTGGTGATTTACTTTAATATGCTTTGGCCTAAAGAATACCCATGACAGACAGCTAGCGCAGCTTCCTGAAGCAAAATTTTGCAAAGAAAAAGTTAAGTAGACACATGCTATCTAGACTGTTCCATTTTATGCACCCCATAAATCAGAATATTTGTCAACAACAATTAAAATGTAGTTTCCCTGGTAATAAACATTACAGGGAGGAACAAATCAAGTTTCATTTATTCTGTCAGAAACCGAAGGCGAGCGCTTCATATTATTTTGTGGATAATCTCTGAGGAGTAAACTAAGCACAATTACATTCTTGATTTTAATTAAAACTCTGGGTACCTTTCAAGTTCCGTTAGGGAGATGTCCCGGGTCTGCTTAGCTGAGGTCTGCACTGCGAAGTTAATTTGACACATAACATATTTTTCATGAGGTAACTGTCGCAGGAAGCTGTTTGTTAGAGCAGCCTCTCCAGCGCCTGTGGGCCTCACAAAAAGGTAATGGCTTCTCCTGAAGCAGCAGCTTTGCCAGGAAGTACATCTGCATAACAGTCCCTGAAGCCCTCCCATGATGCCACGAAGCTGGAAAAATCAAAAGAAAAGGTGCCCAAAAGATGCTGTTAAAAATGTTTCATTACTCACTGTACACAGATCAACAATAGTATTGAGACATGGAGTCATTTCAAATCACCCTAAGAATGAAACCATCCCCTTATAGCTGAAAGGGTGGCAGGGTAGACGTGATGAGCTCGAGCCGGCAGGCAGGCAGGCAGGCAGGCAGGCAGGCAGGCCCCGAGGAAGCCAGTGTCCCTGCTTCTGTCGGTGAGGATCCTCCCTTCAGGAGTGGGCCGGCGTCTCCACTATGAGCCGTTGGTTTTTATGTTTCTTCATGAGGGGTTGGCTTATAGTCTGCTGATTTCTACTTGGCTTGTGTTTTTCCTTCATTGTCACTAAAAACCAGGCCAAAGTTTGGCTAGACTATTTAATTTCAGAGTGATGTATTGTCTTGCTTTTCTATAAGATCGCAGAACTGAAGGCATTTCAACTTGTTTCTGTAGAGTAATGAGCAGATGCAATGAGAGTGGAGGTTTCTGAGCCATTTGTCTGGGAGAAGGGAGGCAGTCTCCCTCTCCTGAGCCCCTCCATTAGCTTCCTCCCACCCATCCTAATCATATTTCTCCACACATGAGGCTGAAAGGTAGATGCTCCTCCAGGGCCTTTCTTAAAAGCCACACCAAACCTGAGCTACTGTTGGCCTTCGGGAGACCATCTTGTCTAGTGGATCTGCTAATGCACAGTTGGTGAGGCTAAAGCAGAAAGAGAAATAAATGAACTTTTCTGGATCTTTCTGACTACATATTTATTGCCACTTTTGATTCTGAAGGACACTTGATTTATACTTCCATATTGGAGCTTTGCATTTCAGAGCAATGAAATTTCATTCATTTCTACTCAACCCAAGTTTGCGAAGCTCTGAAATGGCTGACATTGCTCATGCTGGTACAAGGTGATAAGCTCTTTCCACAACTGTGTTGCCTTTTTTTTTTTAAAGATTTATTTTAAAGATTTATTTATTTATTTATACAAGAACCGGGGTACAGGCCAGGTGCGTGGGAGGGTGAGAGGATTCCCCAGAGATGAGCAGGGAACAGAACAGGCAGACTGATGAAACACACTGCTAAGGGGAGCAGTGGGCGAGACAGGAGAGTTCCGCAGTGCCATGTGGGGCCCTCACCGGCCAGCCGGGATCAAACTGGCGCTGCGGAGGCTATGGACAACCTCACAGCGTGGCGCTCAACTGCCTGCACCACCAGGGGAGGCCCAACCATGTTGCTTTATCCTCATGGTTCTCCTAGGTCTATTCTTAACCTTATCTTATAGATGAGGAAACTGAGGCAGGGACATGTTCCCATTGTGTGTTGGTTTCTCATTGTATAAGTGGGGGAGCAGAGTTCAAATCCAGGCATTTTGACTATGGGCTCAAAGTCTGTCGCCATCTTGCATGCTGCCCTTTGCGTAATAAGCTACATGTGTGAAGAAGAACTATTACAGGGCAACCTTGATATGAAATGGGTTGCCTGACTGTGGGTCCTCTCCCGTGTGCTTAAAAGGGACTTATAATAAGACTCAACTGCAGGAAAACACAGAAAAGGTTAATAAAGAGCTAATTTACAAAAGAAGGGGAAATGAAGAAATGAAGAAATGAATAACTCAGGGAGAAAGAGAGGAAGATAAATTCATGAACGCGTCCTACCAATTCTGCTAAGCTGGAACCCCAGTAGCACGCTGAGAGACGAAGAAAAACCAAGATCCAAGATCCAAGAGACCCCCAAGGCCCACACGTCTCGTTATATAGCAAACCTGGCTGCTTAACTCCACCCTCAGGTCCCAGCAACCCTCCCTTCCGTGATAATGACATTATGGGATTTGTAGTTCTTAGTGTCTTGGAGCTCTTTGGTCTGGGGTGGGGGTGAAGTCCACAAAAATTGTGTTTGTGGAGTTCATTCAGGGCATCCTTTCCTCCCAACAGAATCACTGAGCTAGAGGTGAACAGGGTCACAGAAATGGATGCAACCTATATCTTTCAAATTGACCCCACTTTCCTTTAGGGGGACTGAATACTTTTTGCAATAAATAGTAATGGCTTTGTTATTGTTAAAAATCAAAAGCCTGCACAATAGATACATGGATATGTCTACCAAGCAATGCTTTGAACCAGTTTGTACTGGTAAGACTCGGTTTGAATCAGTTTTATTCAGCCAGAAGCAGTTTGTGCTGTTTTCATTCAGTCAGAGCCAGTTATGTGGGTTGCAGGAGGTGTTCATTAACCTTAGTGCGGTAATCATTTTGCAACAGATACATGGATCAAATCATCATGTGGTGCAGGTGGATACCTCATGAATGGCATTAAAGCCCTTTCAAAGGAGACCCCAGGGGTTCCCTGCCCCTGCCATTGTTGAGGTTGAGAGAAAAAAAATCGTGACCTCCAGGAGGTGGCCCTTCACCAGACACCAAATCTGCCCCTGCCTAGATGGAAGGCAAACGTCCACACTTCCAGAAATGCAAGAAAAACTTTTCTGTTGTTTGTAAGCCCGCTAGTCTCTGGTGTTTTGTTATAGCAGCCCAAAGAGATGGAGATAGAAATACAACAAAGTCTACCTTCCATGTTGTAAGGATTTCATGCAGCATTCATACTAATAGTTGTTCACATTACCCTTCTAAGATATATTAATTCTTCCTACTCCGATCTCTCTCATCTAATCATTTAATCCTCATAATAGTCCTGTGGGGTGGAAATCAGGTTTCAGGTTTTTTTTTTTGTTGTTTTAACCAATAAGGAAACCCAGTTCAGCAATTGCCTTAGGTCACCAGCTGAGGCAGGTCTGGGAATCTCTGGGCATAGAGTGGCACCTGCCAGCCTAGATTCACTCTGAATCTGGATCCTGGCTTGTTGCCCAGGAAAGTCATAGCTGGAAGGTGGAGAGGACCATGCAGTTTGTACACTGTGCTGTGATTATATTCTCAGCCTGGATATGGTTACTCAGTTGCAGAGGCAAAAATGTCTATGACAGCATGTCTGCCCCCTGCTGCACCTCTGCTGACACTTGATGGCATCCAATTCTAGCATGTGGATGAGCCCAGTGTGTTTTAGGGCAGAGGGTGCAAAATGGAGAAAAATCATGTGGCCTGATGTAGCGTGTCAGCCCACCATTATGGGTGATGTCATTGTCCTCAACTCAGACTTGGGTAGACTTGAAAAATTCCTTAGTCTCCTGCTACATGCAATTCAGGTTTGCCATTTAACCTCTGCAGTGTTAATCTGTATAGCCACAGGATATCTTCAGTTACTAGAGTACAAATCTCTGGTCTAGAAGGTCAAAAACCATATCACCATCACTCTAGATCCTTCCTCCAGCATCCCTCTCCCTGCTGCACTGCTGGCTCCTTGGCTCTCATCACTTCAAATCCCCTGAAGAAATGGAACATGCAGTCATTCAAAAAAAAAAAAAATACATATTGTTGCAAAGGTCAAGGCAGTAAACTCCAATTCAACAGAATCTAAGAAGGATTACAATTCTGATCCCCCTGTCTGGTGACAAACGCCGTCTTTGGAGGAGGAATAAAAGCAGTGTGCCATCAATCTACTCTAGTAGAGCGGCAGGAGTCACAAACTTAACTATTCTGATCCCAGGAGAGTTCGAGGAAATCTCCCAGGAATGTGCTGGGAGCTGATGCACAGAAGCTCTGGCAGAGTTTTTGTCTCATTGCATCGTTAGCACAGAGCTGGCAGTGGCTAATGAGCCTCTTTAAAATGACTGCTTTGCATTGTGCAAAGAAGTTCACCATAGATGGAACGTTGTCTCCATGTTTGAACGGAGATGAAAAGTATCGCTGCTGAAGAGTGATGGTGAAAGACGGGAAACTAAAAGCTGAGTGGGGGTTCTATTGCCCTCAGTGAGCATGGGTTGAAATTTAAAAATAATCCAACGAAATATCATGGTTTTCTTGTGTGGCAGGTTGATTATACTTATATACTTGCTTTTTTTTTTTTTTTTTGGTAAATAGAGGAGGAAATATTTAAAATAATGCTATATATCTCAGAGTGCGTCTTTCTCCTCATAAGAAGTGAACAGAACTTTATTAGGAAAGAAATCATAAAAAGAATAAAATATTACTGTGCTTTCATGAACAACTGCAAGTTCATATGAAATTTGAGGTGTGAGGCAAATTAGAATCACATAGTGTTAGGTTCAAAATTCATGCAAAATGAGGGTGGGATGTGGAATGCAGGGACAAAAATTGTGGGCAGGATGGATTGAAGAGGAAATCCTTTGCATCTCATTTTCACAGTCTGGAGTCTGAAAGAAAATTGGGGTGGGCGTGAAATATGTCTGAGAAGATAGATTTATTTATTTTTATGTGTATATTATATATTTATAGGTGGACCAGAACTCATCATTCAGGTTCTTTCTACTTGGACAAGCTCCGTGTAGGAGCTTCTTAGAAATCCAGGACCTGACACCTAAGCCATTGAAATAGAATCTGAGTTTTGGGCAAAATTTCCAGGTGACTTATGTGTACAATAAAGTTTGAGAAGTACTGATAGAGTATAGTACTTGGTGCTATTGAGTGTCTCATCTTTCCTCCTACTGTTAATATTTGGTTACCAAATCCACTGCACTGTTAAATTGCAGAGAATTCAGGCCCATATCCCATATTATCTGGCCAATATTTCATTTAAAAGAAGGAAGATGAACAACAAAAAGAAATATAAAAACCATATGATAATATCAATAGATGCTGAGAAAGCTTTCAATAAAGTGCAACACCCATTCATGATAAAAGCCCTTGAAATTCTCGGGATACAAGGAACATACCTCAACATCATAAAGGCCATATACAACAAGCCAACAGCCAGTATCATTCTCAATGGTGAAAAACTGAAAGCATTTCCATTAAGATCTGGAGCAAGACAAGGATGTCCACTCTCACCACTGCTTTTCAATATAATACTGGAAGTCCTAGCCAGATCAATAAGACAATAGAAAGACATACAAGGATTTCAAATAGGAAAAGAAGAAGTCAAACTATCACTATTTGCAGATGATATAATATACATAGAGAACCCCAAAAACTCCACAGAAAAACTAATTCAACTCATCAATCAGTGGCAGGATACAAAATCAACATGCAAAAGTCAGTAGCCTTCCTATACACAAACAATAAATCTGAAGAAGAAGAAATAAAAAAAAAATCCCTTTTATTATCGAAACAAAAAAAATCAAATACTTGGGATTAAATCTAACAAAAGAGGTAAAGGACCTATACAAAGAAAACTATAAAAAACTGTTAAAAGAAATAGAAGAAGACACAAAGAAATGGAAAGACATCTCCTGCTCATGGATTGGAAGAATAAATATTATTAAAATGGCCATCCTACCAAAAGCAATATATAGATTCAATGCTATTCCAATAAAAATTTCAATGTCATTCTTCAAAGAAATAGAACAATTATTGATGAAATTCATATAGAATAACCAAAAACCCCAAATAGCCAAAGCTCTCCTGAAAAAAAAAGAAGGGAATGGAGGCATCACATGCCCAGACTTCAAACTATACTACAAAGCCATAATCATCAAAACTGCATGGTATTGGAACACGAACAGACACACAGACCAATGGAATTGAATAGACAATCCAGAAATAAACCCACAGATTTATGGTCAACTAATCTTTGATAAAGGAGCAAAGAATATGCATTGGAGCAAAGAAAGTTTGTTCAATAAATGGTGCTGGGAAAACTGGGTCACTACATGCAAAAGAATGAAGCTTGACTACTACCTCACGCCATACACAAAAATCAACTCAAAATGGATTAAAGAGCTAGACATAAGACCTGAAACCATAAAATACATAGAAAGAAATATAGGCGAAACACTACATGATATGCACATCAAAGACATCTTTACAGACACATCACCCAAAGCAGTGATAGTGAAGGCAAAGATCAACAGCTGGGACTACATCAAATTAAAGAGCTTCTACACCGCAAAAGACACAATAACAAAAACAAAGAGAAACCCCACTGACTGGGAGAACATTTTTGCACACAACACTAATGATAAAGGACTGATCACAAAAATCTACAAAGAGTTGATGAGACTCAACAAAAACAAAGAAAATAATCCAGTCAAAAAATGGGCAGAAGAGCTAAAAAGAAACTTCTTTGAAGAGGAAATGCAAATGGCCAACAGGCATATGAAAAAATGTTCAACATCACTTGTAATCAGGGAAATGCAAATCAAAACTACCATGAGATACCATCTTACACCAGTGAGAATGGCACATATTAAAAAAACTAGCAAGAACAAATGTTGGCGAGGTTGTGGAGAAAAAGGAACTCTCCTGCACTGCTGGTGGGAGTGCAAACTGGTCCAACCACTATGGAGAGCTGTGTGGAGATTTCTTGACCTACTAAACATAGAGCTTCCATATGATCCAGCAATTCCACTCCTAGGTATTTACCCAAAGGACACAGAAACATCAATTCCAAAGAGCACCTGCACCCCTATGTTTATAGCAGCACTGTTTACAATAGCTAAGCTTTGGAAACAACCCAAATGCTCAAAAATAGATGACTGGATCAAGAAGTTGTGGTACATATATACCATGGAATATTACTCAGCATTCAAAAAAGATAAACACATGCAATTTGCAGCAACATGGATGGCTCTGGAAGGGATCATGCTCAGTGAAATAAGCCAGAAAGAAAAAGAAAAATACTGGATGGTCTCACTCATAGCAGGAATCTAGAAAACTTAAATAAGGGACCAGGAAAAAGAATAACTATAAGAAAGTAAATATCAAAATCAACAAACAACTATGAACCAGAGACACTCTATGGGGGGTGAGGGGCGGGATGGGGAGGGATTGGGGTCAAAATAAGGGGGCTGCAATTGTATGGGGAATGTAAAAATAAAATTTATAGTAAAAAAAGAATTAAAAAAAATAAAAGAAGGAAGATGAAGACGGAGGATATCTAAAGACTTTCACTTGACCTGCCCCCTAAGATTTCATCTCCTGTGATTTCACCCCCTATGTTAGCAAGTCTATTCATGAATAGAAGTTGCATTTTGAAACACAGAGGCAGTGACCAGCAGCAGTGGTGGCATCCAGTGAACTCTGCTAACACACAGGAGACTACTTAAGTGCACTCTGACCCCAGGCGGGCTCACACGGAGGGGGAGAGAATGTCTTTTGGGTATGGGGAGCTCTCCAAATGACAAAACATAGTGAAAATCTGACCTATTAAATAAATTGTCAAGACAAGAGTTAGTACTCTCTCGCTCTCATTTCCTTTTAAAGCAAAGTTGAGCTAAATTAAGGGCCAAATTCAGATATCAGATCTATATGGTATTTCTGGCATGGGATTTTTCTAGTTGAAGAGGTTTTCCAAGTCTCTCTCTCCTATAATAAGTCTTTTCTGAATCCTGAGATTGTTATGAGCATATGGAGAATGTGGTCTGCCTGTGGTGAATTGCTGAGAGCAAATTTTTATTGAGTCTCCAATTGCTTACAAGATGATTTTTAAAAATGTGTTCCTCCAGAATCTCTTGTTCAGACGCTAGAGAACATGATGGAGAAATCCATATTGCCACCGATTTGATATTCACGGGATGCAATTTGGTCCATGGACTTGCTTAACATGTGGTCATTGAAGAGTGTTTATGTCTCTGGCATTAAAAAAACTGTCACAGGCTAATCCTAGGAAGAGTAAAAGAAGAATAGGTGAAGACAACGAATTAGGCAAAGGTTAAAAAATGTTGCAAAAAGGAAGGAAAGAGAGCTGATCTAAATACTTGGAAAATTAAAAATGTTGGGCCTCCTCTGGTGGTGCAGGTGGTTGAGCGCAGTGCTGTGAAGCTGTCTGCAGCCTCTGCAGTGTGGGTTTGATCCCAGCCGGCTGGCGAGAATACCACATGGCACAGCAGACCTCTCCTGCCTCACCCGCTGCTCCCCTCAGCCATGTATTTCGGTCAGTCTGCCTGTTCTGCTCCCCGCTCTGTTGTTGGTGAATTCTCTCACCCTCCTGTGCATCTGGCCTGTACCCTGGTTCTTGTATGCATGAATAAATAAATCTAAAAAAAAATAAAAATAATTTAAAAAATACAAATAACCTTTTAAAAATTAAAAATATCATTTATTCATGTTCACGTATTTATTAAGGCTTCCCAATTCTAGATACTCTGCTAGACATTGGGGATACATAAAAACAACACATAAAAGATACACAGTCACCCTAATGGGGTGGTGATGAGAATCAATCAATCCAACATGCATTGAGTTCTTACCCTGGCTCTGTGCTTCCTTTGTACCTAGGTTCTCTGGTGAAGGTCAAAGAAAAACAACATGGTAAATCTTCTTCTTCTTTTCTTTTTAATTTTATTTGTTGGGGTTACATCTTTTCTCCTCCACATGTTCTACTCACCCTCCACCAAACCACCCCTGCTAATGCCCCCTCTTCTTGCCTTCACTTTCATCCCTCTGGAAACCATTATAGTCTTTCACTGAGCTCAAGATGTGCTCCTACTGTATTTTCCCTGTGACACAGTAAAGCCTCTTAAGAGACTTCAATCACCTGAAACTTTTGTCATTTGCCATTTTTTTCCTTTTGGCTCCTCAGCATGTTTCTAGTAGCATCTATCAGTATCTCCCCTTTTATATTTTGAGTAACTACGTTTAACCATTGGGTACAATTTGGAGGGATTGTGAGTTGAAGCTCCGTGATTCCTTCTAGTTGTAAGAACAGACTAAAGCGTGGTGAATTGGATGTTCTCTCTTTTGAATTTCAATCCTGAGCAAAATCACAAAAATCTGGAACTGAGGATTCATCCTCAGTGCCAGTAGCCCAAAGAGCTAGTTCTTAGGGTGCTGGATCTATGCTGCCAGAAAGTCCTTGGATTCTGTCCTCTTCAAGCCAATTCTTTCATCTGGGCGTTCCTCCAAACATTTCAAATAAAATCCTTTTTGCTTAAGTTAGCAGAATGAGTTTCGGTTTTGTTATTAAGAACCTTCTAAGATATAAAAAAAATTAGAACTAGAGGTGGAGAAATGAGTTCTGCTTAGTCAAGAGAAGTCTAGTACCGGTCTTCAAGGAGAATACAGTTCATCTAGAACTTTCCTCGTGCAGTTGGAGAGCCTTTGGTTCTCCAGAACTAGCTCTCCAAGTGCCAATATTAAAACCCTGCTCTTCCCTTTCTCATGTCCACTGGCAATTTCCATAGAATTTCAGAGTTCAATGAGCTTGAAGGGAGAAAGATCTTAATAGGATTGTTGAAAAAATAAGTAAAAGAGAGAAAGTGAGGGAGGGAGAGAGAGAGACTGATTGTTGTGTATTAATTTTTGTTTTTGGTTTTGAAATTCTTTGGTGAAGGATTATAGGAAAAATCTCCCTCTGGCACAACACACTTTGTCAACTGTGAAGAGAATTATCAGAAGAATGAAAAAGTGTCTCTTCCATTCATAGCCCCTAGCTTCTGGGGCATGGCTCACCTGTGAGAAACCTAAAAAATAGAATCAGTTTCAAGACTTTTCAGCCAGTAAATAACATTTCATACAGAGGAATTTCAATCACTCAAGGCATCTGTCTTGATGAGTATTTGTGGGTAGTAAAATGATGAGAGTGTATCGGGGGTGAAATATTGGCAAGTCCAATCTGCGTCATACTCTGAAAAAAAATTCTATTTTTAAAGCAAAAGTCTGACAAGCAACCACATAGACTGACATATATCAGGATCTCACTACGCATTTTTTAAAAGTTTTTTTATTTATGCATACAAGAACTGGGGTACAGGCCAGAGGTGCGAGTAGGTGAGAGGATTCACCAGAGACAGAGCAGGGAGCAGAACAGGCAGACTGACTGAAATACACTGCTGAGGGGAGCAGCGGGCGAGACAGCAGAGGTCTGCCGCGCCATGTGGGTTTCTCTCTGCCCGGCCAGGGGATCGAACTTGTGCTGCAGAGGCAATGGACAGTTTCACAGTGCTGTGCTTGACCACATGCACCACCAGGGAGGCCCCTCACTATGCAATTTTTGTTTCTAGTGAATTTAAATCAGATATAAGCAGGAAAAACGAGATGCTGATAAGAATATCAGTATTTTTAAAAAAGGAGCTTGACCTCATTTTGGCAAAGATGCATAGTCACTGAAGCCAATTAGCCAGGAACAAAGCCCAGAGGTAAGTTGCCCCATAGGCTGCATTGTTGAAAAGACTGTCCTATCTGGGGCCATCTCTTCATATACTTCTTTTGCTTCCTTTTGCCTGCCATAGTTGCCTCAAAAAGCTGATGTTTCTTCGCAGGCAGCTGGATGCCTTGCCTCAGAAGTGTCAGGACTGAGCCCCATGACCCCTCTGCTTCACTGACAGATGTTGCAACCACAAGGACTCATTGCACTCACTAATTTTAGGTTTTCTCAGAAAGATTCCTTTGGGTACTGTCTTAGTTTGGGTCACTCTGATTCAATACTGGAGACTAGGTGGTTGTAATCAACAGAAACTTATTTCTCTCTGTTCTGGAGACTGCAAAGTCCAAGAGTAACATGCTAAAAAATTTGGTGTTTGGTGAGAAGTAGTTTCCTCACAGATGCTGGCGTTTCTGTTGTGTTCTTACAGGGTGAGGGGAGGGAGGAAGCATCTGTTTCTAAGAGCAGTGATCCCATCCTCTTGACCTCATCAATTTCCAAAGGCCCCATCTCCAAATACCATCACAATGGGGGTTGCATGTCAACATACAAATTTGGAATGGTGGGAGCACAAATATTCACCCCAACTGCAAGCACCTTATCAACAGTAATAGTGTCTCCTGGTGGAGTGATGTGCGGAAATAGCCTGAATGATCAGAAAGAGGAAATGAAGAGCTTTTTTGCATTTTGGGTAGCAGGGAGGAAATCTTATCCTTTGGGAGAGGTAGGGTGATTTTATGTGTAGGGATGATTTAGACCTTCTCTCCTTGTGGGAGGGACAGCACTTGGTGCCCTTGTGCTTTGTACCTTAGGAGGTGGGAATTTGAACTGACAAGTTGTGCACTAGAGTTACAGTCTTGGGGCACTCAGGGGTGGGGCCATAGAAACTGGACGGGCATCACCCAGATGACTGGACACGACCTGTGGGAGCACGGGTGGGAAGGAGTAGAGGTGGTAATGACCTTCAGAATTATCTGTGTGTCTGGAAAGGGGAGAAGTGATTTACCTTTGGAAGCTCTCAGGTATCCTTGGACGATTGGGAGGGACTCCTGGACAGGAAAATACTGGATTTTCTGTTTGTGTGACAGGCAGGAACTTAAGTGATTATTAGCAACAATGAAAGTGATGTGATTTTACTTGCACTGTTATTTTTTGAAACTTTTCTTATCAGTGACATTTAACATTTAGAAATTATATTTCAACTAATAAGCTACATGCTCTTTCAAAGAGAAAGTTTTAATATCTTTATAACAGTTACACAGCAACTCATATATATTATAGGTATTTCATGAAATAATATTTTTTACCTAATATATAATGACAAAGCTATGACTGTGTATTCAGTTTAGAATGGAGTTCTATCCTTTTACTAGCTTCATGATGGTTAATATAATGACAGCAAAGGAAGGAACTCAACCTTGTCCAAGTTAAGACCTTTGCAAGGACCACCTACACATTATTCATTGACCAAGTCATTTATTCATTCATTGATTAAACATTTATTGAGCACCTACTATATGTCAAACACTGTATGGGATGCAGGATATTCAAATATACACATCACATGATGTCTTCTAAAAAAGAATTTTTGTTATTAGGCTGGAGAATCAAATAAATAGAAAAATCACATTACCCATGGTCAGTGCATCAGTACAGTGTTTCCATATGAAGGGAAGAAATAACCTCAAGAAACTCTGGATATTATGAGGATGGCTTGAAAGGGGATGTGAAATTTCATCTCAGGATGAGGAGTCATTGAGGAGTCATTTACCAGATGGATGAAGAAAAGGAAATGGCAGATTGATGTCGGTTAATAGGTATAAATTACTGAAAAAAAAATAAGAGCTATAATCTGTGGGGTGGCTTGATGGTAAAGCTCAGAGATGGTGTCTGTGAGGCAGTGGGATAAAAACACTCCAAGGCCGTGCTTACGGTCTATTGGCCACAGAGTCTGAGTGGGCAACACAACTACCAATTCAGAAAGAAAGAGAAGGCAGTTCTCTGCCCTTACATCAGCATAGCTTCACTAATAAAGGAAAGGTGTAGTCCTTAAGTTCCTAAATGTGCACTGATCTGCAGTTACTCACAGCAACAGACATGGCTGTGTTTAGTCCAACACACAGTAGCAGTGGAGTTATTATTTTTTAAAAGATTTATTTATTTATGCATATAAGAACTGGGGTGTAGGCCAGAGGTGCAGGGGGGTGAGAGGATTCACCAGAGACATAGTGGGGCAGAACAGGTAGATCTACTGACATACACTGCTGAGGGAAGCAGCGGGTGAGACAGGAGAGGTCTGCTGCACTGTGTGGGTTAACTCCCTGGCCGGCTGGGGATGAAACTCATGCAGCAGTGGCTGCAGCTGTCTTAGCTCCTGCACCACCAGGGAGGCCCCACTTGGGGTGTTATTGAAACAAGGCAGCTGAAACAGAAGAACACAACTCACAATTGAAGTCAAGGTTCTGGTGTCCATAGAGCACAGTCCTGTAAGTCACATACATATTACATGTATAACTTACATACCATGGACATTATATAAAGTGATAGAGAGATTAGGGATATTAAGAATTTTAGTGTCTTAGATGGGTCAGAAGTAAGAGAGATATCTGGAAAATAGTGGGTTATAGGCTTAAAAATCCAAAGGTTAGTTTCTGTTTCATTATTTCCCAAACAGTGCTCAGTGTCCATGAGATGTTTGCATTTATTAGGATTGCACTCAGCTACTAGGCAACAGAAGACCCAAAGCTCAGTAGCTTATGTGATAAAGGAGCTTAATTTTCTCATGGAAAGACCAGAGTTGGTTTGTGGGTCAATGATAATGAAGGAAACAGGGTTCTTCCATCTCTTGGTTCTTCCATCATCAGTAGGAATGTGAGATGTTTGCCCATTTCTCCAAGCTGGAAGAGGAGGGAAAAGAGATCTACCTGTTCTGCCCCGCTATGTCTCCCTGACCATATTGCATCAATTGGAACTATTCTAATAGAAACGCGTGTCAGCCAGGAAATCTAGCAAATAGGGTGGTTTTAAAAATGTCCTGACTTCTATATAGAGATGAAAGGAGTTGCTATGGAAGATGAGTATGCCAACCTACAATTCCAGACTCAGTTGTCCATGACAAAAATCTCAAAGCAAATATGCTGAGAAATGCTTATTTCCTCTTAGAGTCTTATGCAAAGTAGGGTATCAAAGTCTCTGAGAAGTTCTACAGCAAACAGACCTACTTATGTGTTAAAGCCAACACACTTATTCAACCATAGGACACTTTCTCAACAAAACACCTTGTCACATTTGGAGTTCATTGAGCATTTTGATGAGAGTGACCAAAAATGTTTGTTTTGAAGGGTGAAATTCTGCTGAAAATGAGGAGGGTGAAGCATGTTGACGGGGAGATTATTGGACGCAACAATCAGTGGTTTAAGCCAGAGGTGATTAGGGTTGCTAGGACAGTGACAAATGAAGATGAGGGGAAGAGAAAGATTCAAACGATGGAATTAATATTCACGAAGGAGGATAAAAGGAATTGGTGAGTATTGGAGAGTAAAAAAACAAAACAAAACAAGAGCTTACTGAATCAAGAGGGACTTAAGTTTCTAACTTGAGCAGCCAGGAGGATTTCAGTGCCATTAAATGATATAAGGAAAATGTTAGAGGAAGGAGATTTTAGATACAGAAAAAAAGTTAATTTTGAATCTTTTGAGTTTTGGAAGATTTGTCAAGTATAATCAACATTCATATTGCTTTATAGCCATCAGGTTAAAATGTCTATCGTAAAAATGATTTTATTTAAGGACTGGAGAAGTAGTAATCTAATCTAGTTTTCCTTTAGGAAAGAAAGAAATATGCTTAACCATGGGACATTCATTTACATCTGTTTAATTGAAGTAGAACTTATTGTGGGCTATGCCAGATACTAAGTGCTATGTTAGGAGGGGCATAAGATAAGGGATTGGCAATCCATAATGAGTTTAAAACATGAATACAGCATAAGTTATAAAGAGCTCTGAATCTGCTTTTTAGATAGATAAGATAGGTAGGTAGGGCCTCCCCTGGTGGTGCAGGCTGTTGAATGCAGTGTGAAGCTGTCTGCAGCCTTTGCAGTGCCTGTTTGATCCTGGCCAGCTGGTGAGGGTCCCACATGGCCCGGCAAACCTCTCCTGTCTTGCCCGCTGCTCCCCTCAGCAGTGTATTTCGTCAGTCTGCCTGTTCTGTTCCCTACTCTGTCTCTTGTGAATCCTCTCACCCTCCCATGCATCTGGCCTGTACCCCAGCTCTTGTATAAATAAATAAATCTTAAAAAAAGATCAGTAGATACATAGATTGATTGATAGATTGATAGAGATATAGATATAAAAGGGAGAAGAGGAAGGAAATGGCCAGATTAGTATTTGAACTGAGTCTTTAGAAAGAAACAATATTTCTTTTTTAAATTTCATGTATTTTTTTGCATCATTCTTCATTTTTATACAATGTATGCTTTATCATCTTGGGCATAGTCCCTGGCAAATTTCCACCACCCATTCACCCATGTCCCATCACCATAGTCCCTTGTGCTCTTCCCACCCCTGTTTTGATCAAGCTTCCACTCCCCTAGAGTGTCTCTGGTTTATAGTTGCCTGTTGATTTTGATTTTTACTTTATTATAGTTACTTTTTTTTTTTTTTTTTTTTTTTTTAGAAAGAGACAATATATCAAGAAATAAGAATGGAGACTAACCGGCACTTAGAGACTTATTTTCCTCACATTTTTATGTTCTCTACAAAATGCTAATGTTTATTCATTTCAATGTTGATATTGAAAATGTTAATGTTCATTTTCAATATTAATATTCTGGAGCTGTTAAGCTCCAGAAAAATGGGATGGGATGTTACCTGTTTTGGTCCTTGCTGTATCCCTACCTCTTAGAAAAGTGCCTGGCGCATAAGAGAGGCTACAAAAAATTCTGTTAAAAGAGTGAATGCATTCATAAGTGGACAAAATGCCTGGCCTTAGTCTCTTTTTACTGGATTTTGTCTCAAATCCATAATTCCTTTTGGGAACACACGTATTAGGGCCCCTTTCTTTTTTATGAAGTGTAAGAGTAGCATGAATCAAAGACTGTGGATTTAGAATTTTTACTATTCCTTGTCAACAACTAGCTTTCCAGGGAAATTTTAGTTTCAATTCTTCAGTTATAGTTTTACGTGGAGGATAAGGAAGCTACCATGTCTGTCTTATCAGCTGCTGCATCGCTAGTTAGTACTTACTGGTGTTTGGAATAATACCTTGAATAAATGAATGAGTGAATGAATGAATGAATAAAACAATAAATCAGTGACTAGGGAAGGTTTCCTCTTTACCTTTCAGTTTGGCAGTAGAGAGTGAAGTATTGAAAATATATAAATTTTCCTGCTGACCAATTCAACACCCCGGTCCTATTCCCCCTAACATTATTATACTAACCATGGAAGGTGATTTTTTTCATTTCTGAAAGTTGGAAGAGCTCATCAGAAACCTGTCAGAACCCCTAGCCAGTGTCAAATGTGAAATGTGGGAAGCAGCTGTAGAATTCTCATATCCTCATCATCCATGCTAATGAATCTGGTTTACTCAAAAGAGGCACATTGACTCAAACAATTAGGTCCAATATCTAGCTCCTTTTTATTGCTGTGTTTTTTCATCATTACAGCACAACCCATGGGCTCTTGATACTATTCAAGAAAGAACCACATTACTAAGTTTTATAGCAACCTTATTCTGTGTGGATGATAAATACAATAAAGATTATTGCTTCCCCATACATATTCATAGCCTTGAGCGCTCAGGGATTTTTGTGCTCCTTGGCAATTTTAAAGACTAGTTTTTGGTCTGAGTTGAGAAGGACATTGATTGTTTTCATTCTATCTCGTCTGTCACAGAGATAGTCCAGAGAAGGCTGAGAGACAATTGCTAAATCTTTATCAAGGAGGCTAAGTTGTTTTTGTTTTGTTCAAAATAAAGACAGATTTCAAAATTTTATGTTAAATAGAACTTACACTTGTTATATAAAATTTGAGCAACGCAGGAAAGCAAAAGCAAGAGAGAAGCTCAGTTACTTCTAACACTCAGGCTGAAAGTGGGAGGAGCTCCCACTTCTTTATACCTTTTCCCACACTGAGTGGTATCAAACTTAAATCTTTGCTTGGGTGATAGGTTAAGCCATTCTTGAATGCATGAGAAAGCGACTGACTATATAAATACTAAAAAGTATGAAATTTGTGGGTAACAGGGCTTAATGCTGTAGAACCTGTGTTTCTTGGACTTTCTGAAACAGACGTGACTTCAATATTCTTTCCTATTAGACACATTAATAGTCACCATAGCTAACACTGATTGAGCATTTGTCATCTTCATCTAGGTAGATAACATTCATTCTGGAAGACATTGAATTAATACTACCGTAAACATTTTATAGGCGAGGAAACCAGGGCACAGTATGGTTGCATAGCAAGGCAGCATATATAAACCTTTTATTTCAATGTCCATTTTTGATTAAAAAATATGACTATCATGCTTCATAGCTAATATGTAGACAAGAGGTGGAGGGTGTACCTTATGTGTGTTAGGAAGAAAAAGAATGTAATTATATTGACAAAAGAATAGTCTCAAATCTCTAAGAGTAACGAGGAAAATTAGGAGAGTCTTGAATATAAGAGCATAGATGTCTAGGCTTATCTAATACTGCTAGCAAGGGAATTATCACAAGCTTGGTGTCTTGTAACAGTATAAATTATTGTCTTTAAGGCGCTGCAATCCCAGGACAGGGAGCAGGGTGGAGGAGATTTTCGGAGCTGAGCTGGATGGAATCGTTAACTCAGTCAAGAGTCCTAGAACAATGCATATTTCTGGACTTCTTTCCTGAGAGTATTTGCTCTGGATACAAAAATCCTGCAGGAAGAAGCCCGCTGCGCCTTCTGATCCCCACATTGGAAACACCTGGACTTACCATCACCATGTAACCTTGACCTTAGCCCTAATATTCCTTTTCTCCTCTTACCTCTCTCTCTCTCTTTGAAATGGACTTCTTAGCTTTCAAATGAGAACCCTCACTGAACCTTGCCATTCAGGTAGATAAATAAATAAAACTAGGAACTTGATATATTCAGCTTACTGCCTCTCCTTCTCACCTGCTGGACTTTACGTTTGAATTACACTGCCTATGTGCATTATTTTAAGAGTTCCTGAGCCAGGTCCGGTACTGTCTCTGAGACGATATTCAGGAGTTAGTGCTCCATAGAAGGTAATGAGAAACAAATGAATCCTAAGGGTATGTCATAAAAAGCCATTTAAAAATGTTAACGCTAAGTGCACTTCTAAAGCCAGTTATTTAAGAAGACAGCATTTTTAAAGGAATACCGTAGAGTTAGCTCAGTCTAGCATAATCTATAGACTTTAAAATTGCTCTGGTTGTTAACAATGTTCCTGATATAAAAATACATTTAAGAAATGGCCAATATATGCAATGGCCTTGGCATTCTAATAAACATTTCTAACCTTCTCTCCCCAGTGCTTTAGGCTCTAAATAAAATGATGGCTTCTTTGAAAGGGACCTGCTGAGCCCCCGAACTGACAAAAAACAAGCATTGCTATTTTGGTTGCGGAAGGAAATCAGAAAAAATTTTAGAGCTTTTCTAGAAACTAGACAAAAAGAGGTTGACTTGAGATAGAATTTTGTTTGGAAAGTGTCCTCTTGAACAACTAGGAAGAAATGTCATTGAAAGGGCATAGAATAGCAGAAGCAACCAACAGGCAGTCTTGGGGCCAGAGTTGGCTCAGTGGGTAGATAGAGGATGAAGCTGAGTTTGTCACTCAAGAGGGGAAAGAAATGACCACCTTTTTTGAATTCTGCGTAACAGATCTAGGGGTAATGGCCTTGGAGGCAGGTGGGACCGCCATTCTTGATTCTCTTTTCTAATTATATGAAGCGTGGGGAAAAGGATATTGGAAACAGAGACCCCACTGTGAAGAATGACAGTTCAAACATAACGAGGACAAAAAACAGCGAACACAAGAGAGAAGATGTTTTAATCTCAGGTGTCTCTCTTAGCAATGTGTGAAAGAGAGTGAGCAGAAATAATGGAAGAGAAGTAATAAATGAATGGGATCCCCTCTTGCAGTTCCTTACGGTATCCTATGAACCTTGAATCCATCAACCAAGAGAAAGTAAGATAAAGTGAGGAAGGTGGAGCAGGTAGCTTGCTATAGAATTTAGAGGGTGTAGCCTATTTAAATGATGGTGACACCTTTTCTTTATATTATACAGCATGCTAAAGAGTTTAAAGGTGCTGTTTGAGAAAAGGGTGTTGTTAGCTCCTGGGGAGAAATGAAGCAGGTAAGTATTTATCTCCTTCTGTTTCCTTCTCTCCTTCCCTCTCTTTCTTCCCTGAGTCTCCACTTCTCTCTCGCTCCCTTTCACATCATATTAGAAATCATTCCAGAGCCCATACAGTTTGGGAGCTGCCCAACGAAGTGTTTGAGGAGCTGGAATCTCGGGCATTAAAAATAATTCACAGACTATTCTCTTGATGTTTCATAGACACAGCTTGAATGACAGAACAAACTTCCTACAGAAATGCAGATCCATTTTGTCTAGTTACTTTAGTAGCTAAAGTTTTGCTGATTACATCTTGTGCTATTTTTAGCAAGACTTCAGTGTCACCATGGAAACTGCTTTTGCTGAAAACTCTCACACTATTTCCTTCGAAATTAGCCACAGAGAAGAAAACCTTTGCAGACAACTAATGAATAAATGAGTCAGGCTGAAGGGGGGAAACCCCAACTCTGTAGGTCACAATAAGACTTACACATATGTAGAAACTTACACATGTGTTTGGGGACAGAGCTGTGATCCATAGGCTGATACTTGAGTGTCAAATCACCAGAATTGTTGCATTCTTTTTGACTGGCAATAGCCTCAGCACACGACACAATATAGTTTATTACAATGGAACAGCACTGCATATAAATCTGAAGGAAAGTCTGCTCCTGAGGGAATGGGGACCACAGTTTCCTAGCAACGAGAGATGTTGAAAGTTTCACAAGACAATCCTTCTGACCAATTGGAACTTTCTGGGGTGCATGCAGAAGGTGTGAAATGAGCGGCTTTCCATGCCATGCTTAAAAGGAGTGAACCAGTTCCCTCACACACTGCTGCCAGGGTTTCAAAGATCAGTAGTCAGGTGACTGTAATCATAGAATATTTAGTTTAGTTTTGGAGTTCTATCCTGTGGTAGGCAGGATGGCCTCCTAAAATTATCCCACACTCTAAGTCCTGGAGCTTGTGAATATGCTACATGAACGGACTAACGAGTCTCTGTGGATGGAATTAAGGTTAGGGACCTTCTCCAGCCACTATGGAAATCTGCATGAAGTTTCCTCAAAGCACTAAAAATGAATCTACTATATGATCCAGTGCTTTCACTCCTAGGAATCTGCCCAAAGGACACAAAAACACTACTTTGAAAGGAAACCTGTATTCTCAAGTTTATTGCAGCCCTATTTACAATAGCTAAGATATGGAAACAACCTAAATGCCCCCAAACAAATGAATGGATCAAAAAGATGTGGTATATATACAAAATAGAATACTATTCTGTGATCAAAAAAGACAAACTCATGCCATTGGTGGCAACATTAATGGTGCTAAAAGGGATCATGCTAAGTGAAATAAGTCAGAAGGAAAAAGATAAATATTGGATGATTTCATGTACAGGTGGAATATAGAGAAATTGAACAGGGGGTTAGGAAAAAGACAAAACTCATAAGCTTACCTTGGATCTGAGGTGTAGAGCAGGGAAGGGAGGGAGGTGGGGTAGGGGAGAAATCAAATAATGTCCCAAAATTAACAGCAATATAAGAAAATTAATAAATTAAGAAAAGGTTATGGGCCTTCAAATAGGGAGATTATTCTGATTTATACCTATGGGTCCAATTCTAATCAACATGAGTTCTTGAAATAAAAGAACTTGCTTTGCTGGAGTCAGAGATGTAGCAGAAGGAGAAGGGAAAGACATTCCGAGATGAGAAAGACTCCAAGCACAACTGCTGGCTTAAAGATGGAGGGAGTCAGAGGGAAACTGTGAGAGGGAAATAAATTCTGTCAACAAATGAAGGCGCCTAGGGGGATGGAATTGGCCCACACAACCTCCAGATAAGAACCCAGACTCTGACCCCTAGGTTGTGATCTCCTGAAATCCTAATCAGAGTACCTAATGAGTCTGCAGGACTTCTGGCCTCATGAGTGTGAGACATGACAGGGCACCATAAACTGTGAAGTTTGTGGAAATATGTTACAACAGCAATAAAAACTGGTACATACCCTCCAAACTGCTACATTAGAAATGTAGTTTAGTAGTAAATCTTCTTCCCCACTGGTGCAAAAAGAAGTTCTTTGAGTATCTTTTAGAAGTTCCATTGTCATTGATCAAAAACTTTCTATCTTTAAGAAGAAATTATATTCTGGGAATATATCTTCTGGATAAAATCTGTGTAAAAGTTTATAATGTTGATAATCTTATGCATCCCAGCACAATACTGGAAACAACCTACAATTTTGGCAATAGGATTCTGGTTTGAGTACATTATGGAACATTTGCTTGAGAGAATATAATAGGTATCATTAAAGTGATAAAATAAAGAATATTTGTGGGTCTGTTAGGCTGAGGGGCCTTTAAGCCGCCATTTTGGCTATGCAGCTTTGCCCTTTCCAGTACAAAGTCCATCTGGCCCAGTCAATCAATTACCTAAACTTAAAGAATGCAAACTACCGACCCTGCAAAGATTCCTCTCAAGTTAAACAAGAGCAGGATGCTTAATTCCCTGGGACAATGAGTATATGTCACAAAGCATGACCAGGAAAATCTGGGGCGCTATTGACTAATACGTAGCTTTGTGTCCCAGAGATGAATCAGAATGCCTTGTTAATAAAATGGGGACCAGAAGTGGTGGTTGGAAGCTTGATTTCGATCTTCAAACATGGTCCATAAATCTGGGCCATAAAACTAATCCCATCTGCAGACTCATCTCCTCCCAAAGCCTAGATCGCCTGAGCATACATTTGCTTCCTTCTAAATTTTTTCTCTTTGTCCTTCTGCCCTGAAAATTGACTCTGTAAAATCACTCACTCAATAAAAAGGCCAGGTTCTGCCTTCCCAGCACCATCCTGCCATAACAGCTTGCTCCATGACTCCCAATTCTTTGACAGTGTGGTGTTGCCTGATGCAGCAAGTACTGATAGATCTTGGAAGTTGTTCATGTTGTATTTTAGTTAAAAAGGGGAATACAGACTAATTGGGAAAGCTAGATGTGCATTAAAAAGGTTAGATGCTTGTAACAGTGCTTATGCTGTTTCACTCTGGTGGGAATACATTTTTCTATTTTTCAGTAATTTCTATGATGAATTATGTAACTTTTATAATTAGAAAAGTTTTAATAAATGTCATTAAAATAAAAATAAACAGAGGAGTTAGATACAACAGGGTTGCTATTAAGGGAGCAGTTTGAAACTGCACTAAGCAAAGATTCTTTCAAAAGGCTCACCAGATTGCTGGCTTGGAAATGGGACTCTGACTTCAGCATCCTCCCACTTTATTTTTTACCAAGCCTGGTTTAGGAGTGTGCCTGGGGATGCTGTCTTTCCTATTAGATAAGATTTATGCAGTTGCAAGTAACAGAAACCTAATTCAAAGCAGTCAAGTCTCAAGTAAAGAAAAGTCCTACCTTCAGGTAAAGCTGGATCCGAGTGCTCCGACAGTGTCTGTGTTTCTACACCTCTCTTCACCTCCTGGACAAGCTGTTTCTCTACCCTGCAGAAAGAATTTGGCCAGTAAAATCTAGTCCTCTAATAGTCTGGTCACAGAAACCAGTGAAATGGATGTTCTGAATTAGGGTTAGCCTCAAGGGAGTCATACAGAATGGCTTTTCTAGATACAGGGCTCCTGTTAGCATAACAAGTGAAAAGACATGCTGTACTGGGAAAAGAAGAGCCATTCATCAGAAAATTAGTTCAGGATTCTGGCTTGGGACATCTCAACAATCAGTTTGTTCTGTGACTAAGAACTAGGTCTACTTTTGCTCTTTCAATGGTGGCATGTACTTCTACGATGTGCTGGAATCTTCTACCACCAAATTGGAGGAAAATTTGGAATTTGAGGACATTTAAGAATTTGAGGAAAATTCTTCCCACATTTGAGGAACACAATGCAGTGCCATATGGAAAATGATTCATGACTATAATAAGGGTTGAATCTTTGGATTCCTTTCTAACCCATGGCAAGTTCATTTCTTTCTACCTAATGTCTGATTTATAGCAGAGAGTCAGCAAACATTTGTTGATTGAATGATAATTTCTGACTAATGAAGTTGAGGTAAATATTTATCTCCCTTTTTTGATTAGGTCTCAATCTCATTGTCCCTGGTGCTTTAGTGCCAACCCCAACATCTTCACAGAACCACCTCCTGTGTTCCATGAACCCTGAGATTTTAGTTGGTCATTCAGAGTAAGCATAAGCTCTTCATTCAAACCTTATGATAATCAAGTCAATCATTATTCTGAATTTTCTAAACTTCTACAATAGACAACCTACCTTTCCATACCACTTCCCTTTGCATCACCCACAGTTACTAAATCTGACTGAAATTTTGCAAAAAAAAAAAGTGTAATCATTCTGCCAGTCTTTGAAGATAAAGGGGGAGTTGCTGGGATAAGAAGTGGAAAGTTCTTTCACAAAACATTTTCTTGAATGATCTTTCAGCTCACCTTTTAAATATCCTGATTATCTAAACTTATTTCTCTGTATCTATGATTATATTTCTGGCTATTCTCTGCTATCAGGAAAATTATGATCCTTAATATTTGAGGTGGTAAACAAACAGGAGAAAATGAGGAGTGGAGGCTTTGTACTAGGTAATGACGTGCATTGGTGCAGAGCAGGGCTGGGTGACCTCTGCTCTCTTCTTAGAAATTGTTTCTGGTGCTTTAGGAAGATCTTTGCACAAAATCTTCTCGGGCTAGGGCCTCCCCGGTGGCGCAGTGGTTGAGCGCTGGGCTGCGAAGCTGCCCGCGGCCTCTGTGGCGCCGGTTCGATCCCCGGCTGCTCCCCGGCCACTGGAGGAGGGTCCCACATGGCGCGCAGACCTCTCCTGCCGCCCGCTGCTCCCCTCAGCAGTGTACTTCGGTCCTTCTGCCTGCTCTGCTCCCCGCTCTGGCCTGGTGAATTCTCTCACCCTCCCGGACTTCTGACTGTACCCAGTGCATGTATAAACAAACAAACAAACAAACAAATAAATAAATAAAACATGCCTAAAAAAAAAAAAAAAAAAAAAAAAAAAAAAATCTTCTCGGGCTAGCAGCAATTGTCTTGCACTTTCTTGAACATTTTTGAAAAATACTCTTGAGTATACAAAAGGGCCCAGAAATCAGAGGTAATGTGTACTTTCAGATTATTACCCATTCTTTGAATACTCTTTGGAGAATGCTTGCTAGATAATTACCAGAACAAATCATTGAGTGACTGGAGGACCAGCAAGACAAAGGCTGTCCCTAGACAGATGGTAAAGTAGGCAAAATTGTCATTTGGTTTGCCATAAGCCATTCTCACTTGTCACCTCTAGCTTTCCCTTGCCTTCATGCTCTCCTCCCCTTACAGCGTCCACCTCTCTGGAACCACGGAGCATATACTTCACTAAAACATAAGCTGATCTCTTTCCTAGTAAACACTGATTCCTGCTCTCTTCCAGTCCCTCAGGCCATCTTCTTGAACAATAGGTCTTTTTGAGTGACAGTTAGCTTGTCTGCAAATGTATCTATCCAGTGAATTA
The DNA here is from genome assembly GCF_014898055.3 of Talpa occidentalis. NCBI lineage: Eukaryota > Metazoa > Chordata > Mammalia > Eulipotyphla > Talpidae > Talpa > Talpa occidentalis. The sequence continues at coordinate 15,363,872 of NW_023601653.1, forward strand.
GTGTTCCTCATATCATTTGCAAGTTAGCATTTAACATGCTGAAGCCTGATCAAAGTCTAAAGGACTCTTCCTTCACACTACATTTTTTTTTTAAAGATTTTATTTATTTATGCAAGAACTGGGGTACAGACCAGATGTGCGGGAGGGCGAGAGGGTTCATCAGAGACAGAGCAGGGAACAGAACAGGCAGACTGATGAAATACACTGCTGAGAGGAGCAGTGGGCACGACAGGAGAAGTCTACCGTGCCATGTGGGAGCCTTGCTGGCCAACCAGGATCGAACCGGCACTGCAGAGGTTGCGGACAGCTTCACAGCGCTGTGCTCAACAGCCTGCGCCACCAGGGGAGGCCCTCCTTCACACTACTTTACTTCAACTTTTATCTTACACATTTTTCTCTTTTATCCAAAATGATCTTAAGGGAGTACACTACACTGATGTGCCCATTTTCTTCCTGCTATCCTAGAGTTTGCATTTCCTTCCTGCTGTTCTATAGCTACTGCCTTTCAAAAATCACCACCAACTACCTAATTACTAGCTCCTGTTGTCAAACCCACTGATGTGTCCCTAACTTTAAACAGTGCCTCCTACTCCAATCTCCAGCCTCGTGCACTTCTTCTTCTTTCTAGTACTCTTTCTCTTTCTTTGAAGAAATCCTACTCTCATTTACTGGCTTATTTTCCATTGTCTAAAACCTTAAAACTGGAGTTTTCACTGGCATCACTTGAACTTCTCTCTCCTGCTCCCTAACCCTTTCAGGTAATCATAAAATCCTTAGCTCAACACCTGCCGGATCTCAGCTTTATTGCCATTGCTTTCATTTAATCCCTTGTTACATTTCCAACAGTTTCCTGTCTTTATTCTCTTCCCCAGAAAGTCTGTCTCACACACGACCTGAGTCATCCAGTTTTGATGATTCCTCCTATGTCTCAAATGTTGTTGTGATGGAGGATAAGAACAGAAAAGTTGGAAAGGAGCCATCACAAGGCCAGAAGCTGGAGAAAGGGGTAAAAATAACTGAAACAGTCGTTAAACCAGCTGTATAGAAAAGTAAAGCATCCTGAGGCGCAGGCTGGAGGTGGGGATATGGAGATTGACGGGCATTGTAAAAGAATCTTCAGTCCTTCCCAACTGATCTATTCAAAGCAAATAGAAAAACAATCCCTAGGCACCAACCCTAGAAATAATGAATTTAACAGCACTTAACCATCCCACAAAGGAATGAGCTCCTCCCAAGGAAGACTTTATCAGTGCAGTCTCTGCACTGGCATGGGGCAGCAGTCCTGCCCACCTGTGACTATGCAGGTGCTTTTTTTCATCAACCTTTTCCCTCTGCAGGGCAGCAGTCCCTCAGCCTGCCTGTGACCTCTGACCTGTGACCAGGGGCTTCTTTTCACTGATCTTCCTCAGCAGAGGTGGTGCTGCTGAAAGGGGAGCTCTGGTGAAAGATTTCCCAGAGTGAACACGTTTCCAAAAATGACCTCGGTTGTCTGTCTGCATTCCCATGCAAAGACCTTGCCACCTCGTTTGTATCTTTCTCTGAAGTCATACCCTGTCTCAATATTCTCTTTCCTTTCTCTCCCCAGTCTCTACCCCTTCTATAAATACTGCCAGTTCTCTGGGGGGTATGGAATAAATTATCACTGGATGGCAAACCAAAACCAGCAAACAACAGCAATTTATTTTCTGAGTTCTGGAGGTCACATGGCCAGCTTGAGAACTATTGGCAGGGCCCCCCCTCGGTAGCCTCTGCATAATTCTTCCTCACCTATTCGGCTTTTGATGACTTCTGATCTTCCCTGGCTGGTGGCAAGGTAACTCCAATCCCTGTCATCATCCTTTCATGGCTGTTTCCCCTTTGCCTCCATTTATCTTCTCTTTTTGTGTCTTTTAGAAGGACATCTGGCATTGGATTCAATCCAAGATGGCTTCGTCTTGAAATCCTTAACTTAATCACATCTCTAAAGACCCCATTTCTGAAGGTGAATTCACAGGTATTGGAGGTTAGAATTTGGATACAGCTTTTGTGGATGCACTATCCAACTCATTACACCTTTCTCTTCTGAGTCTGTTCCTTTGCAATAACATCTTTTCCTCCTTGAATGGCCTCCCTGACATTTCCAATCCAGGTTTGAAATCAAACCCACCTTCCAGTCTCTCTAGGGGGCTTCCCTGGAGTGCCCTGAAATTACTGTCTTTTTCAAATGCTAAGTCCTAGTACCTCTCCAATGGAACTTACCATAATATGCTTTGAGGCAGAAGTATTCATGAACCTATACATTCTTCTCAACGCTTTCAGTATTCAAGGGCAAGGCCATCTAGAAACCTCCAAGTTGAAGTCACTTATGCATTAACGGACTTGAATGAACTGCAAAGACTTGACTCCGGTGTAGTAGGTTTTATATCCATAGGTGAGCTACAGGGATCTCTATGAGCTGATGCGGGCAGTGGTTTCATCTGCCCCATCCAGATAGGTGCTTCTGGGGAAGGAGTGTAATTAAACAAGATAAAGCAGCTAATTAACCTCATTAATCTTGAAGACAATGGTAAGATGTCAAAAGAAGAATCCAGAAAAATTCTTCTGAAACACCTATACACAGTACCAGACTTTCTTATTTAATTTTTTTTTTTTAACAGAAACACTAATTTATAGATTGCTAGGCATTCAAGGAGCTCAGTGGTGGTGTTGTTTCATTATAAAGATAAATATGATTTGCCTAAATCCATATAGCTGCTCCAGGATAGGCTCAGGAGTGGAGAGTCTAGGTTTCCTCGAAACCTAAAGAGTAGTTGTAGTGGCAGGTACTGGACCACAGTACAGGTTTTCTGATCCAATGCAGACTGGGTAAAGGAGGAGTCAGAGTCCTCAGTGGTTTTTTGCAGGTCTTTTATTGGGGTTCAGTGGGTACGTGGCAGGCAGGGGTGCTGGGGTGTTGGGAGGCTGGCCATCCTCCCAGCCCCCAGCAAATCTTCACTCTGCCTGGGCTCTCTGGCGTTCTCTACTTCTGCTTTGGGCTTCTTCTCTTTCGGCTTCTGCTGCTGCTTTCTCAGCTTCTGGTGTCCCTGTGACGCCACCCTTAAAAAGCACAGTCTTAGCGCAGGTGTACCCACTTCAGGTGCCCACCATCAGGCATGCATTCAGGATCACAGGGTTCCCTCATCTATCCTGATGGCGGGAGGGCAGAAAAGCCTGATACCTTTTACCTTACCCTACAGTAATTTTTACTAGAATTTTTCTGTTGAGCTATAACCAATTTATTCTCCTTCTGTGAACCCCTCCACAAGGGTGGACAGTGAGAATGGCAAAGTTTATCTTGGTTTTAAAGAAGCTTTAGATTCCTGAAAGCCTTTGGTATAAATATCCTAAATTGGAAAACAACTAAGTACATATAACACCGAGATGTATTTCCTCATATTTTGAATGTATGAAACAGCCTGTTTATCATCTCCTCTTTGCAGATTCTCACTAATAAGCCAAAGTCAGTAGATCATGTGCTCGTTGGGCCTAGTGATCATTAGCGTGAATCAGAAGGTTCCACTCTAATTGCTTACACCAGGCATAGAGCACTGTGTTGACCAAGGTAAAAACCAGCTTCCTTAGTGACAAAGTGAATCTCTAGGTCAAAAGCCCTCACCAGGTTTTTTTGTAATTCTTAGATGTGTTGTTACTAACATCAGAATCATTATAACCCATTCTTTTAAAATGACATATATTCATTATAACCATTTTCAAAATGAAAAGCCAGGGCCAAAAGATTTGTGCTTGATTTGTAAAATTATGTACTGGAAATTTTGCAGTGATATAAAAATTAAATCTCATTTAGCTATGTATTTAGCAAATCAAGTCCTTTTGTGGAAAAAAAAAGAATAAAATTGGGTTATCCAAGATAATCTGAGACATATGGTTACTGTACAATGCTTTATCAGCTTTACAAAAAGTCATATATAAATAATATTCATGCACAAACTCAAGAATATCCTAAAATGAGGGTTAATCATAGAATTAGGTGAATCATGGAATGATTAATGAAAAGTTGGTTTGAAAATAATTCTCTGAAGTTTGAAGTCTCTTATGATTCCTTGCAACATCATAATATTAAGCTGTTGAAAAAATCAATATAAAAATGATAACCAATGTTTATTGAGCTCTAACTATGTACCTGATCTGTGCTATTGTATTAGAAAAATCCTAATATTTTCTGTTTATTCACTCAGTCCTTAAAATAAACCTATGACATAGGTCATAATAATAAAGTAGGCATTAATATTTTTTGTTTTCCAGTTTTATAGAATGAAACTGAGGCACAGAGAAATTAAGTTACATTCCTGAAGTGACACAATTTAATAAATGACAAAGCTGATAGAACTGTGGAATTGAGGTTCTGATACCCATTATTTTAAGCTCTATGTCATAGCCAAAATATACTTAAATGTCACCATACATTTGGCTGTATGTATGTATGTATGTATGTATCTATCTATCTATCTATCTATCTATCTATCTATCTATCTATCTAAATGAAATATAAGATAAATTGGGAATATTGGTTAAAGTGGCTCTGAATACAGAGAAACAAGCAAAGGGGCAGACAAAATGAAACCAGACCAAAGCTTCGATATCTCCTTGTAGGACTGAGACTAACAGACTAACAGGGGATGAGGAGCAAAGGTTGTGGGGGGATGCAGTGGATGATGTGCAGGATTATTGGTGCTTGGATGGAGGGTGTGGTGTTGTGACATACATCTGAAGAGGTGTGAACCTGTACCTCTAATTCCAGTCTTGCAAACCAATGTGACCTCAATAAAAACCAATATAATAAAAATTTCAAAATTCCATGGAAGTGAAACAAAATAAAATGGCTCTGAAAATAGTGTGTGGGTGACTAAGATGTGGGAATTCACTTTCTGGCTAGAGGTTATTGGGAAAGGTACATGAGGGTAAAGAATTTTCTTTCCCTCATCTTTTATTTACTTTTATCCTTCTAGAATGATTGGGTCATTTGCAAACCATACATGTGGACACAACATGAAAAATTTGGGCAGTTACTTGAGGCTCTGGAATTGTGTAGGTGGGACATATTGACACTGAGCTGCTGTGCTGTGGGGCCAGGTGTTTGGGCAGATGCAGAAAGAGAGGCAGCCCTGTGTTCCCGCCTCCATTCTAAAGGCTATTCTTGCCACCGCCTCCTGTCTTCACGATCACTTTTCGTTCCATAACATGTTAGGGTGGCTGCAGCAGAGAGAGCAGAAGGAGAAACTGAGTGAGCTAGTGATCAAATGTGAAATGCAGATGCTTTGGGACTGTCTTCTTCCTGGAAAGAACTTCCACTTTGTTTCATCCTACATTTCTCACACCTAGCATTCTAAGAAAAAGATTTATGATATTGCTCAGTTATGTATTCCTTTTTTTGGGACAAGTACAAGAATCTGTTAAACATAGACCTATTTCATCAATGATTATTTATCAGCAAAGTCACCATTCAGACTTGAGTGTGGTTCTATGGTGAAGCAGATCTGTGTTGGCTTGTCTCTCCTACCCAAAACTTTCAGAAATTGTTTTTCCTTTTGTTCCATGAGGGAGGGAACAGGAGGAAGGCGGACTGGTATTTAGCCTCGGGTTATCATGTCCCTGGTGGCCTATGTACATTTTCTTTATTTCTTTTAACAACTCTGTGAGATAGACATAATTGCCCCATTTTCCAGATGTGGAAGTTGAGGGTTTGAGAGGCAAGCTCAAAGAACTAGAGCAGTGAAATCAGGATGTGATTTCCAGTTGGGCTGACTCCCAAGTCAGTGTACTTTCCATGGTGCCAAATCCATGCGGGCGGTGTGTATTTTAATTGAGAGCAGAGGTTACATGCATTTAAATGAGAGCAGAGTCTCTCAAAGAGAAGGGACTAAACCTTTCAGTTTTGGGGGCCAATCCAATGTTTCTTTTGAGGAATCTTTGCCTGGAAATTGTGACCTGGAAGTAGTGGTTTAGTGTCACTTGTAGCTAATCTGCTTGGTGGTTCAGTACAATAACTAAGCTTGTATTACACAAAGGGAAAGTGGTCCCTTCCAGGAAACACCAGATTGCTGCATATCACACAAGCTGTAAATCTTACAGACAGAGATGACCTACGAAACAAGGATGTCTCTGTCCAAGCAATTGATTGCAATTGTCAACTGATTTAAACACGACACTTGTTAATGAATTTACTAATAGTTGTTTTCTGTTGACTCATGTTGGTCAAAGTTCAGTCATTGTACATAACTGTCTGATGCTGGACCCTTTGATGTGTCAGAGGCACTGCTATACAAGCATCATACCAGGGGGGTGTGGGAGTATAGGGGGTTGTCAACTGGATGTCTGTTGTCTGCACTTCAGTCCTCATGTTCTCCCCAGTGGAGAGCTCATTCAAATTCCACTGCTTTGTTATTTTTTCCATGCAAATAACTTCCAAATAACTGATCCATTTCCACAAATACCCCCTGCTTACTGAATATTCCCAAATGGACATCACACAATAACTTTGAGCCCAGACTTTCCAAAACCATTAATTGTGTCTCCTCAAAGCTAACACTTCTCCTAAATAGTCCAATTAGTGGTGACTCAATAACGCTAGTCCTCCTTACTATGGAATTGTTATGATACATCTCTCTCCTTTATCCCATTGGAATTTCATCCATGGATTTTCTAAGTAAAATTTCTGGGATCCATTTCCTCTTCCTGATTTCTGTGGATACTGCTTCACCCTGCCTTGGTCCGCATCTGCCCTGGTAAACTACAATTCTCCTGCACCTGCAGACTGGTTTCTGTCTCCAAATTCTGGGACTCATCCCATTTCTAGACAAAGGAGAATTAGAGAATACTGGGTTAATTGTTTCCCTCCCCTTGAGGAGCAAGCAAGATAATTTTAATCATGCATTTAAAATTTTTAAAATTAATATTTTATTAGCCAAACAATATGTGGTTATTCTCTTTGTAATAATTAAAACATTACTATTAAAACTAAATCCCCCATTGCCTCCATTGAGGAGGCCCCCATTGAATTCCCAGTTTGTTTGTATCCTTCCAGATATTTTCCTAAACATTAATATATATACACATGCATTCATAGAAAATACCCACTATTGTTTTTCTTTTTTCTAACATAAATGTACATATAAAAGTACCATATTGTACATATTCTATAACATCCTTTTAAACTCAATTTCCATTTATTCAGTGAATATTTACTGGGAGGCTACTAGGTGCCATGCACTATTCTGAATTACTAGGAGTATGTTGGGCAACCAACTGAAAAAGAAATCTAAATTCCCAAGTTCATCAGGCAATCTAATCATGTGGTACAAATAGATGCATCTCATGCTTTTTCATAACTATATAGTATTTCATAGTATGTACATGTTGGAGTCTATTTAGTCATTTCTATATTGATGGGCATCTATATTGTTTCTAACAATTTGCTATAACAAGCAACACTACCATGAGCACCCTCACATCTGTTTCCTTGGGCATATGGAGCATTTCTCTGGAATAGGTGCCAAGAGGTGGAACTGTGAGTCAAGTGCCCCCCAAAGACTTTCAGCACTTCCATTCATATGCACTAGAGGACACATTCTCTGCATGCTTGCCATGCTGAGTGTCATCTGAATGTTATGCACTTGGCCCCTGTTGCATTTTAGTGTTATCCTCTGTTTATTGCTCTCCCAACCAGTCTGGGTCTTTGGTGTTTTTGACTCCATACTGTTTCCTGGTATGTCATAGGTGTTCCAGGTAGATCTTTGCTGAAGGATTTTATACATAATGTGAATCAATACCAGACTCATCTCCAGAGGCTGAGAGGATGATCCCATGCTCTCCCTTCAAGGAAATTCAAGAATGGGAATCATCATGAGAACTTGAAGAATATCTAGTCCTTGCAGTAGATGGTTGTAATTTTAACTCTGCTTTTCTATCTCTATGAGCATGGCTGGAAGTTTTACCCAAAAGAAAGAAAGAAAGGAAAAGAATAGACTTGCTTTAGCGGACGACTGGCTTTCCTGTAAGAGAAGTAATCAGGGTGTGTGGCTTGTGAGTTTTTGATTTGTTTTCTCTTAAGATGAGGCCAGCTCTTGCTTGCAGCAATGATTGTCATTTCTCTGGGTTTGCTCTGGAAGGTCTGTCAGGTTGTTTTATTCCAGTTAACAACGCAGTAATTGGAAGCGTTCAGAGCAAGGAGAACCAGTGACAAGTAGAAGGGATTAGCCATTGAGGGATAATGGTTACTGAGGGCAAAGAAGGGGTGGGAAGATTATTAAAAATATCACAGAGGAGGGTGTTTTTAAAGAAGTGGCTTCACTTTCCATGGTCCTACCAAAAAGTTAAAATGGCCATTTGGAATCATCTAGCTTTCAGCTATAAGAAGCCTGAGATTTGAGTGGGTACTTTCTTGTGTGTAGATATGTTGGTAGGTCTTGATGTCTGCTTGTGTCTTTATTATGTTACTCCTCAGGAAGTGCCTAAAGAGCAATGATTCTGCTCCCAAAGTTGGGTCTCAGATTGGCCAGTGAACTCTACGAGCTCCACCAAAGTTTGGTTTCTTCACTAAAGGAAATACCCTTCTGCTTAAAATGAACATAGTAGAGGCAGATTTCCTGATTTCAAACCCTGTTGCCATTACTAAACACTTATGGATCTTACAGTAAGTCATTTTGTCAAAATATCATGTAAAATGGGAATAAACAGTTCCTACCTCCTGGCATTGTTGTGGGAATGAGGGGGTCCAGTAGTGCTTCCTGCCTGGAATGTTGGACAATCCCTCTGGAACAATCACTGCATCCGTCTGCCCCTATCTTGTCACCTGCCCCTCCCACCTTCTTTTGATTGACCACTGATGTAGAGCTTTTGCTTTAGAGGACTCATTTCCAGAGGCATCTTTTCCAGGAGATAAGACCATTGAGAATCTTGTTATAGATTATCAAAAAGTAAGCAACCTGGGTGTCTTTCCATTATCAAAAATAGTCAGCTTGGTCTTTGATAAATCCCCAGTGAGGGTGCTCATAACCTTGTACCTGACCAGCATGGACCTTTAATGAGGCTGGCTCTGGATGGTTCTGCAGCTCTCTCACAATGCTGGGTGTCCACTTACTCCTCCTTTCCAGGGAATGCAGTGACATCATGAGAGGGGATGTTAATGTATCTTAGGGCCAGATCCATTAGGAAGAATTTGGCTGCCTAGGACTGAGCTCCAAGTGCATTCACACATTGGGAGACATTTGGAATTACAAAAAATTGGGCACTTTCTGAGCTCAAATGAAGATCAAGAATTCATGGTGTAGGGTGTGGGAGAGATGGTTTCTTCTGAGCATTTTTCAAACTTTTCACATCAGGCCTATTTCTTTCCTCCAAAGAAACAGGCTAACAATGTCTATAGAATTATTGAGCTTTGTTGTTTAAATTCATTTTCAGGAATTATTGACCCAATAGAACTTAATGACACTTCAGAGTGGAGGCTCTTTGTGTAAATCCTTCATCCTTTGCAGATTAACAGCCAGATGGGACCCGAAAGGGCTCCAATGTCCAAATGCTAAAATCTATACCAGACTTTCCATTGAAAGAAAGTTACTATTCTTGCATACCAGCATGCTTTTTTTTTAAAACTCAAACATCAACAAAAAAATTAAATTGATGTCCCTTTCCTTTCTTAAATAAAAACATTTTTTAAAAAGAATCCAATCGTCTGATCAACTGGCTGGAAGTCAGGAACACAAACTCACAGCTTTCTGTCAAGTGTTCTTTGTTCATGGCCTGTAAACTATGATTTCTAACAACATCAAACTAATTATGTGTATATAGGGCAGCCATAACCATTAAAACGGATTTTATTTTAACTTAATCCATGGAAAACGGTAAGGAGGGTACTTTGAGGTTCTGTATAAAAAGCTATTGCTCTGTTGCTAGATTCTGAAATGTAATTATAATTTCCATAATTTAATAGAGACCCCTTCACCATCCCTCGCCCTCAAGCCCCAAAAGGGGAGTGTGGTATGCTGAATTTGTTTGCCTTTGGCCAGATTCTGGTGAAGAGATGACTAACCTGGCTCCTCTGAGATTAGATGGTTTGGGAAGATGGAGGAAGGGGTGTAGCCCCACTGTGGGAGCTCATTTCTCTTTAAAATGAGCCCAAATGCACAGTCTGGACCACAGACTGACACACACAGCTTGGGCTGGTGCCATTATTACCCAATCAAGGCATCTGCCCATTTCCAATCCTTCAATGCAGAAGGAACAATTCCACCATCCCACATAATAAGTACCAGCTGAATGGATCCCAATTTATCAGGAAAACTATAAATTGCAGAACACCAGGCTGAAACTAAAGTAATAAACCCTGTGATCTCTGTACCATACATTTTAGGCTGTTATTTAAGGTCTCCAAGGAGATTGGTGCCATAAAAACCATTTCTCAGGAATTCTGCCAGTTACAGGAGCACGCGGCAACTGTTCACGCTAATATATTACAACTTGTTTATCGCACTCCCGAAGCAGCCATGGCATCAGAGGCATTACCAAGGGAGGGGAAATGACGCACGTACCCTTTCGATAGGCAGCCAGAGTTTGGTTTCCTCTGTATACATGAAAAAGGATGCTACTCTTTTTCTCATCCTTTCGCCCCCTCCCCAGGAATAGCGTATGTACTCGAAGCAGACCAGGGCCTCCATTAATCTCCGTCCTCCTTGGGAAGGCACACCCTTTATAGTACAAAGATGGTGTTCAGCTGTGTGGAAAAAGCTAGGCAAAGTTTTGGAGAAATGCATTAAGTTGAGAGTCAGGTTCCGCTAGATATTAATTTCACAGTGTCCATGTGGCTTCAGGCAGGCTGTTTATCTGCTTTGAGTCTTGTTTCCTTATCTGTGTTTTTGTTTGTGTTTAAAGGATCAACAATATATCTGGTGAGGATTAAATGAGGTAACTAACACATATAAGAGCCTATTACAGTGTCTGGTGAGTAGCAGGGGCCTGAAAAATATTAGTTCTTTTCACCTAATTAGTTGGTGCAATGAACAGACTATAAGATACCAATTTGCTGCCTTTACAAAAGAGTTGAATATATTAGAAACAAGATCTCAGTACATTCATTCTGGCTATTTGCCAAGTGGAGAAATCTCTAGTGCAATTTCTAGGGCGCTGATAAAGATAATCCCCCTGCCTTGGTTGTCAGGGCTGCCGTGACACAGTACCACAGACTGTGTGAGTTAGTCAACAGGGATTTATTTTTTCACAATTCTGGAGACTGGAAGTCTAAGATCAAGGTATTGTTTTCCTTCGCCCATGCCTCTTCCCCAGCTTAGAGGTGACCATCTTCTCTTGCATCTCTACAAGCTCTTTCCACTGGTCTATGTCTAAGGGAATGAATCATATTGGATTAGGGTCTATTTTAATGATTTCATTTAACTCATTTACCTCTTTACCTCTTAAAAGACCCTCTCTCCAAATACCATGACATTCTAGAAGCTAGATAAGGGATTAGGGCTTTGACATATGAATGGGGAAGAGGATGAAATTCAGTCTATGACATTTCTCTACTTTGCACTTCTGTTTTAGCAATGCAAAGGGGGTAGAGAGCACCCAGTTCCACTCCAGGATGTGTCATATGGGTTAGATGCCATTACGTGCTCTTTATAATCTTTCAAAACATGAGATTTGGAAATCTGGAAATTCATGTGTTAAATTGTTTAACATGGGAAACAAGTCTAGGGGATGTAGAAATTGCAATAAAAATATTATCTTTCCATGTCCTCTGCCTAATTGGCTACCTAGTGAAGAATTTAAGAGAAAATGTCAAGCTTTCCCAGTATTGGATTAGTAATCTGATGACTGTGAAATCCTTTAGGTTGCCAAGAAGTCATTTCCCAGTTAATAGAGCTGGTAGTTATCTAGCACGCTAGCATGGTTGGTTTGGCCCATGATGGATAATGGCTGGGTCACAGAGTTGGACAGCTGTGCTGTGAAGAGGCTCTGCACATCAGTTTGGGGACTTGTCTCTTTGCTCAAGGGATATAGGCTTTAGAAACCACAGTGATTCTTATCTCTGTGTGGCCAGCATAGCAAGCCAAGGCAGGGAGGTGCCCAGCAGCTGAGTCAGGAGGATGTTCTGGTGTGGTGTATTAGTTTCAAATTGCTGCTGTAACAAATCAGCACAAATTAATGATTTTAAACAACATGCACTTATTATCTTACATTTCTAGATGTCAGAAGTTCCCCTTTGTCTCATAGGGCTAAAGCAAAGCTCTTGAAAGGCTGGTTCCTTTCGGAGGCTCAGGTGCCCTACTTAGTGGCTCCTACCCCCATCTTCAAAGCCAGCAGCATAGTGTCTTCAGATATCTCTGTAATTCTCCAATGCTGCTTCCATCATTACAGTTCCTCTTGCATCTTACCCTCTTGCTTCCCTCTTTCACTTATAAGGACACTTGAGATTCCTTCTGAGCAATCCAGGATAATCTCATCTCAAGGTCATTGACTTAATCACATCTGTAAAACCTATTTTTCCAGGTAAGGTAACATATACAGCTTCTGCAGATAGGGGTATGGACATCTTCATTGGGGTCATTCTTCTACCATCACAGGCCAGAGACCTGGTTTGTAGTCCCTGGTGCCAGGAGAGAGGTGGTTGTGAGCAGCCCTATTCCAAACCAAGTGTTCTTAACCTGGCTTGGGGGTGGAAAGATAATGAGTAGGGGTGTGTGTGTGTGTGTTGAATGGGTAAACCCAGCGAAAATGTTTTAAGGATTAAAGAGTCTATTCAAGGCACCTACTGTGGCTCACAGCACGCAGTAGGCTTTCATGTGGAAGCATGTCATGCTAAGGTATTATTGACTGATAATTGTGACAGTTCTGTAGGGGCATTTTGATTTAAAAGGGATGAGTGTTTAAGTTTAGGGTTCCTGGACCAAACAGGAGGGGTGTTTGGGGGCTAGGCTCCTCTAATCATTCCAGGTTGGCAATGGGGTGCTCAGCATTGGGGAAACCTGTCTGGCCACACTGGAAGCAACCCATATCGGCTGGAATTAACTCTACAGAGCAAATGCCACTGCTGGTGGAGTTGTGGGTACTGGAGTGGGAGTACCTGGGTCATCCATCATTCAGAGTTGGACAGAGTATTAGCTGAACAAGTACATAAACAGAACAGTGTGGGACTGAATGACAACTTGTGCTCCTTGCAATGGTCTGGGAACTTCTCAAAAAAGTAGAGAAAGACTTAGGCGGGTGAAGGAATACGGAGTTTTACTCCTGCTCCATTTAGTGAGCAGGCGAGTCTCTAGCTGTGCCCTTCTGATAACCACAAGAGTTCCTGTCCTCTTTATTAGGTGCCAGTCCTGGGGGCACAGACACAGGCTGGGGGTTGTGTCTTTATTAGAGACATTAGCCACCAAGGGAGTCTGCTCAGAGTTTCACATGGTTTTCTGCTGAGCAGGAGGCCAGCAAAGTCACCAGACTCCACATGATTTAATTAGAGACAAGATTTCAAGCTTTGTTTGTGTTCCCAGGATTTGGCAGGATAGTACAGCTGGGACTCTGGTATCTGGGCTTCCTCTGTTTAGGTAATTGGTACAGCAGGGAAGGCTTTATTGGACCAATGATAAGTTTTCTCCACCAAAGATTTCCAATACCTAAAATACAATTCTTTGACTATAAATGAGTCACTGTATACAATCCAGCCAAAGAAGGTGCATGTTTTAGTTACTTTTGCTTAAATTCTCCTCTAAGACTTGGGAAAAGCAGGATTCGAGACCCAGTGCTCCCAACTCCGACATTAGAGATGCCGAGCTAACTCTTTTCTGCCAGACTTCTTTACAGCTCAGCTCTTTTGTACATTTACGAATGTTATCAATCCAAACGAAAAGTATGACATGAAGATCCATCCTCTCACTAAGCTCCTCACCATTCCGCAGCCCCTTCTGTGGTCTGACATCACCCTATTCTTCCTGCTGCTGTTGCTTCCTCCTTGCCTTTGGCCATCTCATACCCAGGTGACCTAGTGTTCCTTCTAGTGGAGATGACAGTTCTTGGCCTATGTGCTGTCATTGATCCCTTCTGTACCCATGGCAGACAGCACTAATTAATTGATCACAGCACATTTTCTCAAAGAGCTGGGTTTGTGTGTGGAGTTCTGCTCAGTAGAGCCCCAGGCAGCCACCGCTGATCAGTGCAAGTTAGCATGGGAGATAAAACCTTTTTTCCCAATTAAGCAGTTTCTATTGACTCCTAGAAATGAAAAATGAGGATTTAGCTCACTTACATTATCCTTCTTTTCCCTTTCCGTTCCAGGACTCTGACTCATAGTTTATGTATTGATCATCTTTGTGACTTTAAATAATATAGTTAAATTCATCTTTTTTGTTCAATCAGGTTTAAGCAGTATTTCCTGATTCCCCACCTTGGGAGAAAGAGACACAAACCTCTTACAACTCCTACATCATTCCTCTCCTATTTTACTTTCCCATGACTTTTATGTTGTCATATTGTTAATATTTACATTCTTTCCTTAATAGGTGTGTCCCAATCAGTGCCAATGACACAGCCTACCCCCAGCAATCTGTCCTCTTAACCTGCTTTGTTTTTATTTATAGAGGTTTTCACCACTTGAAATATTATATATTTATTTTTTAGTGATCTCCCCCAAATAGAATTTAAATTTAAGGGAAGGAGGTCCCTTGTTTGGTTTAGTGCTATATCCCTCCTACCGAGCATAGCATTCACATAGTGAGGTGGTTAACAAGTACCTGTTTAAGAGTAAATGAATTCTAGCCACGTACATAACCCCATTCACTGATATGGCAGAACCAGTCCTTTGTGCATGAGGAAGGCGTCTGATCCTGTGATATGAAAAGATCAGTTTCACCTTTTGGTCTACGAGGGCATTGAGAACTTTCACTGAAGTCATTCTCCAAGCCAGGATCCCAATGAAAGAGATTTGCTTAACTGATTTTCTTAGCTTTCATGTTATAAAACATATTGGTTTCCTACGGGTACAGTATACGGAGCAGGCAGATTTTGATGGGAAGGAGGAATAAGCAGGAGAAGGCTCAGAACATGAGTTTGCTTGGGGAGGTCAAAGCTTGGGAACTGTGGATTATGCAGCTCAGATATAGATGGAAAGGGATGAAAGATAGAAAAGGAGCATAACCTACTTAAACTATTTCCTCTACAACCGCTATGCGTGTAACGGCAGTGTTCTGAGAAGATTGGCCTTTGTGGCAGACAGACTTGCATTCCAGAGTTTTTCAGCTGATTCTTGGCTGTGTGACATTTCCTGAGATACGCAACCTCTCTGAAAGTTAAGTAGTATTAGGGTTAGGGTTAGGGTTTCATAAAGATGAGCCCATGTTGTATAACATCAGAATATCACTGCTCAGCTACTCAAGCACAAAGCGGACAGAAACCTTATGCCCTGGGGGAGGATAAGGAGACAGATTATATCGTGCAGCTACAAATAAGGAGAGGGGTTTAAATGATGCTACTTCTTTATCTCACATGTGCTAGGTCAATGTGGGGTTATTTCACTTGCTGTCATGTTAGTGAGCAGGGTCAAAGTGTGTTTTGTCTGTTTCCTCTGGAGTTAAGATAACAGCAAGAGCTTGAAGGATAACCTTACATGAAAAGGTAGAGTGTAGAAAAGGGTTTTTCCTCCTCACATTACTTTCTTTTATCAGGGAAGAAACTCCTATCCCTAAGTCCCCAGCCATTTTGTTTCTGCTTAACTGCAAGGGATCATGGGAAATGAGTGGCTAGTCTATCAAGCCTCCATTATGGTGGCTACACCCACAGGGGATGGAACCTGCTGGTGGGCAGACAACTCAACAGGATCTACGCCAGATCAAAGTGACTAACAGAGGATGTTTGGAGCAAATATTTGCCTTCATCTTCACCAGGTAGTGACCATCAGGCAACAGCAGACGCTGCTAGAAGAACATCTCTTTGCACCTCTGAAGAGTTAAGTCAATCCAGGTGGTGGAATAAGAGTTACCATTTCCTACTGCACTCAACACTTTACAAACATAGACTTATTTCTGTTTTCCCAACAACATCTTGTAAAGTAGGCAGCATTACCCCTCTATTACAGGGACCCTGAAATGTTTAGCAAGTTGCTATGGCCCCCAGCAAGTAAGAGGATGAGCTTGGATTTGAGGTGAGATTTCTCTGGTTCCTGTGTTTGTTGCATTCCTTGCACCCAACACCAGCTCTCCCAGATGCCCACCTGCCCAAGCTGGGAAAGGTGATCTTCCTCTCAGAGGCAATAAGAAGGTCAAATGGTTGCCTTGAAGGCCCTTTTCAACACACTCATCTAGGAAGACAGCATTCTCAGAGGGCTTTAGAGATCTAGTTATTTTTATTTTTCTCCTATAGACCTACAACCATTTTTTTTTTTTAAAAAAGTATGTTTAGATATGATTCAGTGATTCTGAATACTTTTTTTTGCTTCCATGTTTAATTTTTCTTTCTGACTGCTCCACTCTTGTTTGCAGCTCCTGTGGCTGGATAAAGCCGGAGCAATTCTTTGGATGTCAATCATTTTGAAGGGCGACTTTCTTGCATGACTAGGTAAGATCTGAAAGCAGGATAACCACAATGGAGAGGCTGAGGTGAGGCGTCCCTAGGCAGCTGGCAGTCTTGAGCATCCAAATGTAATTGCTCTATTTTATTCACCACAGCCTGCCCGCTGTGTTCATCAGACTGCCCAGTGGAACAGAAGGTAATCAGGGCCGAGACGGCCTCAGAGAGTCAGGCACGCACAACCAAAGTTAAAAATATGTAAAAAATTACTGGGATGTGATTTGATCTCATAGAACTCAATTTCAGGATAAGAACAAGAGGAAACAGTGCAAAAGTGGGGCACTAAAATTCATCTGCGCCGAAGAAACGCAAGGAGAACTGTGAACATTTAATAACTCCAGTATCCAACCACCCATAGTAAGTGCTTGCTTAATGCCGAGACAAGACAGGGAGATTCAAAAAGCAGGCAACTCAAGGCATTTCCAATTTATTTAAGGAACTCTTTGATCTGTTTTGAAATTTAGGATTCTGCTTTTGACTTTGCTAGATAAAGTTGGAGTAGAGATGAATTATTCATATGAAATATTGCCTCAATAACACTGCATCAAATAAACATAATGAAAAGCTGCCCATGTTATATAAGGGAAGCTAAGTCACAACTCTTTGAATTGCAAAGTTAAGCGCTAGGGGCTAGAATCTTCTCCAACATTACTCTATGGAAGAATCTGCTTAGGAGGATGTAACGCTCAGATCCTTTTTATTTCCGGTCAGACATGCATTTGTGGTTGATGGGTTTAAACTACATGGTGTTATTAAATCTCACAGTCCTCTTCCCGAATCCATCCAAGTCACTGGAGGCCAGAAAGCAATTTCCTCAACAATGCATCCCACACCATTCCAGCATTTGAAGCTCACCACTGCAACATGGTACCTGCAGTCTCCTCTTCACTCCATGAATTGTGCATATTGTGAGATTTTCAGCCACCACAAAGACCAAGTCTATTCCCATGCCTGGAAGGAAAGTTTTAAGGCAAATAAAACCCTCAGTTATCAGCGATGTTTCTTTTCTGATGATGCTCTTTTAATAGATTAAAAGAGAGAGAAGGATAAACTCAACCTAAATAAATAGTGCATGTCAGGGGAATTGAGCTCTGCTGAAATTCAATAGATAACACTTCCATTCTTGCTGGCAAGTCAACTTTTAAGAACTGCAGTTCAATAGAGGTACAGGAATGGTCACCCTGGGCAAAATGGCGAGGAAGGCAGAGTTTGCCTTTAGATTTGCCCTTGTTCCCTGACCTCTGTCCTTAGGACACCAGAGACCCACAGGAGCAGGCCTGTCATGTAAGTGGGTGCTCACTGGCTTCTAATCCCTGACTCAGTGGTTAGGCTGAGGAGCTAACACTGGACTCTCCGTGGAAGTCTAGACCTCGTTGGAGGTTCTGGGTATTGGGAGCATTCTGTGCACCCTAAGAAAGTTCAGCCAGCTCTGGGGTCCACCAGCAAGCACGGAACTGAGAGCACAGGCTCTGAAGCTGGCCCGTGGGGGGAACTTGGGCAAGGTCATGAGTCTCTCTGCCTCAGTTTCTGCATCTGCAAAGTGGTGATAGCAGAAAGCAATTTCCTCGACAGTGCATCCCATACCATTCCAGTATTTTAAGCTCACCACTGAAACATGGTACCCACAGTCTCCTCTCCACTCCAAGAAAACTCTCAGGGTGTTTGCGAGAATTTAGGGAGAGATTTTTTTGCAGCCAGCTGAGCCGTGTCTCAGCTGTGTCATGAAGTCAATTGAAAGGTGCTTAGTGTGGAATTTAGAGCTGTTTCCTTGTACCAGCATCTGGATTCCTCAAGCTTGAGTTTAGATTTCTTCATTTCAAAAATGAGAATGATAACACCTGCTGATTCTGTCTCAGAAAATTGTTCTGAACAATAAATGAGATAGTAATTGTGATTCAACTGACTTATTATACTAAATAATTAAAAATGTAAATGTTTTATAATAAAACATAAAACAATGTTACCATAAATTTCATGCTATAAATGATGAATCTAGACAGTAAGGTATGAATATAATATCTAAATTAAATAATGATGGTAGATGTAATTTATTGAATGCAGAACAGTTAGCAGGAGCTGTTTGATGTTTGAAGTTTGAAGTTGGCTATACTGCTCCTCAAAAAAAAAAAAAAAAAACCTATTGTTTATTGAGGGCTTTAATTGACCAGGCATTGTGTGAGATGCTCCCTAGCATTCAAAGCTCTCCTCCTTCATCTACTTCATTTTCTTTTTTATTATATTGTATTATTTCAGAACCATCACTTCTAAAGTTTTACCAGGAGCCAGCCTTCACTTGAGCATTATAGGGGAGCATTAATCTAATCATCACAACTACTAGGAAGCTCTGGTTATTTTTGCCATTTTACAGATGAGAAACTTGAGGTCCAGAGAGGAAAAGTAACACGTGTAATGTACACAGTTAAGTGCTAGAATTGTGATTTGAACCTAGACATCCTGGCTCTGGGATTGGCCTTAAACCACAATTATGAACCATACGCATGACATGCAATGCTTTGTATCATGTAATATTACATTTTTGTCATATGAATGACCAAAGCTTCCGAGGACACTGTGTCTTCCTGGGACAACATCATTGGACCCAGAGAGAGAACTTCCTGGCCCCACTTTCTCATTTTTGTTATCAGATCCCCTCTGGAATACTGGGCCTCACTCTGGATGATGTGTTTTCAATGGCGTATGACATTTTTTTCTCCCTCCCTCTCTCCTTTCTTCCTTCAAAAGTATTTATAGCTGTGTGCTACATGCTAGGCACCACACTAAGCTATGAGAATTCAGCAGTCACAAGACAGCACAGACTTCATCCTCAGAGACCAATGTTCTAGTGAGGAAGGGAGACAATATAATACATAATTACTTAAGTAAGCACCAAACATGGGCACTGAGCTGGGAGCCAGATGCCATGGAGCACATGCTGGCATCCCAAGTCTCCGGGAAGATGTCCTTGAGGAAGTGCCAGCTGAGCCGGAACTGCAAGCATGCATCAACCAGGTAGAGTTGTTGGTGAAGAACTTAGGACAGAGTGTCTCATGAATTTCTCAGGAAACAGCAATGGGCAGAGAGCTGGCAGTGGGATAGAGTATAGCTTTTTGTAGAAATTGAAAGAAGTTTTCTATGCCTGGGGCTAAATATTTCCAGGGGAGAGACTGGAGAGGGATGAGAAGAGAGAGGCTCTAAGAAGTGATCAGATTATACAGAGGGCTTACAGTAGAGAAGATGAAGGATTTGAACTTCTGAACATGCTCAGAGTACTTGAGAGCTATTGAAGCTTTTGGCATGGCCGGAATAAAATTCTGGGAAAGTCACTGAGACAGGTTACTACAGTGATTGGAAGCAAGCAAGGTTGGAAGCAAAGAGACACCTGAGGCAGCTGCTTCAGTGACCAGGTGAAAAATGGCAGTGTCCTGGTTCATGGGGGATCTATGAAAAGGAAGGGATCTTTAAGGATACCCTGAGAGTGAATTGAGAATTGGAAATAGAAAATAGGGCCTCCCAAGTGGCACAGCAGGTTGAGCGCAGAACTGTGAAGCTGTCCTCAGCCTCTGCAGCACAGTTCGATTCCTGGCCGGACAGGGAGATTCCTACATGGCGCGGCAGACCTCTCCTGTCTCGTCCGCTGCTCCCCTCAGCAGTGCTTTTGGTCCTTCTGCCTGTTCTGCTCCCCGCTCTGTCTCTGGTGAATTCTCTCACCCTCTCACGCCTCTGGCCTGTACCCCAGCTCTTGTATAAATACATAAATCTTTAAAAATAAAAACAATTGAAAATAGAAAATAGATTCATTAAGAGAATGCTTTTAAAGCATTCTCAACAGGAAATGCTATGAGAATGAAGAAAAAATGTGAGAGAGATTTTGAAACATTTAGTGTAACTTGGCTTTTTAAATGTTTTGGTTAAGCTGACAATCTCCCTGTGAAAGACTGACCAACTTCGAATGCATCTATTAAAATATTGTGTTGCCATAACAAATCGAGGCGAGTAAAGGTGTTCTAGGAGCTCAGGCACTGAATCCTACTATTGGGAGAAGCGCGTGAGTATATTTCAGTCCAGATACTTTCCACCCCAAAGCCAGGGGTGAGGATGCAGAATTAGGGAGTGCTGGAGAGAAGAGGATCTGAGCTCCACTGGTCTGCTGTGCTGTGGGGCACAGGGAGCACAGTATGAGTACTTCTTGAACTGAGCTCATGGGTGTGTCAGGCTTCGGAGGGCAGGACTGAAGTTAGGAGGAGGCAGGATCAGCCAGGCACAAGGCAGGACTTTCTGACAGTCATCCGACTATTGCATCAGTGAGTGGACTCTCAGTCTTGGATGTGTTCAAGCAGATCTGGTCACACACGTGTCACGCAGGGCTTCTGGTGAGGACTGCGTCTCCTTGTTGACAATGTGCCTTGTGACCGTCTGTAAGGAAATGACTCTAAGGCATTACACCCCGGGATATGAGGGGAGCCGTCCATCTGTCCCTCAGGGCTGTGTTGTCACAAGCCAGTGTGAAGGACACTGGACTCAAATTGTGGGAGTGTTGAATCTTCCCAAAGAGTATTATTGTGCTGTCATTCTGAATCTGAATCTGTCCTGAATCTGATGTTTGGGCTCCAAGTGAGCACGGATTGTATGTATTATTTACAATTCCTTTTGAGAGCCCTTGCGTGCTCTTTATATTATGAACAAAAGGCTGCTAAGGACCCTCCTAAGCTGTCAAATTCATTTTACTTATGTCCATTTTTTTTTTACCTGGGTTTGCTAAGTAAATGGAAGCCTATCACCCCTCGTGACACCCCTCTTCCTCAGGGTTATGCTTTTAAAAGCATTCTCAACAGGAAATAAGTTTCATTAGTGCTTGGAAAATAAATTGGTGAGGTGACAGATATCGTGGTTTGATGGAAGCTCAATTATAATTGTATAACATAATATAGCAAGTGCAGATGAAATCCTATTAAGGTCTGGAAATCGAATATCTCATCTCTATGACTTTTAATTGATCTTTACACATATTGTCATTGCAGTCAAATATCTGGGCTGATTCCAGTACACATAAACAAATGTAAGCACATTAACTCTGTTAATAATTTTAACAAGTAATCTGTATTTCCCATTAGACCATCTCCAGTTTTGCCTTGGCATAATTAAAGATATCATCAGTGATAAGCCTAATGCGTTATTTAAAGTATGCATGTCTTCAAGTCTCGCTTTTATCATTAACTACATCTTGATGTAATCTATATAACCGTCATTCAAAAATTAGACCTTCTCTTTCTCTAAAGCAAAATATGAACGGTAGGTGGGGGGCCAGGGGAGCCCCGTGGGGGTGATGTGGAAACCACAGATGGAGAAGTAGAACATCTGAGTTTTAGCTTTGACTTTGCCACTAAAATTGCCATGTGAGATTCTCACCATTTCTGATTCTTGTTCATTACCTCTGGAAAGAAAAATAAACTTTTTCTCTTGGTGCTTACCTTCTGGTTTCTGTGAGGTAGATACTGACTCCAAACTTGGTGAACAATTGACATTTGGATAAAAAAACTGTTATCTTCATTTTTCTCAAGTTTCATACATCTGGACAACAGAAGCTCAGGTATGTGTATGTGCAGGAAGGGCATCAGGGAATGTATTTCTCTTGTGGGTTGTTACATCTGCAACATTAAGTTCATTGCTTGGCACTTGCTTAATAATATCGTTGAATGAATGAATGAATGTGCTGTAGTCATTCTGCCTTCCCTTGGAGAGGAATGCATCCCTACTCAGTAGCCATTCTTTAACTAGATGAAAACTTGCTGATGTTACCTCTGAAAATATACCTTTAATGACATGACACCGAATGCCTTCTCCCATTTTTAATGAAATAAAAGTGCATTAGAACAAACCACTGCCTCCTGAACTGTTCTCCACGCATGCCTATTAGTCAGAACACAGCGTGGAGATGGTCCTGTTAGTCAAGGGCAGGCGGAGACTTAATTTGTTAGTTTCCTCCAGCTCACACAAAGTGGGAACTATCTATGTGTGCTACAAATATGACATTAGGGAATGTTCTTTGAGTGCTCAGAGAACATTAAAGTCTAAACCATGCTGTAAACAAAAACAGCTTTTAATGCTAGCTATGACTAATCCAATGTTTTGTTCATTAGGTAGAACAAACATTCTGATTTGCAATCAAATATCTACAATTGCCATGAAAACCTGAGAAATACCCACCCTAGCATAAGATCTCATCTTGGCACACAGAGCAGAGAAGATTTACTCCTTGATAGACAATCTCTATGCACAGGTGATCTCAGCAAACTATCTTTCCGGAGTGACTTTTAGCAAATGGGGGCTTCCTCCAGGGTTTATCTGTTTAAGTTCATCACTTTTTGAAATCGTCTTTGCATATATTAGCATATATTCATTTCACTGACTCTTTGTTTCTTTTGTTGGGGGATACTCTGCTCCTCTTTTCATCCGATTTGCTTTTGAAGTGAAAAACCTTTTCTTCTTTAGGTGTCCTTTGAAAATAAATAGAATTTCCGATATATTAAAAAAAAATAGCAGAGTTCTAAAAGCAAACCTTCATTAGGGGCAAAAGTCCCTGGAAAAATTATTAGTGCACTTCCTCCTACATTAAAGACTTATAGGAAAAGATGGAGAGAAGCTGTTTGAGGGTATTAGGGATTCCTAAAGTGAATGAGATCAACTCCAAGGTGACACCAATCTCTCTTGGATTAGTGACCTTTTGCTTAGTTTTTCTTGTTTGCACAAGCAAAGGCTTTTGACATATTCCCCAAGACCCTTAATTCCTCTCTGTTTGGCACATTACCAGCAACATAAAAAAGAGAGAAAGAGAGAAGCTCTCACTTTATCTTTGAGCTTCTTAAATATTTATGTTCTAATTTGTTATTGACTTCATGTGAATTTTTATCAAAATATAGATGGAAAAGTTTAAAGATGACTCCTGGGAGAGGACTTAATCCTTTTAAAAATAAATTTCTAATGGCCAGATTTTCTGGGTTTAAAACATGAAGCTATGAAAGAAAGCAAAACCAAAGAGGCCCAGTTTATATGCTGACATTTGTAGACAAGGATAAAGGAAACTTGATAATGAAAATGCTAATCAAATATCATCGTGAACGTTCTTTTTTTTTTTTTCATTTTTTTTTAATATTTGATGGAAGCCTTTACTAGATTTCTATTTTAATTACTTTTCATTTGCAAAAAATGAAACCTAATTAAAAAACACCCTAGAGTGAACCCTTGGGGATGGATCTTTGTTGCATTTCACCTCCCATTTCTATGTCACTTTCAGTATACTCATGCTTTCTTAGACACTTTGTTAATTGTTTCAAAAATAGCTACATGTTAAATGCAGGGATTGGGCAATATGCGTGACAAAGGACTGTTTCTCCAACGGTGTAACTTTAAAGAATAAAAGGAGAGAGAAATTTAGATAGATCATATATACACATATTCTTTCAAATGCAGCCATGTGGATCAACACTTAAATGTGTATCCCCCATCACCTCTGCCTTTATGCCAGAACTAACACTATTTATCCATTTATTCTGAGTCCTTGCTGACATTGTTTTTGACCAAAGTCCTTAGAGCAATAAGTTACATCTTGCAAAAGAGAAGAGCCATATCTCACTATGGAGTTGTTGAATAGATACTTCAAAATTTTAACCCACTGAGATTTATTTTACAGACAAAAACAGTATACATTTAATTATTTTAAAACGACTAGATACTGCTTTGTATATTTTGGTTGTTGGAAGATTTTCTTATTTGTTTGGATCAGATTCTCCCATATTTTAGGCCTCAGACCAGGTCCAGTTCACAGAAAATTTTTATGGGTACTCAAAGTAGACATAAATTTGAAAGAAGAAAGAAAAGAAGGAAGGAAGGAGGGAGGAACAGAGGGGAAGTAGGGAGTGAGGGAGAGAGAGCTCTCTGTATGCTAAGATTCTTGACTGGCCTCACAAAAGTGGGTCATGGTTTCTTGGGTAATGGACAATGTTCCTGCTAAAGAGACAGAACAGAAAACAAACTTTTATGACTTCTCACAGAAGCAATGTCCATTCCTTCCATATTAACTCAAGATGAATTAAAGATTTGGATGCCTTATAAAACCATAAACTATGTAGAAGTGCAAAACAATGCACATCAGTGACTTCAGTGATGTCTTTGTGGATTCTTCTCTAATGGCAAGACAGACAAAAGAGACTATAAACAAATGGAACTATATCAAAGTGTTTATGCATACAAGAACTGGGGTGCAGGCCAGAGATGTGGGGGGTGAGAGGATTCACCAGAGACAGAGTGGGGAACAGAACAGGCAGACTGACTGAAATACACTGCTGAGGGGAACAGCGGGTGAGTCAGGAGAGGTCTGCTGCGCCATGTGGGTCAGGTCCCTGGCCAGGATAGAAATTGTGCTGCAGTGACTGTGGATAGTTTCTCAGTGCTGAGACTTAACCCCTTGTACCACCAGGGAGGCCCTCCTTTATACTTTAAATGTGCTGTATATTTGATGTGTATACAGTGGGGGAAGGTGGAGAGAGGATTAGGGAACTTTACAGAGCCTAAGATGGACAACAACACAGGTTTTGTTCCATTTAATAAAGATTATATCTGTTGTTTATTATACGTACGTACTCATCGTTCTCTCTGTATCTGTCTATCTATCTGTCTGTCTGTCTACCTACCTACCTCCTATCTGGTCATCTAACTTTTTTTGTCAGGATATTATCTTTACCGACCTACCTACCTCCCCCATTATAGTTTCATTTGGGGAACACTAATTTGGGTCTAACAAAGGTGTTTCCAGAAGTCACAAAATCTGACCCTCTCTCAGGTTCCAGTGAGACAAGAATCTGCTCTGATGATCATATCCATTTGTCAAATATTGAGAGCTTGCAAGTCTGAAACATCAGACTACCTCTTAATAGCCATGTGGCCTCTTTCCCCTTACAACTTCTTCCACAGAAGATACAAAGCTAAACACATTTTTAGACTCCTTGAGGAAACACTATCCTGGCCAATAAAACAAGTAGGACATCTTGCTTGAGATATATACTTTTTTTTAATACAATGGACATCATTTGCCTTCAATCTACACTCCTTTCCCCTTTATCCTACCTGGAATAAAGAAATGATGACTGGAACCTTAGCAGGTATAGCATGTTCATGAAGTGAGACCAAGAGAATGAGAGACCATGACCCCCAATATTCTGCCCCTGATGTATCAACACTAGCAATCATCTCTCAGATTTCTGATCCAAGCCTTGGCATTTGGGTTTTTTAAGACACAACTGAATGCAGTCCCTGATTGATAGAGCTAGGTATTGGAAAAATAGTGGAAATAGGACAGGATGGAGTTTTGTCCATGATTTAGGGGTACGGCCACTCCACAGAAGTTGAGGTCTTTAGGCAATACTCTCCACTGACATTCCTTGGAAGGTCAGGGCTCAATTCCTGCCTGAGGAATCTGGAGCACCAAGACCAATGAAACACATCTCTGGCTATTAATGCAGAATCAGTGTCAACTCCAGTGTTAATCCTGCAGGCTGGAAATAAATTATGCTCTGTCTCCACCAGACCAAATCTTTACTAAAACAGCATTAATACCTATTTATTTTTTTCTATCAATATTTCATAAATTTAAAGAGAAACAGCTTGAAAGAATTCATATGGTTTTTTCTCTGTGTATGCTTTCAGAGCATCAATTATTGCTGTGGGGGCACCTTCAGCATTGCCTAAAGCTGCAATAAATTCCCTACTTCTAACTTTGAAGACTTAGAAATGCTAATAGTGAGATGTATATGAATTATTACTCTTGCTCTAGCACAAGGATACTCTCCTGAAGAAGAGATAAAATCCTCATTCAATTCAAGAGTGAATAATCATTTTTTTGACTTGGGTTGGGAGGGTGCAAGTATATGTGTGGGGAGGTGTATGTGAATTTAATTCTTGTTTTAAATTCAGTTTCTCAGACAGAGGAGCATATAAATTGGTGAAAGAAGTGTCAGTGTCATATCTTTCTATTTTTCTAAGTATTTCACATTTTCTAACTCATCTGATTATTATAAAATAGGATTTGGCAGGTAGGTCAAATATAATTATTGCCATTTTGGTGATGGAGAAACCAAGGCACAATGTATTTTTTCTACCCCCCACCATTTCTTATTAAAGTAACATTTCATTATAACATTGTAGACATTTAGTAAGTGCATCATTGAGAACTGACATGTATATATCCTACATTAAGTTGACTACTAAATGCCCAGTTCTACCCTTCTCCATGCTTGTTTTCTTTGTCCCAATTTATCCTCTCTTTCCTCTTCTGATAACCACTAGTTGGTCTTATTCTAAGTTAAATTTTGTTTTATTTAGTTCATCTGTTTGTTTTCCTTATAAAACATCTGTAAGTGAAATCATACAGTCTTTGCCTGGTTTATTTCACAAAGCATAATAATACATTCCAGGTTGTTGCAGATGGCCAGTTTATCTTTTTTTTCTTTTAATATCTGCATAATATTTCATGGTGTATATATATACCACATCTTTTTCTTTTCATTAGTTGTTTCCAGCTCTTGGCCCTTGTAAATAATACTGGAATGAATGTGGGGGAGTGTTATTATCACATACAAAGCAAAAGGACACAAACTTTTGTAGGATATATCTATTCCCTTGACGATGGTGATAATTTCACACTACACACATATGTTCAGACTCATCAATTTGTATAATTAAATATGTGATTTTTAAATATTATTCACATTTCAGTAAAGCTATTAAAAGCCTAATATTAGAAACAAATGTCACTTTATCAAGAACAATTGCATAAGCTCTTTGAAATCTGAATTCTTTCATTTCCTGACCCTAGTTCATGTTTTGATGGTTGTTCTTTTGTTTGATTACCTACTTACCTGTTGTCTTATTGTGGGTATTCATGTAGTCATGCAGGCAACTCAAAATTCTTTTTAGAAAGATGGAATTATAAATAATTTATAAACAATAATATCTATTTTATAAATACACAAAATAGATGAATAATAATTGGGTCCATATTTGGAGAAGGTGTGACATTATAATATAAAACTTATTAAAACAGCAACTCTAGCTGCATAACTGTGGTAGAAACCCCAGTTAATGTTGAGTGGGTTTCTGATTTCAAAATACTGTGGTTCCATGAGAAGAAATTGGAAAATCCTCAGCTTCCTCTGTCTCCACCCTCCCTGATTCAGATCCAGTTTTTCTAACATTTTCCCAGTCTGCTGATCCTCTTTTGTGCCTCATGGTTTTGTTCTTTAATGTTTAATTTTGTGTAACGTGACTTTTGTACCTATGATCGGCTTATCGAAGAGCCTCTCTTTGATAGGGCACAAACTCAAGTGGTTATTTTTTTCCAATCATGGCCCCGAATGCACTACATTGAAACTTGTTTTCTAGGTTCTTA
The DNA here is from genome assembly GCF_014898055.3 of Talpa occidentalis. Lineage (NCBI taxonomy): Eukaryota > Metazoa > Chordata > Mammalia > Eulipotyphla > Talpidae > Talpa > Talpa occidentalis. Next base: position 15,391,893 of record NW_023601653.1, read on the forward strand.
AATACTAACATTTATTGAACATGTACAATGTGCCAGTAGCTAATTTCTTTTCTTCCTGTAGTAGTATCTTTATAATCAAAATAACCAATATATCAAATCACTCATCTGTGGTATATAAATAGATCAAATGAGAACAAATTGGTGAAACAGAACAAAAATAATTTCTAAGCTCTGTAAAAATATTCTGGTTATCAGAGGGAACACAGTGTGAGGGAAGAGGAGATTGGAGGAGCAAGGAGATGGGGTGTGGGCCATTGGCACTGGAGCTTTGGAGGAGGCTAAGGAAAGCATTTGCAGGTAGAGAGGTGTGGAGTTGTACTCCCCAAATTATATTGCTTTGTAAATGATTGACAAATAAATGTTAAAAAAAAACCTCCTTTTAACCTCCTTTGATGATGAAGACACCAAGGCACAAGGAGTCTCCACCAATTAAAGGAGAAACTAGAGCATGCCCAAGGCAGGAGATCTTACAGTTCCTTTGATTGCTATAGCAATGTCTGCAGACATTTATCACCTTCACAACATTTTCAGTTGTCAGTTATAGTTTGGTTTAAGCTTTCAGTCTCAAACTTGATTTAAAAAAAAATTAAACAGATACACCTGGATGTAATTCAGACATCGTGCAATTCACCTATTGAAAATATATGCAATTCATTGGTGACATCATCACTGCAGTTTAATTTTAGAACATTCCATCTCTCTCTAAAAGAAACCCTTGCCCATTAGCAGTCATTCCCTAGACTTCTCACGCTTTCAGCAACTACTAATCTTTTTGTCTCTACAGATTTAAAATAAAATAAAGGAAAAGTGTTAATTACTTCATAGGATTTATCTGTTAATCTTAAACCTTTTATCAAAGGTTTTTGACCTATATAGATTGGAGCGCTGAGCTTCTGCATTCTTTTCTCTTCATGGTGGTGCTAAATTTAATTAAGCAAAATTTGTTTAGCAACTACCATGGGTATTAGATGAAAAGAAACAAAGGGATAGCAGATATTTCGAACAAATATGATTAAGAACAGGTCCCTGTCCTCAAGAAGCTTTAAAACTAGTCAGATCAGCTAATACAAAGAATGACGTATGTTAAAGCTGATTGAAACAAATACCATAATGAAGATGGAACGCTCCTGGAAGCTGAAGCTATTCACTCCTCTGCAAAATATGTCTGTATCTTGTGTCTGTGTGTGTGTGTAGAACTGGGGTGTAGGCCAGGGTGTAGGGGGTGAGAGGATTCACCAGAGACAGAGTGGGTAGCAGAATAGGCGGATCTACTGAAATACACTGCTGAGGGGAGCAGCCAGTGAGACAGGAGAGGTCTGCTGCACCATGTGGTTTAGCTCCCTGGTGGGGGATCGAACTCAGGCTGTAGCATTGATAGTGCAGAGACTTAACCCTAGACCACCAGGGAGGCTCTAATTTCAATATCATTTTGCGCATTTCCTGAGCCCTCCAACAAATTAAATTTACCCTCTTCTCAGAGATTCTACAGTATTTATTCCAACCTCTCAAAGATTTCTTTTATACTCTACCATCTTCATTAAATGTCTTTCTCCCCCCAAGTAGACTGAAAACTGATGGAGGACTATCGTATTTTTGGTGCTAGTTCTTGGACCCAGTGCATTAAATCTTCATTCTTTGAATTGGACACACACACACACTCACACTCACACATGTGTGCCTATTGTTTGAAGAGATGATAATTATTCTTAATATTTTGATTCTAAAATATTACCCCCCAAGCATCCATGATAAACATGTTGAATTAGAGATGGTTCATCTCCCATTAGTTTCAAACAAGTGCTTGAGTTATTTTTAATAAAGAAAATTACAAAATCATTATTCAATTTCCTCATGCAGCAGCACAAATAATTTAGGGAGAAATCTAAACAAATCACTACTTTAATACATACAATGTATAATACCCATAAAATGGAATTTCAGATAGAACTAGGCATGAAGATAGTCAATAAAGTCTGATTAAATAACAAAAACCTACTCTTTGCAGACAGTAACTATAGGCACTTGGTTACTGACCTCAGCCAATATTTAAATTCATTAAAAGAAGAGGCAATAATGTACATCATGTATAATAATTAAAAAGAATTAAAATCTCAGAATTGGGGCCAAATTTAGAATGTGGAACACTGAAACCAATAAATGCATAATTTTCACCAAAGATATCCCCTCTAAGGCACAGAATGTAGATGATTTTTGAGGTAAACATTTCATTATGGGGAAAAAAACCAATATTTGACCCTTGTCAGTATAGACCTCTTTCTAAATCATAGCATTTTTTTTTTAATTTTGTATGTTTATGATTTTATATGAGGGGGATTATGGGATCTCCCTACTGCATGGTTCTCTAAATCAGGTGACCTGTATCCCATGGGGGATGCAGTTTCTTTTATATTCCAGAAAGTCTCCAAGTTGATCTCAAGAGACCATGACATTTATGCAGCAGCAGGGATGGGTACTATTCTAGGACTGAATAGCAATGAATGCTCCATTTCCAGATAGCTGCCTTATCTGAGTTCTTTTTTAGGGGGCCACACTACTGGGTGATGGATAGGGGTTCCAACAGTTTTAGAGAAGTCAAGTTCTATAGTTCTCTGAAATTAAGTTAATACAAATAAGAAGTAGGCTCTGATAGAATTAAAATGTATGCTTAAGTCCTTGGGCATCAGTAAGAAAAAAACTCCCAAATATTTATAGTTTAAAATAATTTAATGATTAAAACATGTGTATGTGTGTTTATATATATACATATATATATGTATGTATGTGTGTGACATACACATCCATTCATAAATCCATACTTTTAAATATTAACTTTGTGTTCAAGTGTGGGTATTTTTTTTTATCCATCCATCCAACAGATACTTAGCAACAAACTATCAAGTTTAAGTTAGCTAGCTTAAATAAGTAGTCATATTAAGTCATAGAAACCCTGAGAATAAAATTCTGTTAGCTTCAGTCTTTCTAAGATGACAGCATGAACTCTTTAATTTTTTTGCTAATGATTTTGACTTATAAATTCTAGAGCAGGGAGATAACTTTGAGATTAAACATATTTTTTAAGTAATAGCATTCAAGTAATTAGAATATGATCTCAACTCTATGGGATTTTAGAGCTGACTATCATATATCAGTTACTTTATATACTTTATAAGATAGGTTTTATCATTATCCACAATTTAAGATATGAAAAAAAAATGGAGGTCTAAGATAATTAGGGAATTTGTCCAAAGTCATTGTTAGAAGACAGTGAAATTATAAGAGGGCCTCCCTGGTGGTGCAAGGGGTTAAGATGCAACCTATGAAGCTATCTGTAGCCATTGCAGCATGAGTTCAATCCTCAGCCAGGGAGCTACCCACATGGTGCAGCAGACCTCTCCTGTCTTGCCCGCTGCTCCTCTCAGCAGTGTATTTCAGTCAATCTGCCTGTTCAGTTCCCCACTCTATCTCTGGTGAATCCTCTCACCCACAACAACCCTGGCCTGATCTAGTTCTTGTATGCATAAATAAATAAATCTTTAAAAAAGTTGTAAGAGGTATTTCTAGGTCTAAAATTCAGGTTTTTATATCTCACCATATCAGTTCTTTAAATATTTAATAAAGATTAGGAGTAATATTTGATTTTCTACAATACAATCCTATTAAAATCTTTTTATTTTTCCTTTACAATGGAATTTTTGCCTTTCAAATGAATTGCTTTTCAAATTCATCCTGAAAAATCTTTCATTACATGGGAATGTGATATTGTCACACCCAGCTTCTCCCTCCCCAACACTTTTATAATGTTTGAATGATAAAAGGTGTTGGCCAGTAAAAAGGAAAATCAGGGCTTCATTCTGCTCAGGTACTTTACTTGAGGTGCAATATCTCAGGCTCTCACTGAAATTTTTTTTTTACCATATTCTAACAATGACCTTTTTGTGGTTTCCCAGTCCTTTGCAGAAAGAGATGGGGGTTTTGAAGGCATATAACTGCACGAAATAACAGCTGTTATGTTTTGAAGAAGAAAGGATGGGAGAAGTATAAAAACAGGCAAAGGGACTAGGAAAGCAGTAGTTAAGAGACCATTTATTGTCACACACTAGACAGCCCTGCCTCAATGAGGCATTGTCACAGGATAATTGCCTCTTCATAACCATTTTAAAGGGAGTTGGTGCATAGGGACATGCAACGATGACTTTGGGAACCAAGTAAAAGATTAAAATATATTCTAGTTCATTCTTTTGGAAGGTAGGGAGGCGTGTGTACATATGATAGTGCCAAAACCCAAAATGGTTTTAGGGCTTCAAGGAATAAGCTTTTATTATTTGAAAAATTCACTTATTTGGAATATGCATCCCAGAGCTACTTCTCACCAGCTCTGTGACCTCAGGAAGTTATTTAGATTCTCAGAGGCTGTTCCCTTTTCTGTAAAATGAGGCTGATAATAATAGAGGGGTTGACTGTGAAGGTTAAATTACATCAAATATTAACATAGTTTTCAGCATATGCCCACTACTGAAAAGAGTTTGCTTTTGGTACGGTCCATCCGCAGTTTGTCCCTGTTTTTACCTGAATTACTTTTTGCATTTTAGTGCTTAGGAAAATTCATCTGCAGAGGTGTGCTTACTGGGGAGTTTGCTTGCAGTATCTTGAGATTCATCTTTGCCTGAGTTCCTCATTACTTTTTACAATTATGTGAGACTCAATTACATTTCTCATCTCTTTTTTTCTTGCCCAGCCAGCCCCTAGGAACCTCCCAACAACCATGATCTAGTTTAGAGATCTCTAGACCAACCTCCGGAGACCCAAATTTCATTTTGTCTCTGCTTGTAACTCATGGTGTGATCTCGGGTAAGCACCTTAACTTCCCTGGGCTTTTCTAGGTGAGTGACTCCTTTATATTTCTATCACTTACTTTTACAGCATTTTATATACATCTTTAGAACTATTTTTTTTTTAAAGATTTATTTATTTATTTATACAAGCACTGGGTACAGTCAGAAGCGCGGGAGGGTGAGAGAATTCACCAGAGCCAGAGCGGGGAGCAGAGCAGGCAGAAGGACCGAAGTACACTGCTGAGGGGAGCAGCGGGTGGCAGGAGAGGTCTGCGCGCCATGCGGGACCCTCCTCTGGTGGCCGGGGATTGAACCGGAGCTGCAGAGGCTGCGGGCAGCTTCGCAACCCAGCGCTCAACCGCTGTGCCACCAGGGAGGCCCATCTTTAGAACTATTTAAATGCTTTCTTTGGCTAAATTTAAAATATATAGAGAGAATGTAGTATATAAGTGTATGACTTCTGGGGTCAGTTTGACCAGCTCCAAAAATTAACTTCTTCACCAACTTGCCTGCATCTTGGCTTACTTATTTGTAAAATGGAGATAAAAGTATTTACTTTGTCGGATTGTTATGAAGATTAAAGAAAATGACCAACACACCTGCAGCATTTGAAATCATGCCTAGCACATAGTTACAAACCCCATAAAGGGATATGGAGATGAATACATTTTTAAAGATCTGACAATTAAATTGTGTACAAATAACAAAGAGAATATGATACATATTCAGTAAAGGAGCAAATGTAGGGCTTGGTGGGACAGGGAAGAATTCCAACTGAAAGGACTAGGGTAGATCTCATGAAAGAGGTCAAATGTGTTGGGCCATGGAGGTGTTACTGAGCAACGTGCTCACAGCTTGGTGGGCATAAAGGCTGATAGACAGGGCACCAGGTTTTGAGAAAAGAAAGCACCTATATTGAATCAATTAGCAATGGGGTAGGAGGTAAATGCAGATCTGGATCCACAGTTATGGAGAGTGAAGAGGTTATAGATTTTGGGGACTGAGTTTGAGAACAAAGACCTTAATTTTATTGGCTAAAGTGACTGAGGGCAAATACATGTGGACTTGGCTGAAGTTCATTGGCTAGCGACGGCATTTCATATATGGAGGTATGAAAAGATTTTTTTATTTAAGTTTTGAATTTCTGTAGGTGGGCCCCTCACTTATGGGTAACCCCCTCCTCTGTGTTTGCTGTCTTCAAGCTCAGCCTGCTTTGTGGTCAGGGGCATTTGCTTTCTGGGGCTGGGCCATCTGCAAGTCAAGCGTGTCTGCAAATACAAGTCTCAGAAAGTTTTTTTCTTCTTTTGTGCTTTATGGTCTGAAAGCAATTTAATTATCTGACCTCGATATAGAGGAGTGGCTGGGTGTCAGGGCAAGGAATTCTTGGTGGAAGAAACAAAAGGAGCCAGAGGAAGAAAACACAGAAAGTACACGACAGCAGCTTTCTTTAGCTGCAGAGTTGATGCTGAATGAGGACATGGATGGCAAGATGGAGTTGGGCGGTGATCTGGGATTAGATCAGCAAGAAGTTGAGTGCTTTGCTAAAGGGTGCAGAGTTGACTGTCCCAGCAACAGGATGCACAGAAATTTGTTGAAGTGATGGGATCCCCTTTGTGATTTAGCAAAAAGATTCAGCTAATTCTTTCAAGCAAAAGGTAGAGAGGAATTACCGTCAAGGGGAACAGTTAGGACCACTGGAAGAGTAGAGATGAGACTGTTGTCTAAACTGGAGAAGCGGTTTTTGGGAGGAAAAGGACTTGAGTTGAGAGCTAGTCTTATCGGTTCTCTCCCTGTTTATTGTTCCTTTTTTCTCCCTGCTCTGGTTCCTTCTGTCCACCCCTCCAGGCTCTATAGAATTCCCTCTGTGGTGATCCACCTGCACTCTGCAAGCCACATGTATCTAAGCATGAAAGAAGAAAATGGCAAACCCTCAGTGAGCGAGGGCCCAACAGCTTTTATTCTCCACTTGTTTGAGGCGGGGATATTTTAGAAGCAGAGAACAATCACACGACAAATAGCTTTTATATAATGGAGAAAAAGACTTCTAAGCAATAAATAATCTGCAAGCCTTCTTTTACTTACAGAAAACCAAACTATTGAGCAGTACACTTGAACCTCTTCATTGTGCATCTGCAACAGATACTGTACAGTGGGAATGTTTTGGGGGGTAGGCATTTTGTAATGCAGCACCTGTGGCAGAGAGAGCGCTGTCTTTTCATCATTGCCTGGGTTTGTGTAATAGCAAACAGAGAAGGAGCCATTTAGATCAATAAAAGCAACTATTATGGATGGCATTTCTGTACTGCAAGACAGGTATTCTCTTTACTTGAAAGGGTGCATTTTAAGCAACTGAAGGCCATGAGAATTCTCTTTAATTAGTTCTACCTGACCAAAGAAGGTAAAGTTCATAAATCTGTGAGAAACAGATATCAGAAACTAATCAGTAACACTAATGCAAAAAGATAACAAAAGAGATGATCAGAGTCAGGTAGATACATAAATGACCTTAGAGTAACAATGAGAAGAGATTATTAATGAAGCTCAAACCTCACTGTAACAATTATTCTTGCATATATACATATATGCATAGTATATCCATAATATGGTACATACATATATGCCAATGAGGGATAATTCATTCCACAAATGTTTGTTGAACACTTAATATGCACCCAAAACACTACTCTAGGTACTGGGGATAAAACAGTCAACAAAAATGATCAAGTCCGAAAGTGTTTATATTCCAGTAATAGACAATACATATATATCAAATCAGATAATGATAAGAACTAAGGATGAAAATGCAAAATATGTTAAGGGAACAGAGAATGGACAGATGGAGGGAAGGTTGTGTTTCATGTAGTGTATTTAGTAAGGACATGTGTCAGCTGAGACTTGAGGGAAGTCTTGCAGGGATCTGGGAAAGAAAAGTAATTCAGCAAGAGGCAACAGGAAGCACAAAGGCCTAAACTGAGATGTCTTGGTGTTTTTGAGAAACAGCAATGAGGCGTGGTGGGTACAGAGAGAGGGAAAGGTGGTAAGAGATAGGACGAGAGGGACATTAGGGCTCTGAGGTCCTTGTAGGGCATGGTGAGATCTTGGCTTTTCTTTTGAGTGAGATGCAAAGTTTCTAGAAGCATAATATTAATAGATTATTCTACCTCCATAGAATTAATTTTCTAACTTGCATCTAGTGCTTCATGATCTTCTTTTTGCACCTATAAATTCCTAAAATAAAAATGTCCCTTCTCTTCTGTCTTCCTTCCCTCCTTCTTAGAATAACGCCCCAGAACACAGCAAAGACAGCTCTGGCTCTGTCCAGATTCTCACCACTGTCTCTTTGGAGAAAGTTTGTAAAACATCCTGCTTACTCAGTTCCCCTACCAAAAACACTGGAATACTCTCACCAAACTTACTTTATTAACTGTTTAACAAGAAAAGGAAAAGAAATAAAACAAAGTCCAAACTCAGGATATTATAATATTTTGTGTTTTGACACAATTGTGATAGGATTTAGCATATAGTAGGTGTATAATAAAGGTTTGTGGAACTGAATTAGAATGGTAAAATAATCTCCAAGTTTCTTTAGGACTAATACAGGCGCATCTTGAGTACGATTCTTCAAGAGTAAATGGTTCATTCTGTTTTGATTACACTTTTGATGACAGTACCAATGATATATATTTAATTACTCCTTTCTGAAAATTTTGCTGACAAATTTAGAATGTGTTTTCATGTATAAACTTTTTTTTTTTTTTTTTTTTTTTTAAAGATTTATTTATTGATTGATTGATTGATTTATTGATTTATACATACATACATACAAGCACTGGGTACAGTCAGAAGCGCGGGAGGGTGAGAGAATTCACCAGAGCCAGAGCGGGGAGCAGAGCAGGCAGAAGGACCGAAGTACACTGCTGAGGGGAGCAGCGGGCGGCAGGAGAGGTCTGCGCGCCATGTGGGACCCTCCTCCAGTGGCCGGGGAGCAGCCGGGGATCGAACCGGCCCTGCAGAGGCTGCGGGCAGCTTCGCAACCCAGCGCTCAACCGCTGTGCCACCAGGGAGGCCCCTCATGTATAAACTTTTGTAGAATATTCTTGGCTCGTCATTCTTTGCACTTCTAATTTAGCTCTTGTAGTAGATTGTTTGCAAAAGTGCTCAGAAAACCTCCCTCTTCTTATAGGCATGCCCCTTTGGAGTGTGTCTTTGCAGCAACTGCCAGGGGGCCTCTATTTCTCTACCACTTGAAACTGAACTTGAACATGTGACTTGCTTTGGCCAATGGGGCATTAGCACATGTGATGGGAAAAAACCTTGAAAAGTACTGCACACAGTTTCTTCCCCTGTTGTCCTTGATAACCCTGGGACCACTACTATGTAAACTAGCTCAGGCTTACCTGCTGACTACTGCCAGCAGCCAGCCAATCACAAGACACGCCAATGAGGCAGCTGTCAGCCAGTGGATGCATGAGTGAGCCTGTGTCAACCTGTGGAGCAGAGAGGAAGCACCCCAACTGCGCCTGACCCACACTGCTAACCCACAGATCTGTGAGCAAATCAATGTTTTAAGCACTAGGTATAGGATACAATCATCTCAGTAATACAGTTTATATTCTTATTAATTTTTACATTTGGTGATGTCCAGAGTGTACTTTCATTTACTTCAACTACTTCCAATACACACTCTGGTCGACACAGCTTATCCTCCAGCATCCGTATTCTCTTCCCTTTTTATTTTTTTGGCTTTATCAAAAGAATTCTCTCCTTTCCCCAACTGCCTATGTTTAAGTTTTATCTGGGCACTCAGGTGTCCAGCTTGAGATGGAATTTCTCAGCTTTTCTTGTAGCTAAGGAGTGGGCATGTGACAAAACTTGACCAATTGGGATGTGAGTGTAAGAAACTTGTACTAAGAAAGCTGCCTGTTCTCCACTCTCTTATTTTCCATTTCCTGTTTCCTGATGGACTCCTCTTAGATCCAGAGATGAAGGCAAATGATAATTATGGCAGAGTTGAGCCACCGGCTGCGGTCTAAGGATAACTTTGCAGACCAGACCTACTTACCAACCTGGACCACTGTTTTGTTATAGGAGAGAAAAATGAGCTTTAGTATGCCACAATATTGACAGCCCTCTTTGTTACAGCAGCTTGGCTTTTACTTCATACTTAACAAGTAGAGAGGAGACACAAACACACAAACATGCACTGTCTAACCTAACATTTAGAATGCAGAAATGCAATAAATTTGAGAACAGTTACTGAGTTTCTTTTGTGTGTTAGGCACAGAATTGTAGAGATAATTATGTGGAGGGTGCAGGAACTGGAAAATGAGCAAGGAAAGATGGAAAGAAAGTAACAAAAGGGGAAAATTAAAGGTGATGTGCACTGTCAGAGGGGACTCTGTCAGGGGCAGCATCTAGAGAAAATGAAAGGATTTGGGCATCTCTCCAAAGTTTGCTTCGATGGGATAAAACACCGATCATGAAACAAAACACCCATTCAATGCACCTGTACAATTACTTTCACAGAATTTGGAGGCCTCCTCTCATTTGTTTCTGGGTCACTGACCTTGAGCTGGGGTGGGAGCAGGGGTGGCCACTGGCTTTGCTGTTTCCTCACTTCAGACTCCCAACACTAGCCTTTCAAAGGGTTTTGTGTGTGGGGTATGGGGGTGGCAGGAGGGATGGAGGTTAGGTTTAGAGGATTACTGACAATCCCGTAATAACTTTTGAAATAGCTTTTCAGATCAATTCCCATTCATTTCCCACTTTACAGAGAAAAGAGGACCAGGGAAGGATCAACAGTTATGAGAAAAACTAAGAGGAAAAACTCCACTCACCATACCTGGAAATGGAAGATATCTCTTTGTTCTTATGTACCATTTTCTTCTGCTTACCTCTTCCTATGGCTTATTTTTGTTTTCCTTCTGCCATTCACAGTTGTTTTTATTTTATATTGAGAATATCCTGGGAAGAAGATGCTAGGTGAGAAATGATTGCAAAAGCTCAAGAAGAGAAGATACATATTATCTTAGGTGTGAACTAAGAAAAATGCTAAGTATGAAAAAGAATCTTGATGAATTAGGTAGCCTTGTCTATTTCATCTAATTGCACCAAAACCACCTGTCATGCTCATTTTCAGTAGAGGTATTTTTTATCTTGTATTCTATTGACCCTGCTCTTTATGGCTGTCTTACCCTTATGTGCCTTGTTTCTAGAACGTCTTTTGTTTTCAGGTGGTGTGTATATGCATTAATACAAATCATTCATCCTCCATTAAAAAAAAACAACAACAACAAAACCCACAAATCATTCTTTCTCCATAGGTCTCAGTTTCCTCATCTGTAAAAGGCTTAGATTCTCTCTGAAATCTCCTTGGGCCTCAAACCCCACAACTTGAATTCCTTTATAAACATATTGATTAAAGTCTGGTGACAACAGCAGAATGATGAAACATATTAACATTAGTGTTAATGCAATAATCAGCTGTGTTTTGTTCCATATGGCAATTTACTTCAACAATTAAGCCAAACTCCATCTGTTTTGGCATAAACAATTTTTCAGATGGGTTCCTGAGCCATATCTTTGGAAATCATTTTGTGTTTGTCAAATATCGCTGTCATCAATAAATGACGACTGAGTGGAATCTTTCTGATTAAAAAAAAAAAAATCACTGATGCCACAGCCCATCTTATTTGACAAAAGACAATGACAAAAATTGTCATTTTGCTATATGACCTCATGGATACCTTGCACGGTCTAATTGATCGTCCCAGAAAAGGCAGATAGAGTCGGTGTTGGTGTAGAGGGAAGGCACATGGGGAAGCAGTTTCGGGAACAGGCGAAGCAAGCCTCAGCAAGGTCAGCAGCAGATTTCTGTTTGCTGACCTGATGATCTTGTTGGGACAGGATGTGTCTCGGTCTGCATCGGAGACAAGACAAATGGTTCACTCCACACCTCCGGCAGGGGTGCCTTTCTTGGCTTGGATTGAGCTGCATTGACAGAATAGCAATAGGGAACATTTGTCTTTATCTTTATAACACTTGACAAGAGGCATGATTACTGCTGTAAGGGTATCAAAATAAAGAAAAAATGGGCTGTCCGAAGGCCCTGTTATTTATCACATTCAGAAGCGCTAACCCAGATGAGCAGGATAGAAATTCCCTGTCAAATTGCCTCTAAAAATCATTATTTTCCTCCTAGAGATAATACGGGAAGCCTAGGAACCTCACCTGTGCTGTCTCTCCACCCCCTCTCCCTGATTTGCAAGCTGGGTAGAGTCTTCTCCTGAGCCAGGCTGGCCCTCCCTGCTCTGAGACTTGCCTCCATGTAGCTCATTGAATGTGCCAACCTGACAATGTGCTCACTAGTCTCTGTGTGTGCGGGAAACAGAGAGAAATGCTAGCTGGCAGCTTATTAACAAATATTGAATGTATACAGCAAAAATTCGATTTATTTTGTAGCAAGTGTTAGATGTCTCCAGGCAAATTAGAACTGGAGCTGACTTTGTACAACCCCTTTATTTATTTTCCTATTCCTTGTTTTCTAATTAGGCAGGCTTTCTCCTGCTTTACAAACACCCTCTCTGCCTAAATCATTGCAGGTCTGCTGAATCTGAGCACAATAGGCTTGTGCATTCTCAATAATCCCCAGCTATAATCCACCCTTTGGCTTCTAGGCTCCGAAGCATTTCAAGAGTGATACTAAATGCCTTTATGTATGTATTTTACATTTTCCTTTTCTACTTGTGGGGACCCACACGTGCTATAGGCAATGATTTTCCTGAAGAAATTGTCAACAGTAGATGGGTCTAGTAGTGTTTGCTTTGAAAGGCCACCTGCTTCAGTGTGTGGCATCAAAGTAGTTTTCTTTCTCCCCCAAAGTGTTCTCTTTCAGTAGGTCTTTGCAAAAGAGGGTACTTGCTCACAATTCCTCATGAAGAGCAATTCAAGAATTAAATCAATGGTCATGGCCTAAAGCTTGTTCGGAATTCAACATTTTATTTGGACTTGACATTCTTTTGTAGGATTTAGAGCAGTGGTTCTTAATGTTGGCTGTCCATTAGAATCATATGAGAAGCTTAAGCATATATTGATACCCAAGCCCTTCCCAGGCCAATTAAATCAGAATGTCAGAGGGTGGGATCAGGCCTTTGGCATTTCTAAAAGAGCTCTCAGATGGCTCTAAGGGGCAGTGAGGGTTAAAATCCAGTGGTTTGTAAGGTTTTTATCATCAGAATGCATCCAGGAATTGTTTGATCATTCATTCAATAAATATTTGAATGGTTACTACCTATTAGGAAAAAAGCAAGGGGTTAAAGGCAGCTAAAGTAATTCCTGTGTTCTCAAAGTAGCTGGTAAGTTAACAAAGGCCATTAGGTTTGCATTTATCTCACATGTATTTATGAATCATATTATGTGTTTTAGTATTGGGGAGTCAGCAGAACAAGACAAATAAGGTCCCTGCTAACACCGAGCTTACATCTAGTAAACAAAATTTAAAAATAGGTCATGGAGGATATGGAAGACTAGGAGTGGCACAGGATTACATTTAAATTATCAATAGAAGGTCAGGGTGGAAAGGTATTCTTCAAGAGGAATATTTAGTAAATAACCCACCCCAATACTAGAAAAACACAAAGTATCACAATGAAATTTTTTTGGTTAACTAAGAATTCACCCCAAAATATTTTGTGCTTCCACCAATATTAAAAGTGATTGCATTTTTTTTTAATTCAATGAGAATGGTAAACTGAAAAATATATTTTTTGGGAAATTTTGAAATGCCTCAGAAACTTCTTCCAGATTTTAATTCAAAGTATCTAAAATTTTAGACACAACTGTAGATCATGTAAGGGATTGGTATTAATTAGCATGGAATTTACAGCTTCCTAAAAAAATCCTTAAAATGCAGTTGTAGCAAATGTATTGATATTTAGAGAATTGAGGACATTGGTTATTGAGCTTTTACTTATTTTTTATTTACATATTATATATGCAAATTAACTTATAAGAATTAGGAATTGGAAAATTATAATAATGAGTTTCTGCAGATCAAACTTTTGCTTATGGTTTTGTATTGGGTGGGAATCTTTATATTCCTCCACCAGCCAAATAAGTGGGTTGTCTCTGAATATAACTATTATATTATCAGCCATAATAGTCTTTTCCTCAAGGGCAATTTCTCAAACAAATGATTTTGAAATCAATAAACACCCTGTAGCCTCCTGTTTCAGAATTTACTTATTCATGAGATGCTTATCTCTAAATTCCCAGGAAGAATTCTTATTGCTTAATCCCACCATATTGGATTGAATGCTTATCATTTCAAAATTAGTTCTTATTAAATTTTCTTGGCAACTTTGTTATTATCTCAGGGGGTTCTCCCCTGGAGTTATTTTCACTTTTAAATCTTAAATGAGTAGACTCATTCTTACACCCTAAAGTCATTAAACATTGGCCTGCCCTTTTGCAGCATGTTCCATTTCAATTAGGTGGGGTGAAGGCCATATCCTCACAAATTGTGCTTTTAAAGGAGACTATTTGGTGTGATGTCGTGCTTTCACGATTAGACACTAACGGTTTCTATCACTGAGAGATCATGACAAATTGACAGCTGAAGCACTGTAGAGGCTGCTGTTGGCATCACCATTTTTCACCTAGAAGGCTGATTTTGCTGTCCTTTTGTGTGGTCACAGCAGCCCTAGTAGCTTCTCTCCAAATCTGGTCACATGACGTGGTATCTACAGAATTATTTTACTACATACATGGCCAGGTAACTCGAGAGCTGGTCTGTTCTGGCGGCGGGCCTGTAAGAGAAGATGCCTGCTCAAGATGGCGGGCGCCTCAGAAATCAAGCTTCGCTCTGAGCTCATTTGAATAATCTCTCCACTCATTAAACACAGCTGCAAGGCAAGAGGCAGCAGAGTTCAAAAAGCAAGCCAAGGGAATATATTAGTAATAGAATTATAGTTTAAGCCTTTAGGCATGTTTCCCCAATATTTTTGTACTCCATTAATTACAACACGAATAATTTTGTCACTTCCTTCAAAAAAGGTTGGAAAATATTTTGAATAAGAAACATAAGTAAAGTGTATATGTTTTATAAAAGTGTTAGGTATGCTGCAATTAAATTTTAAGACCAACTCTGGAAGTTATCCAACAAGTCATTTCCTCATTGTACAATTTAAATCCCTGGAGAGCTGAGATTAGAACCCATCCTCATGATTTAGCTTCATGAGTCACTTTCCTCTCAGTACAGTACATGGGTGTCCTCACACAGTCTTCTTGAGCTGTGAGTGTGTGTGTGTGTGTTTACTCTGTTGAGTGATTTCTGGTCTAAATCTTATATCTAGTCAGAATATCAAATTTATTATAGGACTAGAAAACAGTTAATGAAAAAGAGAAAATAGTACAAATAAAAGGTGGGGACAAAAAGCAACATTTCCTATTGGAATCTTCGTTGGCAGCAATTTTCCTCTCTGTCTTTGAAGTTTGGGGTCACTTTGAACTCTTCTGGAATTGCAGACTCTTAGGTCATGCCTTTGCTCTCATCTATCCCCACCTCTAATCTCATCTACCACACCATCGTGCCTGGATGACTCATCAACATGACATTTAAGATATTAGGAATTTGATGTATTTAAATTCTGAATGATTTAACCCTGAATCCAATTCTATATCCTCCCTTGGGCTGTGGATTGAATTGAGTTGAATTTTATTACCCCAGGGACTCATGTCCTCTTCCAATGAGGAAGCAAATGACTTTCACTTTGTCACAGTGTTTCTATAGGGATTTTAAGGACATATTGAAGTCCAAGGGTGGACAACACCTTCCTTTCCCCTCTTCTCACATACCTGCCTAAACTGACAGCAGAAGAGGAGAAATATAGCATAACTAGAAGTTGTAGGGAAATTCCAGTTTAGTTCTCTGTTTTCATTTCTATATTCAACTCTCAATAAGGTTTGGTGCAGAATGGTGTTGGTGACCTAAAGTGAAATACTTTGAAATCAAAGTAATGAAGGGTTTTTCCTCTTTAACATTTTCAGTCATCTTATTGATCCAACATTGCATAAATTAAGAGTTCCTCTTAGGTGAATTTTCCAGAAAACTAAAATAGTAAAATTTGAAGCAGTTGCCCATTGCAAATTCAGCATTCATAATAAGCACAGAATGCTTTACCAGGGGAAAATAAGCCTTCTAATTTAAGGACTATTAAAAAAGGAAAATAAATTCTTGATACCTTTTAGTTCATCACTTCTGCTCATTTTTGGCATAAAAATGAGCTCTTAGAGCCTGGACATTCTTCCTCAGGAAGAAAGTAGATGGTGTTGGTTGGGCATTGGATTGCATCCTCCTGCATAAGGATCTGATACTGCTGTGTCCTCATTTTCAGCTGCTAGCTGTGCTCTTTAAGGAGAAGTCATGAGTTGTCACCTTGGGCTCAGCAAGATGAATACCACAACATTCCTGCCCACAACCAGTGCCAGGAGCTCTCACCTTTGGTCCCCAAAGAATCAAAACAGCCCTGAATTTTTAATGTCCTTTCCATAAATTCTGTAGATCAGAAGAGTGGAGATGAGTCTTCTCATTGACCAATTTCCTCCTATGATATTCTGCTATTGGTCGTACAAGGTCATTTTAGTTAGGCAAGTAAGTTCAGAAAGAGAATACATCAAGATATCCCTTTGGCTAGATTGCTAAAACCAGATATATATATATATATATATATATATATATATATATATATATATAAAACAAAAAATATATATAACAAAAAATCTGTACTATCATACTTAAATCTGTATGACTTTTACTTCTTTCTAGAGAAGAAAGGAGTAGGATCTTTTGTTGGCCAACCCTTGTAGTAGGGATAATGATAATTTTACATTATTATTCTTTTTTAAAAAACATGAACAGAACTTTTAGAATTGTTTTCATGTATCTCTGAATGCAGTGATTACAATGACAACAAAACCTCACTAATTTAGAATAATGATGTGAGAGTATAGGAGTACATCGGACATTGAGAATCCAATCATGGAAAATTTTTAAAGAAGAGCACATTTTTGTCAACGAGAATATGTACTAGACAGGAAGATATAACTATGTTAGTAGGTGAATTAAAGCAAGTTGAATTAATTTAAACACTCTTCACACTGGACCAAAAAGACAAAAGTCATTTAACATATGAGAATTCAGTATATCTTTTTAGTGGTCAATTCAACAAATCTGGAGGCACATTCTTTTTTTTTTTTTTTTAAAGATTCATTTATTTATGCATACAAGATCTGGGGTATAGGCCAGATGCACGGCAGGGTGAGAGGATTCACCAGAGACAGAGCGGGGAACAGAACAGGCAGACTGACGAAACACACTGCTGAGGGGAGCAGTGGGTGAGACGGGGGAGGTCTGCCTCGCCATGTGGGATTCTTGCCTCCGCACTGCAGAGGCTGCATGGAGGCACATTCTTGAAGAAATTCATTTCAAGAGCTTTTGGTTTGATACAGCTACTGATTTTAGACTAGGTATTGTTTTTCTGAACTTGTCTGTCTCATCAGTGAAACCCCAGTAAGGTTTTCCAGGAATATATTATTGTTGCTTCAGTAATAGATAAAATGGACAGACAATGGGTTAGAGAATTAAATTTTTCTCTCCCCATTTAGAAACATGTTTATTATGAGCATTGTTTCATATGCTGTTTATTTACTTCATCACCAACTTCAATCCAATGTAATTTTTTTTCTCTCCATCAAAATTGTTCTTGGAAACAGGGGAAGTAGAGATTAACAAGCATTTCTTCCAAGAAGGCATGCAGGTGGCCAAAAGACACATGAAAAAATGTTCATCATCATTTATCATCAAGGAAATGCAAATCAAACCCACATGAAATATGACCTCACACCTGTGAGAATGGTCCAGATTGAAAAGACCAGAAAGAAATGGTGAAGATGTAGAGAAAAGGGAACTCTCCTACATTGCTGGTGGGAATAAAGGCTGGTGCATCCTTATGGAAATCAGTGTGGTGGTGTCTCAAAAGATTAAAAATGGATCTGCCTTATAACCCAGTAATTCCACTCCTAGGCATCTATCTGAAAAATTCAATAATACTAATTTGAATGGAGACTTGCACTCCACGTTTACTACAGCACTATTTACAATCACCAAACTATGGAAACAACCCTTTCTCTCCTACTAGACTGTTTTCATTTCAGGGCAGGGATTATCATTGTTTCCTGACTTAGTATTTTGCTTAACCCACTTCACAACTATTCATTGTTTACTAAGTGAATCAACTATTTGATGAAGTTCAAATGTATATTCATTATCTGTACATTATGTTGTGACATGTCTCAGATCTATTGTTTTGATGCTGTGCTAATCATTAAACTTGTTCTTTAAGTCCCATTGCCTATCATTTACATGGGATTCAAAGTAAGCTTAGAGTTTAGGAAGCATCCACCCCCACCACAGTTTGCCTTTGCAGAAACGATCTGAAATGCCGGTGTTTGGAATCTTCACTGTGTTAGGAAGAAGTTGGTGTTACAACCATAATTCTCATTGCAAAACAAAATAGAAGCAAAAACTTAACTTTCACAACTTAGCTGACTTCTCCTTTTTGATCAGTTTGAAGGGTTTTTGTTCTCTTTAATACAAGTGTTTTCTGCTTGTGTATAGCAAAGACATAATCTAATCTCCAAGGTTTATTTGCCAAAAGAGTCACTGGATGTGGAAAGGAGCAATGGTTTGAATTTTTATTAATTTGGGATACAAGTTCATTGGAGAAATAATGTGCAGATATCTCATAAAACCTTTTCAAAATAAAAGTGTAAGTAAGGGAAAGTTAATAGACATTTTCCAACCTGCAAACTTACCAAATTTAGTTAGTAAACCAGTTTCAAAGTAAATCTTCTCTGAGTCACTGAGTGCCTTCCTTCTTGAGAGAACCACAGAAACCCTCAACTATTTTACAAAATTTGAGAATACTAGAGGATATCAGCGCTTCACACCACAATGTGTTTGACCAGCAATTTGCTTCACAGAGGGCAAAAGGTCTTACTCTGTTGGGCTTCCTGGTGGCTTAGGGGTTAAGTCTCAGTGCTATCACCCTAAGGGCCAAAGAGGCCTGAGTTTGATCCCCACGCCAGGAAGCTAACCCGCATGGTGCAGCAGAACTCTTCTGTCTTGCCTACTGCTCCCCTCAGCAGTATATTTCAGGAGATCCACCTGCACTGCTCCCCACTCTGTCCCTGGTGAATCCTCTTATCCCCCACACCTCTGGCCTGTACCCCAGTTCTTCTACATAAAAATAAAATCTTAAAAAAGTCTTTATTTTCCAATATACTATTTCAAGGTAACTATAGGGATAATGTTCCACAAATGCAAGGAAATAAAACCATTCACACTCCTTAAAGACATCCTTTACTGTTTTGGGTTAACAATAATACCAAGTTACCAGTCTTTGTGGTGGCAGAATGATTCACAGAAGTCTGAGACCTAAATAAATAAATAAATAAATAAATAAATAAATAAATAAATAAATAAATAAAACTTCTACAATAAAAGAAGGGTATAGACCAACATGTTTCCCGGGGAATTGGACACTGTAGGCTCGCTCATTTTTGGATTTAATTGAGCTATTTTTCAATAGCTGGTATTTAGTTTGCCTTATTTATATTTAATGCAGCGGTAAGTAGGAAGACTGTGAATTGGGTCTTTGGGCTAATCATGCTGACGTGTTCACGATAAAACTCAGGAGCTTTGCATAGCAGAGTTCTGCGGTCAGGTCGCCACTGGGTTATTGGCTTTCTAAGGTGGAGGATGGGCTGTGTCACTATCCGTGCTTCCAGATAAGGAAAAGAAAATTGCACCTAGAGGCAAAAGAAAGAGTCGAGAGTAATTTGCAGTGAAGGAGCAAAATGAAATCCTGCAGGAGGTCAAGTTTGTTTTCGCCAGGAGGTGTCACTATTGTCAACACACATTACCTGAGATGGACGGAAGAGGCGGTGGCCAGCATGATCTGAGAGCAGAAGACAATTTTTCTGAATTTCCTCTTCCTTCCCTCCATCCTGAAATTTATATCCTTTATCTCTTTTCCATGTAATGGGCTTGCTAAAATGCTGCTACTGTCATCGGAAGGAAAAATAAAATTCGTGATGGGGAAAGAGTGGAGCAGAATTCATGTAGATTTTGAGTCACCAACTCAGATGCACTGTAAGTTTTTTTCCCTTTTAGTCATGACTTAATGGTCCTAAACTAGTATAATTTTAAAGTCATATGGTGTGGGAACTGATTGCATCTTTCTATTCTTGCACAACTCAATAAAATTCCTTCAGATGGTACATAATAGGTTGAATGGATAGTCTTCTGAGTTCATGCTCTATGTTACTTAGGTATTTAAAAATGGCATTGGAAACTTCTGAGTCATTTTTATTTTTGCTCAGACTTCATAGTCAGGCAGTTTGGGTGGAGACTCTGGCTCGATTGCTATCCATCTATGTAATCCTCTTTGGAAAGTTATTTACTCTATCAAAACCTCAGTTTGCTAATACACAAGGTGAGCATAATAGTGCTACTTATTCTCATAGTGATAATGGGTGTGTTAAGTGACAATAAATGAGATGCTATGTGCAAAGCACTTCACACAGTGATGACATACAGCCAGAGTTCAGTAAGGGTTAATTTTATTATTAACTATTAATATTGACACCTGGGCAGTCAACTTGTCATAACAGAGTTTGAGCATCCATCCTCCTACATTTCGAGCATCCCTCACTTGCCTGGCAGCTCACCCCAAAGGATTTAGAAAAGAACTTGTTCCCTTATTTTTCTTCACATCCCCATACCTGGCCTTGTTTCCTATTTGGTGGATGTTTTGCAAAATTTATTGATGATGCTTCCTGAGCAATTACCCTTTGTGGAAGATGTTTGCCTTTTGTCTCCTCTCTGCAGATCTGAGCTTCTCCCTTCTTTTAAGCTCCAGATCAACTTCTACCTTTCGTGTGTCAACCTCTTCATCTTTCTTTGACTGAATTTCTGTAGTACTCAGAGTATATCTCACAAGCTTGATTACTATCATTTCTGTTTTTTTTTTTTCTCTAGTAGTGTTCAGTGTGTAAACCCTACTTGCTCAAATTGCTTTTTTGTTTCTTAAGGGTCAGAAGGACTTTTGTGTCTTCCTTGTTTTTCCTTATCATACCAGCTTAGTTCTGAAGATATGGGAGTATTGGACACATTTTTGTCACTGGCTGATTATTGAGAGTTCAGAATGTCAAAGAAACAGTTGAGATACAAGTAAGTCATTTTGTGACTCTAAGTACGATCAAGGAGTTCAGTGGGAAACTGTGATTGAAGGTTGAAAGAGAGGACTAAGCATATCAGAGGGACCTGGTCTGGCAGTTTAAGCCTGGGAAAAAAACAAGTGCTTGGCTGGAGCTGCCACTGATGGGTGAAGTCAGTGTGTATGAAAGAGACAGTCAGTTCTCTAGGAAGCAGAGATGGAGACCCTCACTATCTGGGTCTTGATTCTATCACTACTGATTGCTCTTGAGAAAACAACATAACCTCTTTGGGCCCATGTTTATTTGATGGAGAATGAAAAGCTTGCATTAACTATTGATCTGATGTTCCAACTGGTTCTAAAACTGTATGTTTGGGAGGTAGGTGAGAAAGAAATAAACAGTTTTAGATAACATAGGGTGGGCAAATTCCTGGGACTCTGTCTGTTCTTTTATTCCCACACCAAAAATAAAAGAAATAATGTGGGATGAAGCACTAATCCTGCTTTGTCATTGACTTATTGTGTCACTCATGCATGCATCCAACAAATGTTGATGGAATCTTATGTGGAAGGCATGGGGTTAGCGCTGGTGATGAAATGATGATGAAATTTATAAGTCCCTGCTTCTTACATTCATAATCCAGTAGGGGTGGAGGGAGCGGAAACAGGCAAAGAAATGTAATATTAGCAGCCACCATGATGTGTGCTGGGAAGTACATGTGAATGGTGGGTGAAGGGATCCAACTTTGACTGGGAAGGCTTGTGGGTGGAAATCATCTAGGTGAATGGCAGGTTGAAGAAAAGGGCATGTGTGAAGATGCTTTGGTGGCAGAGAGAATGCCACACTTGGAAAATGGAAGAACAGTGCAGTTAGAGCTTTGAGAATTGAAGAGGGTGACGCAGACAATGTTGTGGGAAGGGGATGCAGTGGGGGGCCTTGTCAAACGTGGTAAAAACATGGTTCTTTATTTTTATTAAAATTTTTTTTCAGGGCCTCCCCCAGTGGTGCAGCAGTTGAGCGCTGCGTTGCAAAGCTACCCACAGCCTCTGCAGCGCCCGTTCGATCCCCGGCCACCTGGCGAGGGTCCCACATGGCACGCAGACCTCTCCTGCCACCCGCTGCTCCCCTCAGCAGTGTACTTCGACAGTCTGCCTGTTCTGCTCCCCGCTCTGGCTCTGGTGAATTCTCTCACCTTCCCACGCTTCTGACTATATCCAGTACTTGTATAAATAAATAAATAAATCTTTAAAAAAAATTTTTTTAATATCTGTAAAATTGTAACTTAAAGAAATTTGACCTTATAAGTGCTTTGGCAGTGTAGAATTTCCCCCCCTTTGGTATACTCACAATAGCACTCCCACCACCAAAATACCCATAGTCCTTCACCATAGTCCAAAATACCCATAGTCCTTCACCATAGTCCTTTATTTCTTCCCTGCTTTCTCACCCTCCTCACTCCCTCTCTGCCTCCAGATGTCTCAGATCCAGTGTCAGCTCTCAAAGGTTGGTTTTCATGTTTGTCTTTTTCTGACCCATTGTTTGGTTTCTCTATATTCTACATGTAAGTGACACCATCCAGCATTTATCTTTCTCCTGGCTTATTTTGCTTCCAGCTCATCCATGTTGCTGCAAGTGGCATCATTTCCCTTTTTTTTTTTTTTAATAATAATATCATGTCACAAGAGAGAGAGTATAGGGGCGATCAGAATGGCAGTTAAGTGGATTTAGGGGGCTGGATTGGGTGCAAGTCAGATTAGTTGGGAGAAATCCAGGTGAGAGACAGAGCTTGGTCTAGGGAGTTCATGCTGGAACCAATGACAGAGAGCTTTCAAGACCTCAGTTTCCTTGTCCCAAGGGGGAGAGTCGAACTAAAAAAGAGGATATTTTCTGGTGATTTCTTTCTTTTTTTTTTTTTAAGATTTATTTATTTATACAAGCACTGGGTATAATCAGAAGCGTGGGAGGGTGAGAGAATTCACCAGAGCCAGAGTGGGGAGCAGAACAGACAGACTGATGAAGTACACTGCTGAGGGGAGCAGCGGGCAGCAGGAGAGGTCTGCGCGCCATGTGGGACCCTCGCCTGGTGGCCAGGGATCGAACAGGTGCTGCAGAGGCTGTGGGCAGCTTTGCAACCCAGCACTCAACCGCTGCGCCACCAGGGAGGCCCCTTTCTGGCGATTTCTGTGGTTCAGTGGAAGGGTGATAATTTGGAGAACAATGTGTTGCTATGTGGCCACATGGCTGGTGTGTAGACATGCTTGCTCTCATTCTGCCTTTGGGTGAAGGCTTTTCCTGAATTTAGGGGTTCTTAGAACCCCTCAGATGAGATACTCATTGCATTAGAGCTTCAGGCAAACCCAAACTTATTTGCAGAAATTCTGACAACTGGCTGTACTTGTTTTAAACTTTTAATACAATTTCAACATAGAGTGAAATATTATTTAAATTTTCCTCCCACTTAAAACTCTCTTTTTACATTTTTATTTTTTTAATTTATTATATATATATTTTAAGATTTATTTATTTATTTATACAAGCACTGGGTACAGTCAGAAGCATGGGAGGGTGAGAGAATTCACCAGAGCCAGAGCGGGGAGCAGAGCAGGCAGAAGGACCGAAGTACACTGCTGAGGGGAGCAGCGGGCTGCAGGAGAGGTCTGCGCCCCATATGGGACCCTCCTCCGGCAGCCGGGTATTGAACCGGCGCTGCAGAGGCTGCAGGTAGCTTCGCAGCCCAGCACTCAACTGCTGCGCTACGAGGGGAGGCCCTCTTTTTACATTTTAAAATCCAAATAGGATATATTGACAAAACAGTTTCATTGGCTAGCTTCAATTTTCTCTCTACTAGAAGAAATAACAAGGAGATGTCGGAAACACTTTCCCCCAGGAAGCATAAATCCCATGAAAAGCTCAAGAAGGAAGCTTCTTGGTATAACATGACGGAAGGCTTCTTGGTATAACAAAAAGAGCAACAATGAATTGTCAATTATAAAGTCTTTCATTTGCCTAGAATTATAGATGTCCATTTTGGAAAATTTTTGAAAATATAGAAAACTTTTAAAAAAGAAAATGAAGAGCACTCATAATCCCTTTAACTAGAGATAAATACTTTAATATTTTCATTTATTTATGATCCATTCTTTCCTACCAATATTTGAGGTATCTAGACAGATGCATCCTTCTCTGGACCCTGTATGGTGATGTAACACTTAGGAATATGCACATGGAGGTTAGACTGGCTACATTCACATTTACTAGCTCTTGGATAAGTTTAGGAATTTTAAAAAAACAATTTATTTCTTTATATAAGAACCGGGGTACCGACAGATGTGTGGGAGGGTGAGAGGATTCACCAGAGACAGAGTGGGGAACAGAACAGGCAGACTGACTGAAGTACACTGCTGAGGGGAGCAGCGGGCATGACAGGAGAGGTCTGCTGCACCATGTGGGTCTCTCCCTGGCCAGCCAGGAGAGGCTGCAGAGGCTGCAAACAGCTTCACAGTGCAGCACTCAACTGCCTGCGCCACCTGGGAGGCCCTTAGGAATTTTTATTTTCCCAAACCTCTGTTTTCTCACTTGTAGAATGGGCCTGATGATAATGCCAACACCTCTGGCACTGTAAGAAGGAAAGGAGGTAAAGTATGGGGCGTCTTTACTGTGTGAGATATTAATTTGCATGAGGGAATTGTGGTTATTTTTGTTATGCCATTTTACTTTACAGTTTCTGTTATTTCAGATTTCTTCCTTTTTCCTTTGTTCTGTGTCACTTTCCTTTCTCCTTGGAAGATATACATTCTATTTTTATTTCTAGTGGTTATCTTTGAGTTTTATTTTAAAACATTGCCCAGTCTATATTTCTCCAGAGTCAAGAATGAAATGTTATTTTTTGACTTTCCTCTACCATAAAAATAGTGGGCTGCCTAAAGAGGAAAATCCACTGAATATAGGGGATCCCACAGATACCAAGTTCGTTACCTAGATATGTTCCCTCATTTATCATGAGTAGAACACATTCCACTGCAAAATAAGAAGACTAAGGCTGAGAGAGACTAAGTCACTTGTCCCTGGCTGCTCAAATTTAAGCTTTGGAGCTAGGGTTCGGTTCAAACCTAATTCTTTCTAGATCTCAGCTTGGTTTCGAAGACCTAGAAAGAAAGCTTATTTATTTATTTCCTCATTATGTAATGAGCATTGATTTTCTATTTGGATACTATCAGGGACAAAGGGCCACCATCTTGAGCAGCTCTATAAGAGTTTTTCTTCTACCAAATTGGAATTTTACCCTTCTAACTTCCCTCACCCCTTACCCCGCCCTGGGTTTGACTCCATTTCCTGTAACACTAATGTTTTGAATAGTCAACCAAATGTTTCTCCATCCTTATTATGTGCTCAGATTCCAAGCAAATGTCATGGGGATATAAAGCATGATCTTTGCCCTGAAGTAGGCTTTTGGTGAAGTAAGATCAAATTATAGAAAGCAGTAAGAGAATAACATGAACCTATAAAGAATTAGGATAAAAATATAGTGAACGAATTATCAGCTTATGAAAATTCAACCAAAGGAGAGGAAAGCAGGGGGGTACAATTTCCATTTAAGGTTTATCTCTACTCGATCTCTTTCTCCATCTGAACGGTATAATTATAATGGAGAATTGGGGATTCAAAGTGCATTATTAGCACTAAATGGTAATGCAATAGCAAAAGAAACTTCTGCAGGGGTCCTTGGATGTTTGATGTAAATGTAAAACAGATTCCACTAAAATAATAAATGTCAAATATAAAATCCATTGTTTCCAATTACTGCCACTTCACAGACTTTAACTACCTAATTTAGCCAAAGCATGAGGGGAAAATATTTTGTGCTTGAAAATGTAAATTAAAACATTTTCCAATGCAGCAACAATGCCGTGTTATTGAGCTTGGCAGACCCCTGCTCCATCGCCTATGGTCCATTACCCTGGCCCTGAGCCTTGGAGCTTATCGGAGCTGCAAGACGTTCCTTGCTTCAGACTCTGCCTCGTCGATAAGGGTTATCACTTTGCTAGATGTAGAAGTCTCATCTGGTGAAAGGTGCCAACTTGGGGATTTTATCAGAAACTCATGATGAGGTAAGGGCATGCTGTGGGTTTTTTCAGAGTGTTATTTTGTTTTCTACTGAAGAATTTGGGATACCTCATTTCCATGAGCCTTTTTGAATGTCCTAGGAGTAAAGACATAAATCTGCTTATTCAACATCCTTATTATGTAAGTTTCCAGTTCTTCAGGTTGTTGTCCAGCTCAGACAACAGTCACGCTGACCATCCTCCAGGGAGTTTATTTTAAGGAGATTAGAATAGGGTTAGCTTGAAGACAGGTTGTATTTTGTATATTGCCCTTGCAGGTTAGGGGTTCTGTGTGACTCATGACTTCCTGCTGCACATACCCCTTCTTCCTCGGTACTGATCAGCTTCCTGTTTTTTCTCTGGTTCGGTTTGCACATGATGGCCTGCACAGGCTGAGAACTTGCCTTGATCTTGGAGTCGGCCTGATCATGCTCGCCCCACTTCCATGACACTGATGATATGTCAGCCATCATTCCAAGTACTTTTCATGTTATTTACTCTCTGAATCCTTACACTGACCACACAAGGAAGATTCTATTATCATCTCCATTTTGCAAATGAAGACACTGAGGTGCAGAGAGGTCAAGTTCCTTGTCCAAGATCATACAGGCAGAAACTGACAGAGTTGGTATATGGATCCAGACCATCTGGATCCAATTTTTACCCCCTACTATAGGGTAATCTGCCTCCTGATGGTATTCTTTCAATTTTAACTTGCATTTGGCATTGCTTCATTCTCCTAGCATTTCTAGGTTCACATTTTGAAATAGACTGGATGTTTGTATCTCTACCTCCCCCTTTTATATCGAAATTCTAACCCTCAAGTGAATGGTATTAGGAGGTAGGGTCTTTGGGATGTGATTAGGACATAAAGGTAGAGTTTTTATGATGGAATTAATATTTTTTGTTGAAGAGACATCTTTCTCATTTGCATCTTGTTTCAGTGAGAAGACAGTTTTATCAGACACTGAATTTGCCAATGACATGATCTTGGGCTTCCCACACTCTAGACTGTTAAAAAAAAAAATTGCTGTTTATAAGCCCCATAGTGTATATTATTTTTGTTAGAGCAACCTGAATGGACAAAGACTGTTTCCCAAGGGAAAGAGCCGGATGGCCCAGCACTTCATTCTGTGACTAATTGCATCATAACTTGCAGCTGGTGAAGGGATCATGCGGTTTGCAATGCAGCTACCTTAACTTTCCTTGTTAAAGGGGTTGAGAGAGGACAAGGTTCCCCAGATCAGGCAGTAGAGGAAAGGACCCTCTTGGCTAACCTCCTATCTCCATTAACAGAATTTTAATAGGTGGGATTAGAATATTTATGTACATATCCATAGACTTGTCTTTTATGTCACTGGATCTGTTAGCTTGAATGTCTACCTGTCCAGCCTTTGAAATGTTCTTCCACATTATTGTTATGTGGTTGAGATGAGGGGATATGCCTGCTGGTTTGTTTAATTTGCTCCCTGTGGAGCCCAACTAGCCCACTGCATTAGCACATCAAGTACTACCTGCTCACAGGTGATGTGTATAGAACAGGAATAAAAGAGTGTCTCTCCCATAAGGAATTTATCATCTCCTTGAGGAGAAAAGTCATGCAGAGGAACACATCACAAACCAAAGCCCTGTTGATGAAAGGCAAATTTCACCAATATTGATCAACTATCAAACTAGGTGTTTATGCAAATGATCCCTCATTTGGTGTTTACAATCACCCTGCGAGAGATGTGCTTATGTCCATTTTTCAGATAAAGGAACCAGGAGATGGAGATATCAAGTTCTCTGAAACACAACTGACAGGCAGCAGGCCCAGACCTCAACTGCAGGTCAACCTGACTTGCTAGTAATGATGTCTTGCTTGCCTTAATGATCCCTCAAAATCTTCTGTTTCAAGGGGCCCACTGCAGCCAGAATGAGTCTCATGGATCTTCTTGTTATGTACCTGCCTCTGAGAGTCATCCAAAGGTGGAACTGGTTAAGCACGGCTCATTTCTGAGGACAGTGAAATTTAGCTGAGAATTTGCTATAACAAAATTACGAAAACTTTTGCCATAGCTCTTGCTTTGTTTTATGATAACAGCAGCAGGACTGGGTGGAGTTGAGTTCTCCCAGGTGGAGTTCAAGTTTGTGCTAAGTGAATTCTGGTTGGACACAGAATCTAGAGGAGAATGAATCCTGCTGAATTCAACTTGCTCTGCTTCTCTTTTGTCTAAGTGCTAAATGTGAATTTGGAGATACCTTGGGTTTGTGTGATCCCTCCTCTGGTATTTTGCCCAGTGAACAAGAGTTTGGATTTCCAAGACAGACTTCCAGCTCTGGTCTTGGAGCTGGTCCTTGCCAGCTATAGATTATGAGGCCAGTAACATCATATCCAGAAACTTCATGTGCTGATGTGTTTGAGAGATGGTGTCCATTATCATTGTTATTTCTTTCTCTTGTCTTCTAGGCCTTAGGTCCTAGGAAAGCATTTTTATTTAGTTATTTAGTTATTTATTTTAAGTACCTTTTTTTTTTAAAGATTTATTTATTTATACAAGCACTGGGTGAGAGAATTCACCAGAGCCAGAGCGAGGAACAGAACAGGCAGAGGACCGAAGTACATTGCTGAGGGGAGCAGTGGGCGTGGCAGGAGAGGTCTGCATGCCATGTGGAACCCTCACCAGTGGCTGGGGATCGAACTGGAGCTGCAGAGACTGCCGGCAGCTTCACAGCCCAGCGCTCAACCACTGCGCCACCAGGGGAGGCCCTATTTATTATTTTTTTAAAGATTTATTTATTCATGCACACAAGAGCTGGGGTACAGGCCAGAGATACAGGGGGTGAGAGGATCCACCAGAGACAGAGTGGGGGAACAGAACAGGCAGACTGACTGAAATACATTGCTGAGGGGAGCAGCGGGCAAGACAGGAGAGGTCTGCTGCACCATGTGGGTCACCTCCCTGGCCAGGGATCGAACTCGTGCTGCAGTGGCTGCAGATAGCTTCATAGTGCAGTGCTTAACCCCTTGCACCAGCAGGGAGGCCCAGAAAGAATTTTTTTTTTAATTTTTTTTTTAATAGAGGCATGTTTTATTTATTTATTTGTTTGTTTGTTTGTTTTGTTTATACAAGCACTGGGTACAGTCAGAAGCACGGGAGGGTGAGAGAATTCACCAGAGTCAGAGCGGGGAGCAGAGCAGGCAGAAGGACTGAAGTACACTGCTGAGGGGAGCAGCGGGCGGCAGGAGAGGTCTGCGCGCCATGTGGGACCCTCCTCCGGTGGCTGGGGAGCAGCCGGGGATTGAACCGGCGCTGCGGAGACTGCGGTCAGCTTCGCTCAACCGCTGCGCCACAGGGAAGGCCCCCAGAAAGAATTTTTAAAGTGAGTTTTTCTAATATTGGACTGAATTGAGCTACTTTTTCTTTACTTCCCCCTATTTTTGAAAAATAAAATTTAATTCTCATTGGAAGTTTGGTTGATGTGATCTCTTGGCTGGAGAGAAACTGTCTTTAGGTCCATGGGATGAAATGACAAATGCAAGCAATGATGTCATGTCACCAAGGGATCATCCTAAACATGTGGACCTGAAAGTTGAGTTGGTCTTAGTTAAGAGAGGTGGGTGAGAGCTTGGGGGGATAGTGTCTCAGGTAGTGGAAAGAGCCTTCATAAACGGCGAGAGGTAAGAGAACACACTGGATTGTCAGAAAATTGTTCAGTGTATCTAGAGCCAAGAGGCAGCGACAGAATAGTGATGAGTGAACTAGATAGTTGGAGAGATACTCAATCATAAAGAACATTCTTGAAAGCATACCAAAGTTTTGACTTGAATTTTATATTGAGGTTTCCCTGAAGGATTGTAAAGCAAGAAAGACACAGAATCAGATTTGCATTTTAGAAAGATCACCCGCTCCATAGTTCTCAATGGGGCTGCTATTGGCATTTTGGATGGAACAATTCTCTGTTGTAGATATCATCCCAGCTGGGGTTGACAGATTAATGGTACCTCAAAGATGTTTATGATCTAATTCCTGGAATCTGTGAACATATTACATTACATGGCAAAAAGGACCTTGCAGACCAGATTAAAGCGAATGACCTTAATATAGGGAGATAATCATGGATTGTCTACACGGGTGGGCCCAATCTAATCACATAGGCCCCTTAGCATGGAAGAGAATTGTAGAAAAATCAGAGAAAGATGTGACAGAAGAGAAGGCAGGAGACAAGAGATGTGAGGATTCAACGCAGTATTACCTGCTTTGAAGATGAAGGGGGTCATGAGGCAAGAAAAATGAAGACTTTAGAAGCTGAGAACTGGCAAGGAACTGGGACCCCAGTCTTAACAATTCCAGGGAACTGAACTCTGCCAACAACCTGTCTGAGCTTGGAGGGGGGTGCCGCCCCCAGGGCTCCATAAAGAACACAGTCCTGCTCAAACTTTGACTTTAGCCCAACAAGAACTTTATCAGACTTCTGACTTTCAGAGCTATGAGATAATAAATTGTGTTGCTTTAAGCTGCTGTCTGCAGTGCTTTGCTGCCACAGTAATCGAAGGTGAGTGCACTAGGGATCCAGGTCTCTGGTTCCTGCTACCTTAATGCCAGCCTGACCCCCATCCCCCCCGCAACTTGTGAAACCCCCAAAGACTCTCATCCATTTCCAAATGTCTGCTTCTTCTTAGGGGTGGGCATGGGGGAGAGGCAGTTTACCCCTGGTTGTGCACCACTGTTATGGGGAATTATGGAAAGGAAAAAGGGAAAAAGAATGGGTAGAAAGAAGTCATGAGTCAAGAAATCTGGGAGACCCTAGAAGCTGAGAGTTACCCCTACTGATAACCAACAAGGAAACTAGAACCTCAGTCCTGCAGAAGGCAGAGGAACTGGTTAGGAGGTCATTGTGATATTAAGCCGAGTAATGAAATGGCCTGAAGGAAATGGTGGGGACAGTCATGGAGACAGGGAAGGGGGTGCAGTGGAGAGATAATAAGGGGGTAGAATCACCATGGTGGTTTGACGAGTGTTGGAGGAGAGCGACCTCTTGATCGCCTCTGTCTCTGTCCTCTCCTGCCACCGCCTCCCTACACCCCCACCATCACCATACACCTCTCAAAGTGAACAACATTTTTGCAGAACCTTGACTTTCCCTCCCATGAGCAAGAGGGGGCACAGGGGACGCATTCTTGGAGCCATCAGCAATTTGTACCAGGATCTGCCCAAGAAGGGAAATGACAGCAGAGCTGTTGCAAACCCCAAAGGCGCCTTATGGCCAAAGGCACCCAGTTGGTAAAACACAGTAATTGCCTGAACAATTTTCAGCCGCTCCATGCTGCAATTGATGACAGGAAATGAGGAGAGATTTTATACTTCCCTAAAGATGCGAGTCAGGGCATCCAAATGGCTGAAATGCAATTTGAAGAAGGGTGTTTGGCTAAGCTGACTAAATTCTTGTGTACAGTTTGAAAGCATGTCACTCACTCTAGAGATTTCTTTTTTGTCCAAAAGGGCCGATGCCCCTTATTTATTCCCATGTTGCCAACTCCTTGTACTAAATCCCTTCTGTGTGAAATACTCATGGTGGTTTCTGGTTTCCTGACAACTCTGACAAGTGGCACACAGAACACACCACCCACAGCAGGCCTATTTCATACAACGAGTTTGTTCTCTCTGGAGAGATCACAGTTCAATTGCTCTTCAGGTCTGATCTGGCTTGTGGCGAGTATCCTAGTCTAGTGACTGGGGGGACCAGCACTGCATAATTAAGCACTAATCTTGGGACCAGGAACACAACAGAGCATTTCATCAGTTAGCCAAGACAAATGCAAATGTCATGGGAAACTTTTCAAGTTGGTTTTAGGTGGAAAATGAAAAGCCCCCTTGCATTTGCCTTGTCTCTGTGTTTTTGAAAACAGCCACAGAGACATGAATGAAACACTGAGTTAAAAAATAATGATTGGACATAATTTATAGGTCACTGTAGAGAATCTGATTTTTGTGTTCTTTTGTGCACAGGGATTGATGAATCTTGTCTCACAGGTTTTCTGGGCATCATTACTTTATCTGAGGTGTTCGGCCTGCAGCATTAAGACTAATTGGCAACTATGTAAATCACGTGCAAGTTTTGCCAATCGAAGTCCAATTAAAGTTGACCACACTGTCTGATCACTGGTAGAACCAAACCAGTTATGGCACTGGGTCTGATTAAGCAAAACCTGTTTCCCTTTCTGCCTCTTGATCCAAGTCTATTTAAGTGGAGTCAATTCTCTTTCTTAAAGACAAAGTTATTTAACTTTCAAATCAGTATAATAAGGTTAAGTTTCAGACTCAGTTCTAAAGTGGGAAATCCCAAGGGTTGATGTTTATGTTTGTGCTGAAGATTTATCTTGCTTCAAAGTTGTTTTCAGCTCCAAGCATCCTTCTCTGTTCACTGCCCAGGCTCTGAGAAAAAGCCAAGGACAGAAAACAGGCCTCCTTGTTAAAGAATCCTGGTGTCATTTTCCTAATGCTGACTACCTATCAGTATGTGTGATTTTATAATTAAAGCTGTTTATTTGATCTTGGATAGGCAAATTGGCTTGGGAACTGAAGGGATGTTTTATGTCAAGATGCTCAAACTTTGCTTGGCAATTATCTCCAGAATATTTAGGAATGGTGACAGCCATCTCTCCATTCTGGAATATGTTTCTGGCATTGTCAGAGCTTCAGTCCCGAGAAGGGAGGGAGATGGACTCCTGTACAAGATGAGATAGCTAATAAAACTATAGAGTTGGGGTTTTTTGTATAAAAGAAAATCCATAAGTGACAAAATATCTCACCAAGTCATTTTTCCTCCCAATGTCTTGTGTTGTGTGTGTGCTTGGCACAGGCACAAATTAAGTTTACAGATTCTGTAAAGCAATTCATCCTGCTCTGAATCTAATGCCAGTAATTTTTCAAGGAAGTCAGCAAAATGCAGCCCAAGAAGGAAAAAACTGCCATAATTTTTTTAAACTCCATTGTTTTTATTCAATCATCTACTGAGCTGTGACTAAATCATTTGCTCTTCACATTTAATTTTTAATTTTGTAGTATTCTCTCCCCCCAAATGAGGTCAAATCCTAAATCCTTGTACCCTAACATCCCAGCTGTACATCCACAGAAGAGGTTTGTTTCAGTAAAAATGATTACTGGTGTCTATAATAGAATTGTAATAACTCAATACTGTTTTATAAATTTTTGATTCACTCTGCATTTTTTATTTGACAGCTTGCCAAGTTCCAGTTTTTATCTGATCATCTTTGCATCAATAATACATGAGGCTGAGATCTTCTGAAAAGAGGATACCTTTTTTCCCCCCTCACTGAATGCTTTGCTTTTGCCAGCAAAAATATTGATTTGGATTTAATAATCTGTAGTTCTTTTGGTTTGATCACACTTAGCAGGAGACCCCGAAAAACCATGGCCACATTTCCGCCAACATGGAATCAATTGCTCCTCTCTAATAAATGCAATCATTGAACACCTGATCCATACTATTGCTTGTTATGTGTAATTGATTAAAGGTTTGACACCGTTGGATTTCAATGGCCCCAGGTTTCCCAATTCAGATCCTCTCAACCAAAAAATGACAATCCACAAAGCTGATGCCACAGAAAGGTGATGTTCCTGATTATAATTTCTCATCGCCTCCATCAGCATACATTTTGTCACAATTCGCTCTAAATGATCACCTTGGTGTTGCTACTCTTACTCTGTTCTTGCTTCCAGCTGTTTATGTTAAAGACCATGATGTGAGTGCAGTCCACCCCATCACCTGCCTCCGGGGGTGTCATGAATAATCAGTGTTAGGAACCTGGAGGGTCCTCTAACTATACCTCTTCATCCATTGCCTCATTTCCCATCTGCAAGAAGCAAAACTAAGAGGATCTTTTAAAACATAGCACTCCTGTCTCAAATAAAAGATAAAATGCTGGTAAGAGAACCACTATTCTCTCATGATGCAATGAAATCAGAATCTCCAAGGTGTGATGTGGGCATCGGTATTTTTAAAAGCTTCCCAGGCTGTTTCGATGTGCAGTCAAGGCTGAGATGTGGGTTCTAACCTCAAACTGTGCCATTCTTACATAGTTGGGTACCAGCCTCATGGGTTGGTTAGAAATGCACAAAGCTACTGAATCAGGTTGCTGCTCCTGAACTCGTTCTGCTGAATCAGAATCTGTATATTAGCAAAATCTCCCCGGGGATTTGTAGGCAGATTAGAGTTTGAAAGCATTGGCCCAAACCACTACTCTAAGAAAATCGCCAATTTAGGCAAGGCAATTACTAAATAGATTGGGAACTTTCAGTGCTTTTAAAGGAAGTGGGGTGTAGCCATAGGCTCTATTGTCAGGCAGTCCTGGGTTTGTGCCCTGGTGTTCTGCAACCATCCCAGGCCCTGTAGGTTCATTGTCAGTTCAGGCAGCTTAAAAGGGAATATTGGAGCCCTTGGCATCATCCTCGCAGGTTTTCTAATAACACACAAGGAAACAAGCCAGCAGGGAGACAGCAACTTGGTTCCCTCTGAGAATTTCTATGTGCTCTTTTCTCTCATAGCTGTTCTCTGTTGCTCTCCGCTACACTGTCCTCTGCCACCGCCTTTATATCCTCAGGCTCGGGGGGCCCGCTTATGCACGCCCACACGGTATTCCAGCTGTACATCATCAGGCATGCATACCCCAAGCCCATGCTCCCCAGCGCCTCCTGCATTCAAGGCTGCAGGTGATAGCCACAGAGGCCAGAAGTGCAAAAGCCTGAGCATCTTCATTTACCCTACACCTGCTTACCCCAGTTACTAGCCACATCTCTAGGTGAGTAGCTAAGCTTCAGTTTGCTCATTTGGATAATTGCTTGCTACATAGGATTATTGTGAAAATTAAAAAAAAAAGACCGCATGTAAAGTGCCCAAGACAATGTCAGGTGCATTGCAAGCAAGCCATATATATTAGTAGTTAATACTAATATGAACAACAAAGCTGTACTCTTTGGAGACCTGCACAGTTATGCAGATGTCTAAATGCAGATATAATTATTTTCTTATTTATCCATTTACCCTTAAAAGCCAATTGAGTCTCTCATGGAAGTCAGCCCTAATGTCTACCTTGCACTTTGAGCTCACCCTTGATCCCACTCATCATTTACAGGGCGGGCAGCATGAAGGTTAATGGGCAACTTGAAAAGGGGTGCCGAGGCTAGCTCAGTCAGCACGCCTTTCCTAGCACAGGTGTCTGGGTGACTTCAGCTTAATTTTCCTTGGAAGCCACTGTCCTCCTGTGTAAAAGACCTCACAAAGCCAGCTTCCATGTGGGGCTAACTCTGTTCACCTAAATTTGGCCTGATTTGGAAAGCCTTCTTGGCTCTTTCCCACCAAATCCAAACAGGGACGGCAAATTTTATTAAAATGACGAGGGCCCATCCTGTTCTGTGCTCTGAACCATTGAAGGGAGCCAAAAATGTCCCCTGGTGTCCATAGAAACATTGTTCTTATTTTTCAGAATTAATCCAACTGAATTTGCAAGGCCGCATCCCCTCCATCAGAGCTGCAGACGGCCAGGACAAAGAGCTGTTTTGATGTTCCCAGCTGGGAACCCTGCCCTCAGCAAATACAGTTGATATAAATAAATGGTCTCTTGCCTGCCTACATTCATGCCCATCTGTTTGGAGGGCATGGTGCCCAATCAAAAGTTGCCTAGACGCTCACCAGGGGCACTGGTGCCAAGGAACGACAATTTCATGGCAGCCTGCCTGATGCTGAGAGTGCCATCTTTTCAGTGGTGGGTTCTCATCCTGGACCAGAATGGGAGTGCTGGCACTGTGTGTTTCCTTACTGTTGATCACACCTGTTGACAAGGCAGTGCCAAAGCAGAAGAGGGAGAGAAAGGAAACTGCTGTATAGGAGCATCTTTGATCTTCTAGCGCCTGGTGAGCCTATTAAGGCAGAATCTAATTAAGCAGAGAAATCTCTGCCCATGGATGTTCGGATAGGGCCTGATATTGGCTATTCAAACTTTACTTGGCTTGGTGGCCAAGGTAGAGGGCAGGTAGCTCCCAGCTGGCCACTGCGTCTCTATTTTACATAGGAGGTATAACAGGACACTGGTCTTTGATGACACCAGGAGCCAAGTAAACCAGGGGAAATGAATCATGCTCAGACCAGCCCACTATCCCCCTGTAGCTCCCAATTTTCCACCACCCACTGGCAACTATAAGACCCAATGCATACAAGTCAAAGGATATAAAACCAAGGAACTGACTTTATTTTGTATTGGCTGAGCTTGAAAAGGAAATGAAGTCATTCAGGGGAAAGTGTGATCTGGGGACATTTTCATGCTGCTAAGATGAGTAAACTCCCTATGAATTTGTTAAACACAATTGGAAATAAGTTCAAGTAGTCAGATCACTAGGTGAGCATGCAAGGGGCCAGGAGAGAATCCTCACAGCAAAAGCAGGGATATTACGATTCCCACGCTGTGGACCCCTTAGGACTAAAACCAGTATCCTCAGCCACAAATATTGTGGGTTTCAGGAATGAGTAATCTTTATTGATGAGGAGACAGGTATGCTGCCTGGTCCAGTGGAAGGAAAACAGGAGAAATTGAGAAATCGCTGACCTAAAGAATCAAAACAACATGCTTTGTTTACAGTTAAAAGGGCATTTGTAGTTCAGAATTTGGCTTTGATCCTCAATTTGCATGGCCCTTATTTAACTTTAAATATTCTCTCAATTCAACTTTGACTAATCTTTGTGGTCAGCCTTTCTTTGTGGTCGGACTAATCTTTGCACAATAGTTGACTAACCTTTGTGGTAATCTTGTGGCAGGACATCCATCAGGATGTCCATGTGCCAATCCCTGGAAACGAGAAGGATGTTACCTAACAGGGAACTTGCAGGTGTGAATTAAATGAAGCATCTCATGAGGCAGGAGATTATCCAGGTTATCAGAGTGGGCCTGATGGAATCAGGAGGGTCCTTGTCAGAGCAGAAGGCAGAATGAGGAGGGCTGCAGAGCCTTGCATTGTGTTTTGAAAATGGAAGAAGAGGCTAAGCCAAGGAGAACAAGGGGCCACCGGAAGCTGAAAATAGCAGGGAAACCAACTCTCTTCTCAGTTTCCAGAAGATACCAGTCCTGTAGACACCTCGGTTTCAGCCCAGTAGGACTGATTTTGGAGTGTTTATGATTCCTCCAGGATTGTAAGAGAATAAATATGTTTTGTTTGGAGACACTATGTTTGTGGTGGGAAACTAATGTAATCCTTACCCTTTGTGGCAGGCTCAGGGTGGCCCAAGATGGGAGCGTTCTGGCTGCACAGAGCTGGAAGCCATATTGACCAGTCTGGTAAAACCCACTCTTGGCGGTTGCACCTCACCCCACCCACCCCAACCCATATAGCCTCTTTTTTTTTTTTCCCTCTTGAATCCAAAGACCATAATAAAATCCAATATTTTTGTTTTCTCTTTATCGGCATTGTGCAACTCTACATCAGAAAAGAACAATTCCCCATCACAACTCAGGTCCTCTCCTTAAATGTTCAATATTTGGTCTACCATGCCAAACACCACCCCAAATAGCCTACATCCAGACAGTGCCAGTTCAATCTGCAAACACCCTGTTCCTAAAGGCAAGGAGCAGTTTTAGCATCACAATTCAGTTAGATTTGATTAATATTAATATGTGCCTACTGTGCGCATGCACTAGCATTACATATTTTACAACTGGAATATCTCCCCAAGCAAGAATGGGTTAAGCAAGAGGTGAGGGATGCATGCGCAATGTAGGGACACATGCACAATGTGAAATAGCTGCTATTGTCAGAAGTTTAATCCTTCACTTATTTCTCTCAACGACTAACCTGATGCTGTAGGGACTCTGCTGTCCCAGCATGTTAGCAGCCCTTCTGTAGACGAGTCCATCATTCCATCTCAGCAGATAGATTGTTTGCTGTTTGCCTGCCTGCAATGCTCTGATCTGCAGAAAACACACACCAGAATAAGAATCAGATTTTACCTGTGGTTAAATTATGTTTGGGCCAGATTGAATCTATTTTTTTTTTTTAATTTACAGTAGGTCTCGTTTTTATTCCTTCTCAGATGCAACCTAACACACACAAAGAGTATGTCTGCACAACAAGGATAAATAATAAATTTGGGTAAATTCATGGACTCCAAAGTGACAAAGATCCTACAAAAGGAAAAAATGCTAATTTAATGGCTTTGTTTTCCCTTCAAAGAAATTAAATATATTTAAACTTTACCTTTTCTTTCCAGAAAAAGTTTGAGAAATCTGGAATCTGTGAGTTCTTCTTTTAAAAAAGTCTCTATTGAGTACAATTAAAGATTTTTTTTCCAAGTTGGTTGAACTTTTCCATGTTTACTATCAACTAGTATATTTCAACATGCTTTTCCACTAATGGACATCCAGGGAAAATTACATCCATCACTTCTTAATCTAATACTGGGACCTTACACTGCCAGGGTGTTCTTTTAACAGTGAAAGCAAATAAAAATGTTTTTCTTAGCACAGTATCTTTTACCCAATATTATTTTCACTTTATAGCTTGCAATCTGACTTAGTAATAATTCAATTTTCTATTATGATGATAGCTTCAATATTTGAATGCCTATCAGTCTGAAATGAAAGGCTCTCAGTAGAATTTAATAGACCAGAGAAGAAAATAATCAAAATGCTGTTTATTCATTCACTATCAACAAACATTTATTGAGCATTTACTTGCTCTTTTCTCCTCCCTCCTTTGTTGTTTTCTTCATCTTTCTACCCTACACAATGGGTATTGCATTGAGGAACTGATAATTCAAAGATGAAAAAACAGAGCCCCATCCTTAAGAGCTTAGAGCTTGCTGAACAGTCACAGGTGATGAAATTGCTCTGTTATGGATGCCTAAAAGAGGTTCAGTGGGGTTCAGGAGGGAGAACTCTCTGTGTATGAGGACAGGAGAACAGGCTTCACAGGGGAGGTAATGCTTAAATGGAGCTTTGAGTAGGAGTTCAACAAGTGAACAGGGTTGACATGTATTAATGTTCAATTTATGTAACAAATCACAAAAATTTAGTGTTTTAAAAAACAAGTGTATCTCTCACAGTCTCTCTGGGTCAGGAGCCCAGGAATGGAATGGCTATGTTCTCTGCTCAAGGCTGTCCAAGGCTGTACAAGAGATATCAGATGAACTGCATTCTCATCTGGAGTCTTGAGTGGGGAAGAATCCATGTTCACGCTCATTCAGACTGTTGGCAGTTTTCATTTATTTCATGTCTTTGGTGAGACTGAGAGCCACATAATTTTACTGACTATTAGATGGAGGCCATCTTATAATTCCTAGATCTGCCCATATTTTGTTGTTATGTATTCTTCTCTAACATAGTTTCTCTCTACCTTAAACCAGCAAGGAACATTGCTAGTTTTGTCTACCAAGACAGAGTCTTAGGCCTCCCTGGTGGCGCAAGTGGTTAAGCACCGTACTATGAAGCAATCTGAAGCCTGAAGCCTCTGCAGCACGAGTTCAATCCCTGGCAGGCCGGCCAGGGAGCAACCCACATGGTGCAGTAGACCTCTGCTGTCTCGCCCGCTGCTCCCCTCAGCAGTGTATTTCAGTCAGTCTGCCTGTTCTGCTCCCCACGATGTCTTTGGTGAATTCTCCCCCGCCCCACACCTCTGGCCTGTACCCCAGCTCTTGTATGCATAAATAAATAAATCTTTATTTATTTCTTATATTATTATATTCTATAAGACTGAGTCTTATAGAATGTAACACAATCATGGGTGGATATCCATTCACCTTCAATATATCCTACTAAAATCATGGGTCTCATCGGCACCAAGGGGAGGGGTTTACTCAAAGGCCTAAACATGAGGAGGAGAAACTGGGGTGAGGGGAGGGATCACTTTAGGGTCTGTCTGCCACATGGAATAATATGGACTAACGAGATGAATGGGAGAAATAGATAAGAGAGCATGTAGGGAATGATGAATGGTTTCATATGTCACAATAGAATGCAGTTCTTACAGAAGAGGGACTCAACAGGCAGGTAATAATCACTGTTATATTGCTTACTTCTTATATGTACGTCTTTATGTATATACATACATATAGATATTTAATCTTTTAATCCTTACAAAAAAGTTCATGAAGTGGATATTATCACCATTAACAGACAAAAGAACTGAGTTTAGCAAAGTCAGGTCACTTCACCAAGATGATAGAGCTTATAAATGTTGGCGATGGATTCAAATTGTCTGAGTCTAGGTCCATAACCAGCCTGCCACACTGCTCTGTTAAGTATTGAGGTCTGCGGGGAGCTTGTGATGAAGGGTCTTGTTAAGGAATTTGAATTTATTCCAGGAGCAGTGAGGAATCACTGTAAGGGGTGGAGTCAGGGGCTTGAGTGTCATATGTCAGACTGCCATCCTATAAACAGTAAGGAGGAGGCATTGGGCCAGAGACTCTGGTGAAGGTGGGGGAAGGTGATTGACTAGAGGCATGTAGGGGAAGTGGGGTTGGGAAAAATGGAACAGATAAGAAATCTTTGGAAAATATATATGTTTTAACTCAGTTTGTGTGTGTTGCCATACAATGGGAAACTTGAGGAAGATGAACATGTTTTTAGCAACAGCCAGTTTCCTGGCCTGGATGATCTGGCATGTAATAGAGCATGAGACTCATTCATTAAGTTCCAGGTGACTGGAGGGCAGGGGCTACATTTCTCTTGTTCAGTGTGGTATCCAAGGGCCCACACAATGCTTTGCCTATAGTTAGAAGAGTAAACACTCACTCTGCTTGCTACATGCCAAACACTCCTCTAAGGACTTTGCTTATACTGACTTGTTTAATTCTTACAACATCTTTATGAGATTTGCGGTATTAGAGACATTTTATAAGAAACAACAGTGGTACAGTGTGGTTAAGTAACTTGCCCAAGTTTACAGAGTTTGTAGGTACAAGTCAGGACTTGCAACTCAGGGTCGCTACAGCCTCCACATGCTTAAATACCACACTACGTCACAAAACAACCCAAAAGTTACAAAATAGGCATTCAATGATATTTGTCAAATCTTGTTGTGTGCCCTCATAAAAACAGAATAAATAATTAAAATAGAATG
Organism: Talpa occidentalis; assembly: GCF_014898055.3. Classification (NCBI taxonomy): domain Eukaryota; kingdom Metazoa; phylum Chordata; class Mammalia; order Eulipotyphla; family Talpidae; genus Talpa; species Talpa occidentalis. The sequence goes on from NW_023601653.1 coordinate 15,433,212, forward strand.
TGACAAACCTGTCAATAACCTTAATGGGCTTGGAATATGTCTCCATTATCACATTAAGAAATTTGTTCTAAGGATGTGTTGAAATGTCTTTCTCTTCCACTACTGTTAGTCTTTCAAATATAAAGAGCTGGTTTCTATTCTAGATATTTCCACTGTGTCCTTTGCAATGTAGTCAATAACCATTCATGGCATTAATTACTTTCTTGAATATTGTTTTCATAATTTACACTTTTTTTTAGACAATAGATTTTTTTTTTTTTAAGATTGATTTATTTATTTATACAAGCACTGGGTACAGTCAGAAGCACGGGAGGGTGAGAGAATTCACCAGAGCCAGAGCAGGGAGCAGAGCAGGCAGAAGGACCGAAGTACACTGCTGAGGGGAGCAGCGGGCAGCAGGAGAGGTCTGCGCACCATGTGGGACCCTTCTCTGGTGGCCGGGGAGCAGCCGGGAATCGAACCGGCAGTGCAGAAGCTGCTGGCAGCTTCACAACCCAGCGCTCAACCGCTGCACCACCAGGGAGGCCCCATAATTTACACTTTTTAAACTGTGTTTACTACATTATTCAGTGCTGACATCTGTAAATCAGTTAGGGTGGTGGGTCCTGTTATTTCCTTTTTAATGGCTTGGCTATCAGGACAGAGGAGAATGACCAAATTGAGCCCCAAAATATAATTGAGAGCACGCATCACTTTTCTCTTTATAATGACTTTAATCTTGGCTGGAATAATGGGAACTAGTGTGACTGCCAAGCTCTAGGTTGAAATACTCAATTTAATGGCAGTGATTCCCGGTAATCATTTCTTTTGACAAGCACATCAGGAAAATAACAAGGACATGAGAGCATGAAGTACACTGAAAACTAAAAAGACAAAGGCAGATGTCATGACTGATATTATATCATCAATTAATTAATTAATTAATTAGATGACCGTCACAGAATATAGTCTAAAGAAGAGCTTAATTTATTGGACAAATAAAAAGCAAGGGAACAGACCATGACTGACATCCATATTCAACCCTCACATGTCCACTTCTGTCACTCTGACCTCTTACTCACTATCAATTCAAAATAAATTTAGGAAAATAACCCTTATCATCAGTGTGACTTTGAAATCATTCTACAGGCAAGATTAATCGTCTTTGTTTCTCCCGTAAAACTTCACCATTATCTTTTTCTTATCTATATCCATTGTCTCATTTTCTTCCATCATTTAAAGCATATTTTTATCCATTCTTTTCCTCCAAGATAGCACCTTAAGAAATAAGATAATGTATTTACCTTCTTTTTTCTTGTTTGCTTGCTCTATTGCTTCCAAGACCCTGTACTTTCCTTCCATGTAAATTGACATCACTTTCTTCTTCAAGAATTGGCTAAGAATCCCCTTTGGGGTAGGCTAATTTGTAAGATGACCCCCCCACCCCCAGCCTGACCCCTAACTCATAGTGTTCATGCCTTTATGTAATCCCCTCTCATTGAAAGTAGGTTGAAGCTAGTGATTTACCATGCATTGGCAAAAGTAATGGGATTATTAGTGTGGCTCAAATGATGGGGTGTCACTTCCATATAAAGTTAGAAACAATTGTGATAGACATCTCGCAAATAGATTCTTTTTTGTCTTCTATTTTTGTCTTCTATTTCAATGAAGCGAGCTGCCATGTCATACAGGTCCATGCAGCAAGGAACCAAGGGCAGTCTCCAGCCAACAGTGAAGAACTGATGCCCTCAGTTCAACAGTGCCCACAGAAATGAATTCTGCCAACGACCACAAGACTTTGAAAGTGACTCTTCCACCCAATAGAGTTTTCAGGTAAGATTGCATTCCTGGGCTAACACCCTGAATGCAGCTTTGAAAGGAATCTTGAAACAGAAGGTCCTGTTAAGCCAGGTTTGAATTCCTGGCCCAATGAAATGATATGATACGATATGTAGGATGTTTTAAGCTACTAAGTTTGGGAGTTATTTGTTATGCAGCCATAGATTACTAATACACCTCCTTTCCTGGCAGCTCCCCTATACCTTGTTTTATGCAGGCATCTGTAAAGCTCTGTTTTTCTATTTAGAACAGAGTTCTCATTATGTTTGTCTTTGTTTTCTCTTCTGCACTGAGCTCATTGATGGCAATGACTTGATTTATCTCCCAGCAATGCACCTGGCTCAACAATAATTGTGTGTTAAGTAATGAACATTAATTCAATAGCCCTCTTTGCTCCCACTGCTCTCCACCAATCACATGCAATTGGTGCCATTAAGGCAAAAGAAGATGGTTTGCCTCCAACCATCTCAGGTAACTGCTGTAACTCTTCCTGTGCCCTTGCTCTCTTATCAGTTTGAGTAGCATAGTCTGGCTAATGTGAGAAGAGCAGTTTTCAGATACACTGTGCGCTAGATATTGGGATCCAATGTATAAATGAGGAAATTAATATATTGCAGAGTTGTATAGCTGACAATTAGCAGAGTCAAAGTTAGTATCTAAATATATCTTATTTCCAACTCAATGCAAATCTCTAGTCACAGTTGTGCCATTCTGCATGACCATGGACATAGTTTCCCACCTCTAAGATAAACTGTCAAAATGAGAATAATAACAAAGAAATGCTAATTGAAAATATTTTTTGATGATAGGCATTCTAAGCCCTTTCAATGTATTTCTCATGAAATGCTTACAAAAACTACAACAGGCAGATGTTATTATCTCCATTTTACAGATGAAAAAACTAAGCCAAGAAAAAGATTAAATAACTTGCTCAAGGTCATCCCCCTTGAGCAAGAATTCAATGGAGTCTATAAATTAGCTTATTTTGAGGGGATGTGGTTCATCACAGGTAACTTTGATTTGCTCCTAAAGGGGAGAATGACAGACCATCACTCACCTGTATTTGAATCCTAGGTTTACAAGACGTTAATTTGGAGATCCATTTCTCTTTTGTTAATGAGCAGTTTTTCTCTGGAGAGAGGACCCTTTCTGTTGTGAATCCGCACTGCAATAGAGGAACTCTAATTAAGTCTATGCAAAGGACATAAAAGAGAGAAATAATGAGAAGCTGGAATTTAGAAAGACAAAACTCTGATAGCAACCTTGAACACAATTTGGTCATCATTTGTCCCTTCTTTTTAGCATCTGTGGCTCTGAGCAATGGAAAGATAGAAAACATAAGAAAATTTTTGGGAGAAGAAAGCTTAATTGGAAGATTTTCTCAATTGGGGCACAGGCCATTATGTTAACTCCCAATTTATTCATGAAGAATTTATAAACTTTATTTTATTTTTTTATCAGTTGCAATTGCCGCAGGGAGTCAAAGATTTACGCAGGCCTATGAAAAGGAGTATCTTGCTGCTCTGCCCACTACCTGCTCCCCGCCCTCAGGCCCCCCACCCCCCGCCCCCAGGGCTACATCTTTAAAAACCTTTCAGCCGATTCTCTTGATATTTACCTACATATCTCCAAATAACCTGCTCAAACTACTACCACTTGATTATTTCAGTTTAGGCATTGTTCAGGAGAAGGGTTTGTCACTGGCATTTTATATGTCAAGTTAACATTTCCTTTCAGACATTTCCTCAGAATAAAAAAAAAAGGGTAATAGTTCCCATACACACTAGGTGCATACATATTTATTCAAAGGACCTTGAGATAGGGAGAGAGAAGAGCTATTGCAGTAAACATGGTAGGGGAAATATTCGTCATTACTTTGAAATGCAACATGCAAACTAAAGCAGGTTAGAGATGTCCTTAAAATTTAATATATTAGCAAAATGAAAGTTTTTAAAAAGCATCCAGTATTAGTTTGGGTGGTATAAGTTAAGAACCACATGCTTCTAGGTTCTCCTTTTGAAAATCAGTATGACAATAGATATTAAGAGCCATGAAAATGGTCATAACATTCCAGGAATACTCTACTTCTGTTAATTTATCCTAAGGAATAATGCAAGCAAAGGAAAAAAAACCTATAAATACACCCACATGTTCCTTGTACTTTTAACTATGAAAGAGAAAGAGTGATATGTGAGAACAGAGACAGAGACAGAGTTAAATACAGTGTTTCTTACGTTCGATGGATTTTTATTATTATCATTATCTCATTCAAAGTGAGCAATAAGAGAAACATTCATGATGTTCTGTTTACTGAACATAATTAAACAAACAATGGGATGGATTCTCCTATTTTAACTGTCGATAAACAGGAGCAGTGGCTACCATTGGAGAGACGTGGGATTTAGAAAAGGATGAACTGATTTGAAGTCTGTGTCTTTCATTTGCAAGTGTGAATGCTTGAGTTTTTAAAATAAAACACTTCTCTGTGTTTGGATTATTGCATCTATAAAGTAGAAGAAAATATCAATCTTTTAGTATTGATATTAATACTAGAGAAAAATACATACATATATATGCAATTAACAGCTAATATAGTACCCAACATATTCTAGTATGGCCCTAATAGATGTTTACTAGTATTGCTTACATATGGACCAAAAGCAGAAGGCAATATTGAGGAGGTGGGGAGCAATGTTACGGAGATGGACTTATGGCCTCTTAAAAATTTTATATATACGTAGTTTTATATAAACTTGGTTATTTATATACAGTATATGAATATATGTGTGTTATAGTATATTTATACACAGTAATTAAAATTTTGTATAATTTCAATCATTATGACATCGCTTGCTCTCTCTCTCTCTATATATATATATATTATTTGCTATATTATGAGTTTGCGTGCATATTAATTCAGTGAAATCACACAGAGTGGCTTTGTCAGTAGGGAGGTCCATGTTTCTGCAGGTGCCATAATGTAATAAGCCCAGAGTGAAGAGAAGGCAGGGTGGGGAGCCTTGGTCTGCTTACACCTCTGTTCTCTTTTGATTGCCCTTGGCTTTCCCAGCTCTTTGTTCTCCTGTGGGCAATTGCTCCTGGAACTGGTGCATTCCTGCTAAATGGCATTTTAACCCTGGTATTCCCACCACTCTATGCTATTTCCTTAACTGACATTTGCATGGCAGATGGCGCAAATGGCCTAGCAAATATATACTGGGTCACTGTTAAAAAACTGCCAGACTGATGGCTTTGTTGGCTGTGTGCCTCCAAGCAGACACACGACTGGAGATTGCATAGAGGCTCAATTTTCCAGACCAACTTGTGGGCTTTCTGTGCCTCCCTTGCTCTGGGCAATCAGTAGAACAGGTGAAGATGGGGCTAGTCTGATTGGCTTCACTTTTAAATAGACATTGACGTGGGCAGATGGATTGGCACACAATGTAATGGACTGGGAGCTAAATCTTTCTACTTCTAATCCTGCCTGCATCAGATTTGCTCAGGGATGGAAGCCAAAATATTAACCTGTTCATTTCCAGAGTGCTCCATAGGACAATATTCAATTTCTCTCAAGGAGTGTCATGAAGGTTGATTTGGAAAGATAGCCCAACATTTTATCTAGGTGGTTGAAGAAGTCTTGTTGACTTAATACAGCTTAATCCCCATCTCCTCCTGGGGAAGATCAAAACATAGACTTGACTTTACTCTTCTTGGTCCCTTAGGAGTTTCTTCTCTATAGCACAAATAATTCTGTGCTTTCGATCTTCTCAACTAGACAGTAAACTCCTTGGTATGAGACACCAAATTCCATACATATTTTTCTTCCTTTTTCCAGTTAGTGGGATCTTTTGCCAAAGCTACTGATCAGTGCCTGGTAAATGTTCATAGAACAAGTACTGCTGGTCTGATTTTGTAATGCAGAAACGGTCAGTCCTGCTCTTAAAGGGGGTCCAGCCTTACCTTTTGTGAATTTGTGGTGATAGCTCTATCAAAGTTGAGGTATTATTATCTCAATAGAGAGGATGGAAAATGATGGGATAGATAGGTAAGATTTTACCTGGACCATTCCCTGCTCTACATCTACTAAGCCACATTCCTCATATCCATGACCCTGGAATGTCCTATACAAATGGCCCTGAGTCCACTTCCAGAACTTTCATGGGCCTCTTTCAAGGGAAGACCTTCTTTTCTGTTCTCCCTAAGGAAGACTACACAGCTAGTCTTTGCTTCTTTGGCTTGGAGGGTATGTGCTGTATAGTTTTTTGCAGGGAGAAGCAAGAGGTAGAACCGGAGCTTGAGAATGTGAGCTGGGTGAACCCAAGAGTGCATGCTGGCCCTCACTGTGCAAGATGGGGTTGGGACTGAAAGTTGACATCTTAAAGGGAAGGGAAGGTGGGTGAATAGGAAAGCTGGGCACTGATGTTCCCTGTATTGCCATGGGTGGCCTAATACAAGATGATCCAGGAGTTCTATTTGAACTTGGCTTTCCATTTTCCAGACTACACAGAACTATATGACAAAGTATAGTTGTCAAAGTAGAGAGAGTGAATGTGCTTTATTTCACATGTGTTAGCTTGATTTATAAGTTTTACATCTGTGGACACAGGGTAGGGGGCTACCATACACACGCTCACCCTTGAGTCATGCAAATTTTAAGGACAGGTTGAGGTCAATGAGTTCAATGTGAAAAATAGTGTTGGGATAAGAAGATAATGTCAATCTCTATAACTTTTCAATTTATTTAAACTTCCCATACATAGGCACCTTTGAATGTAGTAAATGATAGAAAAGAAGGTAACAAAATCTCTACTCTAAGCTTGTCTTACAAGGGATACTGTCTGCATTTAAACTAGAAACCACATTAAGTCAATCCAATATTGGGGTGGCAGCTAAGTTAGGGAAGAATCTGAATTACAGAATAGTTTGAAAAACAACCTATAATCAAGAAGACTGATGATGAACTAAGTATTGCTAAGTTGAAGTCCTATGGGTCTCCTTCAGTAAAAAGATAATTAGCTCATTAATGGCTCTGAGTGAAATGAAATGAAAGCACTTGAAAATAATATTTTCTAAAAGTGCCTGAACATTTTTCTCGTGTGCTTGTACACAGCTGATTGGTTGAGGTCATGCTATCACTGCCATTTTGTTTTCTAAGATAAGGTGAACTTCTGCCTTGTTCAAGCAAGAATAACGACCGATTCCAAAACAAGCAGGCCCAACTGGCAAGGTTTAAAGGTCTTGATGAATGTTTGTGAACAAGACAATGTAGGTAAGATTCTAGATTCAATGTGAAGTGTCCAATCTTCCCTCTGGGATACCTTTCAGAGAGAACAATCATCAAGATAATGATTATTACAATTTATGGAAACATTTTATTGTTCTTTTCCAAATGATTAAAAAAAAATCCCACTATAAGCAGGAAGAAATTAAATTCAGAGGGAAAACAAGAACTTTATAGGCCATCTGCTCCGACTTTCAAATTTAAATTTTATACATAAGAGCACATTAGCTGTGGGGGAAAAAATGTGATCACATTTTGTGGCCGCCTGAGCAATGAAGAAATGTCCCTCTTCGGGCCTTCTGCATGGAAATAAAAGGAGCTGTTTTGGTGAAGAAAATGAAATGGCTTCGGTTAGGGGGAAATTTGCTATTCACCATTTTATATTTATGGAGTGCTGAACTTAACACCCTCATCCTTTATAAAATATGAAGTAAGGGACCACACTTAGGGGGTCCACAGGTGCCCTTATACAAACTGCATTCCAGAGCACCTCACAAGGAGGAAACTGAGCCCCTGGCAGCGGGTGAGTGGGATGAGTCTGTGGCTGCATGGGTGGATTCACGGCAACAGAGGGCCACAGACACATGAAGGAGAAGCTGCTCCTCTGTACCCCTCCCCTGAGCCCAGGAGATGAGCCCCAACTTATCGTCTGGCTCTATACGCATGTGCCTTCAGGAATCTGCTTTCTCATGAGGGGACGGAATGGTGGATGAAGCTGCCAGCAAGAGTCAGAGATCACACAGCCGAGGACAACGGGTGACCGCAGCGCTGCACACTCTGGTCGCTGGCACCCTGCCAGCCGTGGCTGGTGGCCTCCTCCTGCCTGGGACCAGTCAGGCGGTGTTTGATTAGGTCAGGCTGCTCCTGCTGCCTCCAGCCTACCTGTCTGACGTGCATGACAGGGGGAAGGGAGGTCACGGTGAGCACCGGGACAATTAGTGTGTGAACTGTTGTTTTTTCCACTGCCTGCCGCCCTCTCCGAGCTGGGGAGAAAGCTCCATCTTTATTTGGTCAAATGAAACTGGGCAAACGACCAAAGTCTCTTCCCCTCAAGCCCCATTGTTTGGTGGTGAAAAGATAAAGGAGGCACAAGAAAAGTCCAGACTGATGGAATGGAGGCTGGCCCGGTGGGGGCTTTTACAGTCAGCTGAGTTGACATCTTAAAGCAGCTAGTTTAGGGAAGGATGGGGAATCACCTTTAAAAAATACTAATTAAGGAAAACCAGTTAAAGGGAAAAGTGTGAAGTGAGGGTCATGAAAAACAAATTAAATTAATTTGGTTTGGTGCTATTTTAGAAAAGCCTAGCAAAGTTTAAATTAACCCGGTGATAAATGGATGATGGGAACACAAAACTCAATACAGCGGTAAGCACTGAAAATCAAATTTCATTCAATCAGGAGATGCTAAAGGCAAAATGGCACAGCAGTTCAGAGCCTTCAGTAGTCAGACCATCTGTACCTGGATTTTAGGTCTTCGGTCTTAGTCTGTGTGACTTTGAAAATATTAATTACCCTCTCTGTGCTTCCATTCTTTAATCTGTAAAATGCAGCTTGTAATATCAATAGTACAATACTATCAATAGTACGAGTATCCCTGTTGCTTGAAATTTCACTTTTTATGAAAGACATCAGTGCTTCTCACTAACCAAAAGAAATCTGAAGAGGATTTTCACTGTTACCATAAAAAAAAAGAAAGCAAAACAGTGTTCAGTGTTTGCATTGCTGCAGCAACCCAAGCAGTAAGAGGGGCCTTGTCAAGCCCATCCCCCCAAAACTGCTTTATTCAGGCTGTGCATTTTTCATATCTTTTCTGCTTTTACTATATATTAGCACTATTTTTAACTTTGTGTGTTATTTGCTGCATTACTTTTGGGGCCTGGGACCTATGCAAGTGACTAGGTTCTGTCCTCTGTAAAGTGGAAATGGTGACATCTGTGCTAGAACATTCCTGTAAGCCCAGTGCTTATGCATACTACCCACTGCTGCTCTGCTAAACCCTTTTCAGAGGCTGTTTCCGTTAGCTTTCACTATGACCCTGAAAGGTAAAATAAAATTAGAATCCTCATTTTATAGATAGGGAGTATATGCGGGATGGTGGGGCAGAGTGGGAGAAGCTTAAGTCATTGTGATTTGCTCATGGTCACAGAGTCAGGAGATGATAATGACGGGTTTCAAACCCAAGCTTGTGACCTGCAGGCTATGCTCTTCATCACTGGGCAGTGATACTCAGAGCACGCATTTAATGGGAGGCCACCAACGTTAAGGTCTTTGGTAATGTTGATAATACTCTATTCCCATTTCCTTGTGGCTCTCTTCTCAATCCCCCAGCTTCCTAGGAGGCTGTGTAATTCAAGAGCAACTCCTGTTTTTTTTCCCCCTTATCACTCTACAGGTGTTTCTTAAAAAATGGACTCTACTCCATTCAGTGTCTCACCTCAGAAAAGTGAACCAAACTGACATGGCTCCTGAATCCCTGGAACAGGTAATTGGGAAGATGTCCATTAAACAAAAAGTGCCAATTGATTAATTAATTACAAGTATGATAAAGGGGAAGTTGAGTGCTAGGAAAGCTGATAACAGGGAGTTTTAACTTTGTCGAGGGTAGAGGGGTAGGAAAGGCTCTGGGGTCAGAATTCTTTTCCCCTTTTCCTGTAAACCTACAGAGAGCAATGCCAGTATTTTTCTAAGGAGACTCAGAACAGGATTAGCAGAGCTATTTTTGTATTAAATTTCATATGTATGTAGCAAAACAGCCATGGAGTCTGGAAATCATATGACAGACCATTAGGGAAACTGAATTAATGAAGTAGGTTAAATACGAAAAGATGACAAAGTTTCTTAGCAGCTTTCCCTGCAGGGGTTTCCTTCTGCTTTGGAAACACCTTTCCTCCTGCCATTCATGTGAAATCCCATCCAGTCTGTTCCATAGCTGCCCCCGTCTGACAGGTTTAGGGACTGGTGAAAAATAGTCCACTTTATCCATTAGACCTTTTGCCTTAGGCTGTTCCCAAATTCTTGACTGTTCCTTCAAAACAAAGGTTTTATACCCTTGGGCTTTCTACCAAGATACCACTATGCCATGTATGGTCCTAGATTTGTTTTTCAAATTCACATTTACTTAAGATGTTAAAATATTTAATCCAGAGAGACTAGTTGTTTTTTTATAAGATATGGTATCTCTGCATATTATGTTTCCGCTTAAAGATGTAGAAAAGGATTTGTAAAGTATTTAGGCTAGGGACCATAGCACAGCCTAATTTATAACATGTTATAAATAATAATGAAGCAGTTTTCTAATTAGAAGCTGTTTCCTCAAATAAAGACATACCACAGTAGTTTATTCCTGTAGTCTTAAAAAAAATCAATTCATCAGCATATCTGAATCTATATACCAAATTGGCAGAAAATCAAGGTATTAATTTTATATGGGAGAGGAAACCCCTAAAGACTTCCATTTAAATATCTACATCTTGGATTCATTTCAGGCTCTGATTTAAAACTAGGGGTTCGATAGTTTACTGCAGATTATCAGGCAGAATCCAGAGAATTAGATGAGACATTTTCTGACTTGTATTATCTCCTTGATGAACCAAAGACTTGCTTTCAGATTCATTTTCAGTATGATTTCCCTGTTGGCTATGTCCTAGATGCCATGGTGAGAAACTGGCAGGAAAACCCCAGGGAAGAGGTCAGAAAGGATGCTATCAGAGAGAGAAATGCCAGGAGACAAGCACTGAAAATTGAAAACAATGAGAGAGAAAGAGAGAGAGAGAGAGAGGGAGAGAGAGAGAGAGAGAGAAAGAGAACATTTTTCAGGGAACACAATATAAGATATAATAGACGGAGTGTGCTGCCAACATCATCATATGATCATTTTGGTCCTTTTATTTAAAACCTCTTTAAGTCTTCACTTGTAATTAATAAGAACTGCTATTTAAAAAATTTCAGAAGGCCTTCTGTCTAGTGTTGAAACATAAAAACAAATAATGGCCTTTCATCAAGTCCAAAAGGAAAAAACATCACATTTTATGCATACAGTTTGGAATCAAAGCCCCTTTTAAGTTTCTTGGAACTGAGCATAAATAGAGGCTATGTCTGGTGCCCCCAAATAATCAAATAGTGGGTAAAAATGATAATGCACCCTACCATTCAAGCACCTGGACCACATCTTTAAAAGTGGTTCAAGTAAGTGCTATTAAATGAGTCCCAAGAATGCAAGCATTGGAATTTGTGAAGTAGGGGCTGTTTTCCTGTATGGAAGCAACTGCTGATCCATCAGTAATAGAGAAACTCCTTTGTTAAAATAATATTATTTTTAAGAGGGTAATGTGGCTTTGTAGCACCATATGTGATTTAGGGGTATAGGTTCACACCTCTTCAGACTATATTACCACGCGGCACCCAACACCAAAGCATCCAACAATTGCTTTCCCAACAGGACAACCGCAGGCCAGGTGCTGGCCACCTGCCCTCCCTAACCCAGCGTGCCTCAGGATTGATGCTGTTGGTTATGAATTTCCCTCTAAAGGGGAATTCATACTCCTCCCCTTACTTTCCAAGTAGAGGAAACATTAATCATAAGCATCAATGCTAGTACTCAGTTGAGTAACTTACTTACTATAGTTTTTATTTTATTATATTTTATATATTTTTTTACATCATTTTTCATTTTCGCACAATGCATGCATTTTCATCTTGGTTATAGTCCCTAGAGTTGTAATGGCGAAAACTTATCCTGGGAGGAAGAAATTAGCTTGGAATATGGCGATACAGGTGGCTGAATTTTCCCCAGGAAGGCCAATTGAGATGCGTAACCTGAAGCATGTAGTCAACATGGAGCAGAAAGTCTGCTGAAACTTAATAAGTTTTCCTACTGAAGTACATTTGGGAGGTGGGGGAAGCTCAAAGAGCAATAAATGCCATGTTAAGACTGGGGAAGCATCCTTAGAGGCAATGGTTTTTAGACAGAAAGCAGAAAGGGGTATATATACAGCTGGTATTTACATGAATTCCTCCAACTGATGCCTGAGACTTTGAAAGACAAACCAAGATTTAGGAGGTAACAGCTGTCTGTGCAGATGTTGTCAACAAACAGGATTTAGAATTCTGATCTGTTTTGAAAAAACCTATACCAACAATTTTTACCTAGGGACCCCAGAAAGAGGGCCTCTAACTGACCTCTAAATGCTGATGCAGTCAAGACTTTCCCCTGAGATTCCTTTTTTATCTATCTTATTTTCCCTCCATGAATTCACCTAGCCCCAACTATGTAAATGCAATCTATGCTGATTTAATGTTTGTAAAGTGCTGAGAACCTTGCCTAATTCATAGTAAATGCCATAGAAGTGTCAGCTCTCTTTATTTATTGTAGCTAATTGCCTAATAACTATCTCCACTTGACTGTTTGCTAGGTATTCCAAATTCAGTCCAAAAAGGAATAAGCAGGGTTTACTGTTCCCCCAAACTAATCTTCCTAGTGCTGTTTTCCCATCTCTGTAATAGCAGCTTGACCTAGTGACCCAGGCCAAAGCTTGGGAATCATTGTTGATTCCTCCTTTTCTCTTGCTCTTCACTTCTAATTCATCAGCAAGTCACTCTGTTCAAAGCTCTGAAATAGAAAACAAATCCATCCACTTTTCTCCATCTTCACTGCCACTTATCTTGTCTAAGCCTCCCGCATCTCTGGCCCGGAGGACTGCAGTAGGCTTTTACTTGTTTCTTTTGCATCCATTCTTCTATTATCATCCTTTCTTCAGCATCCATAAGCAGAAAGATCTCTTTAAAATGTGAATAGGGGTCAGGGTTACGATTCACCAATGACTTACCAGTGCATGTAGCATACAATCAAACCCTTTCTGTTTTAGTTCATTTGTGCTCCTGTACAAAACACTCATAAGCGAGGGGTGGGGGGAATGGGGGGGTAGGGGGGTGGGGGGGTGCAGGGGCTTACACAATAAATATTATTTCTCACATTTCTGGATGCTGGAGCATCCACGAGCAAGGTGGTGGCAGATGTGGTGTCTGGTCAGAGCCCACTTCCTGGTTCATAGAAGGATGTCTTCTTGTGTCCTCATTTAATGGAGGGGCAAGGAAGATCCCTGTAGTCTCCTTATAAAGGCACTAATCCATTTCATGAGGGTGAAACCCTCCCTACCTAAACACTGGGGTGGGGGGGCTTAAGATTTCAACATAGGAGGGTACAAATATTTGTCTATAGCATTTTGCCAAGAAAAGGTTTCTTCTCAAAATTCAGGTTGCAGCTCAAGTGTTGCAGGTTTTCCCTGACCCCTGAACTTACTCTAAATGAACCCCCAACCCCTTTACTCCACAGTAGTCCTATCTCTGTACTCATCACCTTCTATGCTGGTCACTTCTCATTTGCATCTCAACTCTCCCTACTGTTAGTGCAAACTCTAGGAGGGCAGGGCTTTTTCTAGGCATTTCAGATGCTTAGAACAATTTTGGAACATAAAATGGCTCAATGAATACAAATGAATAGAAAATTATCCAGAAGCCAACTGACCTAATCACTGGGCAGGGGAATAAAATCTTAAATTTTGTGAGGGTGGAACAGTAAAGCCTGGTGATTGACTTAGGAAAAAATGGAGTCTGTAAACAATATATGTAACCTCTGTATGCTCCCATTTAAAGTCAGCCTCCTGGGCCTCCCCGGTGACGCAGAGGTTGAGCGCTGGGCTGCGAAGCTGCCCGCAGCCTCTGCAGCGCTGGTTGGATCTCCAGCCACCGGGTGAGGGTCCCACATGGTGCACAGACCTCTCCTGCCACCCGCTGCTCCCCTCAGCAGTGTACTTCATCAGTCTGTCTGTTCTGCTCCCCGCCCTGGCTCTGGTGAATTCTCTCACCCTCCCACGCTTCTGACTGTACCCAGTGCTTGTATAAATAAATAAATCTTTAAAGTCAGCCTTCTCACCTGCGCATATACTACTACTCTCTTTACCTACTGAAGCAGACATTCCAGAAATTTCTCTTTTCCCCTCCAAAAATCATATTTTTGAGCTTTCCTAGATTATTCCAGTAAAGATGTGATTTTTATGATTAGTCCTTTCTTTAAAAACATCAAAAACAAAAACAAAAAAACCACTAAGCCCAAAGTGAATCCTTATCTCTTTCTCTGCTCTTCTTTTACCCCAAAGGGGTGTCTATTGTCTCTTCAGTTCACTTTGGATCTCTGTGGATCAGGCTTCCATAGCCACACTTACCAAAGCTACTGTTTAAGGGCCACCCATGACCCCCACATAATTAGTCTGTTGTCCTTTGCTAACTTTTCTTATCAGTAATTCTTGACCATTGTGTCCTCCTAGCTTGATTTTCAGCTTGGCTTCCCATACCCCCCTCTCCTGGCTACTTCTTTTTGTACTTTCCTGACTTCTTCTCAATTCTCTTTGCTGGCTTCTCCTCATTGCCCTCAACTCTAAGTATTCGAGAGACCCAGGAATCAGAGTTTGTGTATTTTCTTTTTCTGTCTTCATTTACTTTCCTTGTGACTTCACGGAATTTCATGGTCTAAACTTCCCTATGTGCTTATCACAACCTGGTTTCTAACCCCAGCCTGGACATTCCCCAAGCCTTGCCTAGAACCTTCTCTTCTTGGATATATAACAAGCCTCTCAGACTTAAAAGGTCCAAAGTTAAACTCCTCATTTGTGTCACTCAAATATACTACTCCTATGTTGTCTCCAGCCAGAAAGTGGTGACTCTTCAACCAGAAAGTGATGCAGAGGAGGAAACAAAACCTTGCAACCATGGATCTATCATAGAATATTCTGATTCTTGCAGGCCCTCCCTTTTACAATGTACCCAGAATATAACCACACTGGCCACTTTCCTGGTAGACGCATCATCTTTTGTCTGGGTTATTTCAATGTCTTCCAAATTGTTTTTCCTGTTTCCTTCTTGTCCTATTAGAATCTATTTTTAACATGGCAGTCAGAATGATTCTTTTAAAACCTAAGTCAGCTAAAGTCCTTACTCTGCTCAAACCAGTACCTGATTTCATAGTCAGTGTACAAACTAAATCCCCAGTGGATTGTAGCATTCTTGAATCATTATACAGTTTTTCCAGTACTGCTGGGCACATCATAGTGCTTAATAAATATTTTCTAAATCATTAATTAAAAAAATAGACTTCTTAGGAAGGGGGCAGAGTAATACTACATGTCCATAGTATCTTAAATTCGGTCAGCAACTCCCAGTAAGGGTACATCACATACAACTTCTGGGTGACTGAACCTCTTCTTTGTGGTCTTTGACCCATCATCTGAACTCATCTCCTAGTTCTCTTCTATTCATTTATTCCAGCCCATAAACTCTGTACTTCTTACTGTTTGGTTAACACATCAGGAAAATTTATGTTTTAGGATTTTAATTTGTTGCTTTTTTGCCTTAACCCTTTAACCCAAATATGTGCATGGTTTTCTCCTTCACTACCTTCAAGACTTTGCAAGCACCCCCCCCCTGTTTTTTCCCCCTCCCAGCAACTCCTCTCCTGGCCATCAAGCTCATGCCAGCTCCTTTTCCCTAAAATATTTATCTCCATACATCTGGACGCTATCTAATACTATAATTTTATATTTTTATTTGATTAAATATAAATTCCTTAAGGGATATTTCTGTTTGTTTTTTTTGCTGGATTGTCAACACTTTCATTGAACTTGGCACATCAGAGGCTCTCAGCAGATATGTGTTGAATGGATGAATGAGGTACTGAATAAATGAACTCTGATGTTAAGGAACTGAAACCTCAGTTGGATAAAGTTCAAAAATCAGACAACTCAAATATTAAAAATGACTCTCTTTTTTGCAACATAAATAAAGATGAATTATTTGTCATGGTTTAGAGAATTTGTAAGTCAGATTACTAAACTGCTGTTGACTACTGTGACTATGGATATTAAAAACAGTTGTTCCAATTTTCGAAACATACTAAAACATAGATTCAACAAACCTAAAATGAGATTTTAGAATTGATCATTATAGTTCATGTTTGTCTGCTGGAGGAGGTTCACCACAAAGTCCAAATGGAGTATACTAAGAACTATTGCAACATATTAAGTTGTGTTGGCTTATTTAATTTCTTATTTACCAGAGAATGAGAATACCAAAGAAATGCAATATATGGTCTTTACATTTTAGCAAGTCACTGACCAAAAATCTCCCATTATTTTCTTGTGGGGAATACCAAGTTATACCTAATATTATGACATAGATTTTAATTTGCTTGACAATTAAAGTGGCTGTTCTAAGCCTAAATAGAAATTCCACTCACAAAGTTTTAATCAGGTCTCCATGTTGTGGTAAGACTTCTCCATTCTCCCCTTTTCTCCTTCAAGTAGTGATGAGCAGTACCCTGGGCTTTCTTACTGGTCTTAATCAACACATTTATCAATGCCTTCATTAATACTTAATTTTCAGATGTAACTTTCTTGGGACAACAGAATCTGGATCCTGTGCAATCTAGATTGCTCTGAATAACAAGTTGCCCCTAGTGGGTTTGAGTAGATGGGGTTCTGTTGAGTTTAAACAGTTGCCTGCCCCTACAATAGATCAAATAGACGTAGCTTAGTGGCAGCCCATGTAAAAAAGATTAGAGCCTTGATTAGGTAAGATGGAGGTGAAGTTGCTACCAAAAGTAGGCCCATGGATGGTAGTTCAGGCTGCTGGGGCCATTATGCTCCATGTAAAATGCTCTGCTTTTCTCTTAATTTTTTTCTTTGCTTGTGTGGGAAAAATGGTTCAGTTTTATGAATCAAAAGTGTGAAAAGAAGACCAAGGGAAAGTGATGTCCTTTTTAAAACTTATTTTTAATTTACATGTAGCTAAATTCCTTTTTTTTGGAGTGTACACTCCTCAGTTTTAACACGTGCATAGATATTTTTGCAACCATCCCTCTTGGCTACCAGGCCAAGAGCTTCCATTGGAAATTCCTCATTGTGGTTCCACTTGGGGGTCTGCTCCAGAGTCCAAAACAATGTACATGAGAGGCACAAACAAACAAACATATATACATGACAACAACAATAATACCTTTAGGTTGTTTTGGAGTCTTGAGCTCCCTATCCAGTCTTCCTATGCTTGTGCAATTTTCAGAGTCCTTTGAGAGTTGCTTTGATTATTTTGCCTAAACATTTAATTATAGGTGAGAGGGATAGAGTGGGGTATGATTACTCCATTTTAACCAGAATTGAATCTTATGATTTCTTCTTAAACATATGGAATGACAGGGAGACTCTCCACTTCTATTCACATCTTATTGGTGAGAACTTAATTCCAGTGCCATACCTAGCTGCAAGGGAGGCTTGAAAAGTGCATCCTCCAGCTTAAAGTAATGGAACAAAAATAATTTTACTAAAGGGAAAGAAGAGAAGATTTTAGAGAACCTGGAAAATTTGCCACAGTATTGATAATGAAGAATATATTCAGGAGAACTTTGTTAAAATTTTCACAAGTTGAAGGACTGACTTGAAAAAGATTGATTAATTTTCCTCATTAGTTTAACAGATCAATGAGGTGGAAGGTTCATAGAATCATGTATGTAATATAAATAGGACTTCTTTAATAATCTGTGGTCACATGTATACAATGGGCTACCTTGAGAGATGGTGGGCTTTGCATTATTGCAGATGCTCAAGCTTCATTGGATGATGATATAGCAAGGTTATTTGTAGGAGGAATCCAAACACTGGGAGGGGTGGATGTTTGAAATTGATCTTTAAGACCTTTTCCAGATTGTAGGGTTATATAATCTATAGGGTTTTATAATATCTCTGTCTAACTGTGCTTATATGTTTTAGAAACTGGAATATTAAATCTCAAATACTCCTAGTTAAATTTAAAACTACATGTATTTTTTCATATAACAAGCATCTATTCTATCTGATAATTTCTGTATATTTGAATCTCATAAAAAAATGGCCAACTGGAAAGATAATCCAGCAAGTTTCAAAAATCATGAATCCCTGACTAAAAAATTCTCATTGAGTAATGACAACTTTTCCATTCCAAATGATAATTAAATTTGTAATTTTTTTTATAGCACAAAAATGAAACCTTCTAGCTTCCCATCTCCCTTCCCCCTCCATTGCTGCATTCATTGTCAGCCATCTTCTCACAGTTATCCACTAGCTCTTTACAATTTAAGCCACAGAAACTAAATTCCTGTTAGAATGTGTTCAGGTCTTTGTCTGGATACTTCTTTCTGGAATACAGAGAAAGACACAGAAACACTCCTGTCTAGTGATGCAACATAGAGTTCCATGTGCTGGCCTGGTATCTTTCATAGTTGTTTCTGCCAATGGCTCTTACATATTTCTCAGTCTCCACAACTGGAAGCACATGGTGGGTGTTCAATAGAGACACACTGATTGATTCTCTTTTCATCTCTTACTTTGGAAGCTGCTGAGAGAAAACCAGATTGGTCTCACAAAAAAAGTCACATAGCCCTGAAGGGCACTGCTTTGATCCTCAAATATTTACTGAGTATGTGAGATATAAAGACAAAACAAACAAGATCCTTGCTATCAATGTTCAAATAGTCTAGTTGGATAGATAAAATATGGGAAATTAGCTGTAATAAAAGAAAAGTTGTGGGTGTGATAAATGTTCTAAATAGAAGATTAGGATCTTAGCTTTGAAGGGACTGGAGATTGGTGAATTCTTACTCTTTTTTTTTTTTTCCAGTTGAGTTAACTGAGTTCTTCTCAAGTCTCCTGCTGTCTTGAACTTCCATCTCTACTTTATGTGAAGCTCCATCCCACAGCATGACTGCCAGTGCCCACTGCCTTCTCCTTTCTGTCATGATTTTGTTGTCTTGGTAGCAGTATGCCTAGTCTAAGGGAAAAATCATTGAAGGGCAGTCAGCTGAAGGCTTCAGGGAGTTTCCTTCTTCATTAAAAAAAATAATGAAGTAAGAAATTTCTTTTTGTTTCTTTTCCCTTTGTTTCAAAGGAAGTTGCTAATGTCTGATGATGTGACACTTGGAGCCAGAACAGATATTTGTACCATGAGGGGAGACATACTACACACAGCAGGTGATAGACTGGCAAACTGAAGGAACCAGGACCAATCTCTATCTGGACTTATTAGATAACAATAAATGTCTTTTGGGTTTAATCTCTCTCTCTCTCTCTCTCTCTCTCTCTCTCTCTCTCTCTCTCTCTCTCTGTGTTCGATTTGCAAGCATAAACATTGCTGAATTTTAGCTTCTCTAGCTCTTCTTCTGCTACTCTTGTCCCTTTTAACTCACTTTACCAGAATCTCTGATTCCTTGTTCCACTATAAATAATTCTGATGCCATCATAATACCTTTGCCTTATGGCCTAAACTGGATCCTCATATCCCTAAGAGAGCACTGAGTCTATTGCAATTCTTTCAGAGAATCATGTCATTCTCTGTTCTCAAATTTGTCTCAGGGATCAGAGATGAGGATGGCATTATCTACCCATTGCCTTGGTAGACCATTATATTTCTAATAGTCTAAGAAAAAAATCTTCCTTTTTTGAGGAAACAGGAGGAGACAGATTGTGATTATAACTAATTGTGCCCAACAATAACTACCATCTGGCATGGTACCCACCTCCACCCCTACATGTTGTTGCCATATACACTTCCCCACACCACCAACCCCCAACCCCCTGGTAACTCCTTAATATTTCTTTTCCTCAGTCTCTGGGTTCCTGTCTCTTCCAAATACTGTCATAATCTTGCTAACTTAAGCATCCATGTAGATGTTCCTTCTAATACTTGAGTTCCAGGAGTAGTTTTTTAGCCTCTCACTGAGAGTCTTTTCATTATAGATAATTTTGATGTAGTGATATTAAAACATGCCAGCAAATTCATTGATACTTCCTCAATCAAGAGGTGAGGTCAATATTCCCTCTCTTGAATTGAGCTGGGTGGAGTGACTCCCCCTTAATTGACAGAATGTTGTGGAAGTGACACTCCATGACATCTGAGGCTAATTAAGAAAAGATCTTGCAGTTTCTACTTGGTTCTCTCGGGATGTTCATTCTAGGGGAGGCTAATCTCCATCTAATAAGTCCAGTTGCTGTGAGATAGCCCTACTGAAGAGGCCATGGGTAGGTGCTCTAGTCAAACTCTAACCTGAAAAAGATCATCAGTGGAAACGTTGCTAGAAAGTCAACCTGACATCTAAATAGTCTTTCAGATGATTCCCTTCCTCAGACATTGAATCACCTCCAAAGCTTTTGAATCTTTCCAGCTAAGACCTTATAGATCATAAATGAGACATAACTCATATATGCTGTGTGCCTTGTCTGAATTTGACACATTTCTTGAGCATAATAAAATGGTTGTTGTAAGCTGGTAGGTTTTGGGGGTAATTGGTGAGTGACAACAGCACTGGAAAGCCTGCCATTGAATTTCTGGAGAAGGGCTTCCCTGGTGGTGCAGTGGTTGAGCGCTGGGTTGCGAAGTTGCCTGCAGCCTTTGCAGCGCCAGTTCGATCCCCGGCTGCTCCCTGGCCACTAGAGAAGGGTCCCGCATGGCGCGCAGACCTTTCCTGCTGCCCGCTGCTCCCCTCAGCAGTGTACTTTGGTCTTTCTGCCTGCTCTGCTCCCTGCTATGGCTCTGGTGAATTCTCTCACCCTCCTGTGCTTCTGACTATACCCAGTGCTTGTATAAATAAATAAAAATAAATAAATAAATAAATAAATAAATCTTAAAAAAAAAAAAAAAGAATTTCAGGAGAAAACAGTTCATTCAATGCTCATTAACTTCCTCAAGAGAGGAATTTCTACCTCCAGGAGGTAGAAGAGAACAGACTGTGATTTTACCTTATTACACCTAAAATAACTACTATATTTTATACACCACAATTGCGCCAGGCACTGTGCATAGTTTAGCATGTGGATTTTGATGTCAAACAATTATATGTTCAAATTCCCGCTCTTTACATTAACAGTTGTGTGAATTTTAGGCAAAAGTTCATTCTATATTTTTGAGCTTCAATCAATGGTAGCTAATTTTTATAACACAAGAATAATAAGATTTGTGCAGGACAGAGTGAGAAATGAAGTTAAAATAGGAAGGGACGGTGAGGCTACAGGATCTCAAGTGTTGAACAACCAAGTTTGGAACTTGGGGAAACAAGTTTTTTTTTTTAATTTTTATGTTTAAATAAGTATCAAAAAATCAATTTAATTTTTAAATTATGTGTGAGGGAGTTTACCTTTCTAAAATTACACTTGAGACTCACTGTAATATTTATTGATTTAATTTAAAAATATGTACCTAAATATTTTAAGTCTAATGCAAAATGTGGAAAAATAATAGGTTATTAATGGAGGATCCCTCCATATCTGCTCCCCCTGCATATGCTAATATTTAAACTCTGTGTTTTTGGAGATGGATTTGTCTGGGTGGTGCAGAATGAGTTGAAAGGTGGAGCCTTTGAGTAAGAAGGCCAGTTGGAGTATTTCAAGTTAGGCATTTTTGGCAGGCAGAATGGTTATGATTCCATGATGGGTGGAAGTCTGAATAGGAAGGCATGGATGTGGGAGAGGTCATGAAGGAAATCTTAGTATCTCTTGACTTTCTAAGAGGCCTATGGTCAATTCCCCTCTGCAGTCTCTAACACCACACGATGAATCTTTTTTTTTTTTTTTTTTTGCTTGGGAAAAAAATAAAATTGACGAAGTGCAACTACTAAACAGGTTATACTAAGATGTGTGAACAATTTTGTCAGAAATATCAATTCTACATATTGCAGCAAAGGAAACATGGAATGTTTGCCAAATTCTTGTGAGAAGCACTGTCTAAAAATTGTCCCAGCTTGCTAAATATAAGGTTGTTACAAAGGCGAGTGCCAACTGGCCTGTTAAAACCACCTTGGTTGAGATGCTGGGATTATGCAGGATCTTTTTCTATAACCCCAAGGGACATAGGGTTGGGGTCAGGGCATCTTTCTTCTCTGGAGCCACATCTTCCAGAGTCTGTAGCTGCCCTCCCCACAAAACATATCCATATGTCCTTCTACACCTGCGAGAAGAAGAAATCTCATATGCAGATGGCTGAAACAAAGCCAGTGCTATCTGGTTATTGTTTAACATTTTTTTCAAGTAAAGAATTCAAAACAGGCAGTAGAGAAATAATTTGAGTGCTCTCATGGCATCCTGAGTGTTCTGTTCTATTGCTTCTTTTGAAAAGAGCAAAGTTAGACCTGGTTCCAAGGAAGGAATCCCACCAGTATTGGAGAGCATTTAAAAATATTCATAACTGACTGAGTGAAGGGATCAGAAGGGCTCAGGTTGTGCAGAGGATAGCAGGGCCAGGGAGGGATTGGGTTGGGGGAGAGACTGTGTGTGGTTTTGGATACTGTGAAGATAAGCGTGTGGGTTACTCTTTGGGAAGGTAGTTTGTGTGCCCCTGAGAGTCCAAGGAGAGAGGGCCTGCTTGTGGAAGAAGGTGTTGAAATACTGCCAAAGAGGGTTGAATTATGTTCCCCCCAAAAGACAAGTCCATCTCCTAACCACTGATATCTGTGAATGTGATCTTATTTAAAATCAGTATCTTTGTAGATGCAATTAAATTAAGGATCTTGAGATGAGATCTCTGTGGCTTTAGACTCTGAAATCCAATACCAGTGTCCTTATAAGTAAAAGAAGTTGAAGATTTGAGACACAGAGACACAGAGATACAGAGAAAGAGGTGGCATGAAGACAGAAGCAGAAGTTAGAGCAATGCATCTATAAGCCAAGGAATGTCAAGAATTACTGCCAGACTCAGGTAGAACAGATTCTCCTTCAGAACCTCAAAAGGAAACAAACCTGACACCTTGGTTTTGGATTCAGTTGGGCACAGTTTGTTACAGCAATGTCAGGAAATAAACACAAGCACCTATGAACACACACACACACACACACACACACAAGACCCATGAGCAGGAAGGGAACTTGGTAAGTCTGTGCTGTTTAATATGGTAGCATTCAATAGGGCCATTCAAGTCTAAATCAATTAAAATGAAATAAAATTAAAAATTCAGTTCTTCTGTTGCACTAGTCACAAGTCAAGTACTCAGTAAGTACCTGTGACTCACAGCAACCCGGGGGATGCATGGAGAGGGCATCTCCATCCAGGCTCATCTTTATGGCTGAGTGGAATGTGCAGGAACTATTGGCTTCAAATCTGTCTTTGCACTCACACCTGTACCCGAAGATAGCAGTTATCGCTGCTAATGTCACTTTTGATTATGAAGGAACAAAGAGCAGCAAGGTGTGAAGATAGTACCACCATCTGTCTCAGGTTCCCTGCCACACACCATCTTCCAAAACAAAGAACATATTAAAAGATAGTATCGATAGACAAGTCTCTTCCAAGCCAGCATCCCAAATCACCAGGGCAGAAACTGTCAGACATATTGTGTGTATCTATGAGTGCTATGTGAGTCCTGCACAGGAAAATATGTTTACTCGATTTCCTTCCTTGTATATTTCTATTTCCTCTTAAATTTTTAAGTGAGATTTCCCCCCCCCCCCGCCCACCCATAGTAATTTACCGTCTGATGGGCATTGTGGTTATTGGGAACAGCGGGGGCTTCTTGAATAGGCTTAGCAAACAAGGGGAAGATTCTTAACAGAGGGATGATGTGATATACAGTTGATTTTCCCCAGAAGATGAATCTGGTAGTGATGTTAGGATGATTTGAAGGTGTAAAGACTGTCAGCTGGGTGGTCTTGATGAAAATAGGAAAGGAATTATGTTCTGAATTGCAAAAGCTGCAGTCACCAAGATCCACCTGTTCAGAGCTATCTTTAGCTGCATTCAGGAACAATTTATCCACATAACCTTTCTCTCCCTCACTTCTCTTGTCTCCAGATACACACCAGGAGGAATTTGCAACATTAAGATGGAAAACAGCCTTTTATGACTGTGTGTGTGTGTGTGTGTGTGTGTGTGTACACGTGCGCGCATGTGCGCGCGCCCACGTGCTTGCACCTGTGAGAGTAACAGAGAGAGAATGATGGGATATATACTTGTGTGATGTATTTTCTTGGTGACAGGTGGTAGGAATAATAGGCAATACTCAGTTACTCACAACCTGACCCTGAAAACATTGCCCCCTTTCACCCCAAATCCCTTCCTCTCTCCTCCATCAACTCTTAGAATCACGTGTCATCCCTCAATGTGCCACATGTTGTTGTGCCTCCATATTTTGTCCTTACTCTTTGCTTTGACTGGAAGGCTGATCTTGTCCTCTCGCTAAATACAGGCACATTTTCAGGCCAATACATATGTCACTGCCCATAGAAAGCTTTTTTCTGCCATCCTGCTCTTTCTTCAGAAGGTATTCTGGCCTCTTGTGGTTTCCCTGCTCAAGCGTCCAACAAATTCATCTGCCATGTAGAATTAAAATTAGTTGCATTGTTATTACTATTTTTTCCTTTTTTTCTGCAGAATTGACCCCAGCATCATCCTCAGTAGACAACAAAAATCTACTGAATGTGTGTCTGAGCTGGGAGATGGTTGACATGGAAGCAGAATGGGAAGCACATCTCTTCATTCTCCTTACCCTCCAGTGTGCATTGCCCTCCCTCACCCCATCTGCCTTATCACTAGTGCAGTCTCCCTGTCTTAGTAAAGGGTGCCCTTCCCCATTCAAACGTTCAAGTCAGAAACCTGGAGTCATCCTGGATTATGTTCCTTTCTCTTTGGATTTCCCTCTCCCACATCCATCGGCACAAGCTTCAACACCATCTACAAGTTACCTGTCTTCCTTGCCACCTCCACCCCGGCCACCCTGACCACCCAACGGTGCTTTTTGCTTGGATTAAGGCCATGGTCTCTTAATTGGTCTTCTCATATCTGTTTGCCATAGAGTTGCCAGATTGATATAGAAACATATGTTGGAAAATTCTACTCTTTTGGTGTAACATTTTAATGGCTTCTCGCTGTCCTTTAAATGACATTGAAATTTCTGAGCATGACCTGAGATGGTCTCCTGGCTTCTGCCAGGCTTCTCCCCCAATACACCAGGCTTCTTCACACAATTTTTTCCTTCACCTCCAAATTTTACAAGTTCTTTTGATTGGAATGATCTTCCCTCTGCTTTGGGAGGGTTGGTGCCTTTTCAATATAAGACTCAGTTTTTTATGTCACTTCCTCAGAGAAACTTTCTCTTATCTACATTATGTAAGATCCTCTCTTCCTTTTTTTCTTATAATGGTGTGTGTGTGTGTGTGTGTGTGTGTGTGTGTGTCCTACACAGAGCTCCCAGAATCTATCGGAGTCCAGCTATTGGTGTGTTTTTCTTAGTGTTGTCTATTTTCGTGGTGGGCTTCAAGCAGATCAAGGGCAGAGACCATAGCTATTGTATTCATCTTGTCAAAGCCACAGTGGCTGGGCCAGAGTATGTGCGCCATAAAATGCACATGAAATGAATGGATAAGGGAGGCAGTATTCATGCTCCTCTTACATTTCATTAGCTGTCATAATCTTTTCAATGCTTTAAGACATCTCTAATGTTACTTCTGTGTACATTCTTTTACAATCCCTCTACTCAAAAATGAAGTTACTTATTTTGAGCTCCTATATTATTTGTTTAAAGCTTTTGATGTTGAGAAGCAATATATGAAGTACTTGAAAGAATAGGATTTGGAATAAGTGAGACTTAGGTTGAATCCTTGTCTAGCATTTATCACTTTTGTGATATACTTGGTCAAGCAATTTAAATTCCCTGGCCCTGACACGGTGTGATGTGTCAAAGGCTTTGTTAAAAAAACCAATACAGTGGAATTGAGCTGCGCACGGTTAAAAAAAAAATAAATAAATAAATAAATAAATTCCCTGACTTTCCATTTCATCATATCAGGGAAAATATTTCCAATCTCATTTGAATAAGGTGCTTTGTATGCAGAAAAAAGACTCAATAAGGGTTGATATCTACTATTACTTTGGTTTATAATTTTCTACATATTTTTATATAAATGTTTTGAAAGCAAGAAATAGTGAACCCTAAGTGACATTAATGAATGTATTTTATATCTGTGGTCCAGGGCAAAAACAGCTTGATATTAGAATATCCCAGGTTCTGGAATCATAAAAACCTGCTTTTAATCCCCAGATTTACCACTTATTTACTGTGACCTTGTATACATCTCTTATCCTTCTGAAGTCTCAATTTCCTGATATATCTGAATGATACTATCTCAACAGGGGTGTCGCAAGGATTAAAAATAATGAATGCAAAGGCAAAGGAATAATCTAATCATAGCCACATGAAACACCTTGAATACTTGATCTATTTCACTCAACTAGGATAAAAACTTGGTCAAATTGAACAGGATCAAATCTGACATGATTAACAATGCTAGTAAAACTCCTGTCAATTTCTTAAAGCAGCCAAATTTACCAGAATCTCACAAAACAGAATTTTCTGAAATTGGTGAATCCATATTAAGGTCTGGGTATTTCTCCAAAGCTTGCTGGTCTGTTCTAAGTTGTGGCTTCAACTACACTTGCAAAATTTCCATGTTCAAGATAAAATCTGATGGAAGATGTACTAAGATGCAGTATTACAAGGTGAATAACTTCTGGTGCTCTATTGTGAAACATAGTGCTGATAGTTAACAATATTAGTTGTACACTTAAAATTTTGTTTAGAGAGTAGATCAACGTTAAGTGTTTTTACTACAAAAACAAAAACATCAAAGGGACTTGATGGAAATTTTGGAAATGATGGATGTTTAATATGTTGATTGTGGTGATGGTATCGTGGGCATATGTACATGTCCAAATTCGTCTAATTGAATACACTCAATGTATTAAATTTTTGGATAGCAATTATTCTCCAATAAAAGTGTTAAAATGTTGGTGAATAATGGGACTATTAATAAAAGGTCTTTGACGTATGTGAAAAGGAAAACAGTATGCAGGGCTCTGCTGCCTTCTTGTTTCATGTTGCCTACCACCTGACTTAGATGTAGGGAAGTTGTTCACAGCACCCCCTGGCTGCCTCCTGTGTGTCTTACATATTGCCCCAAGGCTTTCTACTGCAGTCACTTGAGGTACTTGCAGGACATAGGACTCTCCGACATTGTCACCCTGGAATCCTTATGGTCTTAGTACTCTCCTGACAAGAGAGACAGAATCCAGGGGAAAAATACTCCTCTCTTAGAGTCTCACCTGCCACTAATTTTGGAGTGCTTTCTGCACAGCTCTTCAGGCCTGCCCTGGCCAGTCAGAAGCCTTGTTGCCCACAGGGTA
Source organism: Talpa occidentalis (assembly GCF_014898055.3). Taxonomy (NCBI): domain Eukaryota; kingdom Metazoa; phylum Chordata; class Mammalia; order Eulipotyphla; family Talpidae; genus Talpa; species Talpa occidentalis. The sequence goes on from NW_023601653.1 coordinate 15,460,549, forward strand.
ATTCAGCCAGATAACACACCCTTGCCTTCAGTTGGTTTCTATGCTTCCTTGCCTGTATCCTTTCTTTGTTTGCCTGCCCAAATAAACAAGCTGAAACAAGCCTTTGTCACTGAGGTTGCTTCAGGGGAACCTAGGCTAAGACATAGTGATATTTGTGATGTTGATCTCACAGGTTTGTTCCAAGGGTGAACATTTAAATGTATGTAAAGTGCTTCGTCTCTTGTCTGACACATAGAAAGCACCAGATAAATGTTAGCCATTTTCCCCATATGAGATGGAATGTTCTGGAAGATGAATTTGATATATGCTACCATCAATTTCTCTTTCTAAGTGTTGAGTGGAAACATAACAGTAAAGTTCTTTGTGGGTTTTCAGCTTCAGCTCCCATCTTCATTAACACAAGTGGGGCTATGATGGTAGAAAACAAGATATCAAATTTCACTGCCCCTTATGATATTCACTCAAGCCCTGAACCCAAGAACTAAAAGCAAAATAAAACTATTTACCAGCCAGAGGGAAAGGAGAATAACAGCATGTGGCTTGTAAACTTAACAAATGTAATCCCAGTAATTGAGCAGCCCAGGAAATAATTTGGCCAGCATAATTATATTACAAATTACATACTGCACAATTAAACAATTGCATTTTGGCCACAAATGGAACTTCAAATATACAATCTGTGGTGAAGTGCAGAGATAATTTAAAATGAGAAAAGAAAAGCCAGGCCCCAGAAATGCATTTACATTTATATCCACATTGGAGCAAATATACCAAGCAAAGTAATAAGGAAGGTCAGTATTTTCAAGGGAAAAAATAATATAAATGAGTTAAATACTAAGTAGGTACCTTATTATTATTTGCTTTTCCAATGTGTATAAAAACCCAAAGTGTTATTCTCTCTTAAGTAGAAATTTCTGTAATTGTCGATGTTGGGTCTTAAACCAGATTAACAAAGTCCTTCATTCAGTGGGAAATTCTAATACTCAAACATCAAAACATGCTAGGGGAGTCACCTTATTTTTTCTTCAAATACATGTAGTCCCAAAGTAGGCTGATTGGTATATATGTAAGCACAAGAGAAATAAATTGATTTTCTCACTCTGCAGTTCAAGATTCTTGGAAATTTGGTCATTTGACCTGAACCTCATTCAATATTTACTATGGACTTTTTATGTTCCAGGCTGGACTCTAGAGGGTGCAAATGGGAACATTGCAGTCATAGTCATCTCATGAAAAGCACGGTAGGCAAGGGAAAACAAAGACAGTATTACAAATAATTTATGAAGTGATTAAAGACATGTAAAATATAGAGGTAAGGATGCAGTGGGGTATGCCAGAGGGGGTTCTAGTCCAGTGTGACAGAAAGGAAGAAGTAAATCAGGGAGAGGGGCCCTAAGGAACTGCTGGAGAAACAGGTCTCTCTAAATGCTGTTTGCACTTAGTAATAGGTAGGGAATTGCTCCTGGATTGTTTTTTTTCTGCCTTGCAGTGAGGGAGGCAGGGGTGGTTCCCAATTCCAACTCCAGCTGCTGATGGAAACCATCTAAAGGCAAAAGCAATTGGAGAAAATATTCCCCAATCAAAAAAAGAATCTCAGGACTCCCTGGTGACACAAGGGTTAAGATGAAACCTATGAAGCCTTCTGCAGCCTTGGCAGCAAGAGTTCGATTCCCCCAGCCAGTCAGGGAGCAACCCACCTGGCGCAGCAGACCTCTCCTGTCTCACCCGCTGCTCCCCTCAGCAGTGTCTTCTGTCCGTCTGCCTGTTCTGCTCCCCACTCTGTCTCTGGTGAATCTTCTCACCACCCCCGCATCTCTGCTCTGTACCCCAGCTCTTGTATGCATAAATAAATAAATCTTAAAAAAAATCTCATTTAGAGAAATAACCTCAGTGATTTGAGTATAAGCTTTATAATTCTTGGGTTATGTCCTAGAAGACTGATGATGTTTTGAATATGTTTTGCACATTGGGTTTTTGATAAATGTTGTTTGAAACACCTAGATTCTTTTTGCTCGGTCTTAGAGTTTAGGGGCAGGATATCACTAGGGTTTTTGAGAACTGGTAAGTTATTATTCATTGTGGCCCCATATATGGAGGGCTTTAGTGTGGGCCAGGGTATTTATTGGGAGTTTGGTCTTAATCTTCACAACAATCCATGTGGTGGGGCTTGTTTGGGTCTATCTGCACAGGGTGTGATTAGATTTTACATGAGTAAGTAAATGGTTTCAGGACCTCAGATAGTAAGTGGCATCTTTGGCATTGAACCCAGTGTCTCTGTGATGGAAATGTTTGCTCTGTATCAGCATTTTGCTATCAGTCTTTCATGTGTTATAAAATAAACAAGGAGGCAAGAAAAAGCAAAAATGCTTTGTCCACTGAGGCCATAGCTCTCTAGTGTCTGGTCTGCTTCTCAAAGTGTGTACTTTCATAATCTGGAAACTTGATAGAATTGCTTCAGATAATGAATCTGAAACTTTTGGGGTGGGACACAGGAATCAGTCTTAAGCCCAGAAGGATTGTGATATCAGTTAAAGTCTGAGAACCTTTGGTCTAGGCAAATGCGGAAGGTTCTGGAAAGCTCTGATGTTTGTTGGGTATTGACAGTCTCAGAGGACAAGGCAAATCTAATTCATTTTCTTCTGCTGGGATCCGCCAAATCAGGAAGTGGATTTTCCATTCCAATTGCACATTTAAAGCATTTTCAGGGCCTAGGATTTCTCTCCTCACTTCCTACCCCACACTGATTTATAATTGATCTTTGGTCCCTGAGTTGTTTTATTTTTGATTCATTGCATCTGCCTTTTGAAACAGATGACCTCATTAAGGAAGTTTCCCTACACCCTGCAAGGTCTGGCTTTGTTTGTGTTTGAGTGTGTGTCTTAATTGGAAAATGTGTCAGACCCAGCTTAAAATGTGTAAATCTGATTGGATCCTGAAAGGGTAGATTTTCCAGGTGAACTTAATGAAGGAATTTTCTCCCCAAGACAGAGGGAAACCAACAGCATAGGAAGTGCTTAATAAAAACCAAAGGACATAAAAAATCCTAATGACAAGGCAAACACTAGATATGTCCAATTAGATCTTTCTCCTAAAAAGAGAAAACATCATTGGTGTGAGATGGCAAGTGGCTGAACAAGAGATGTCACCTGGGTTATATTTCTTTGTGATTCATATATTTTTTTTCTCTTTTGGGTAAAAACTGCCCTAAGATTCAGCTTTACGTGACTTTCAGGTCATATTAAAGAAAAAAAATGACCTAATTTGGGTGCTGAGGGTCACCTATCCTGACACAGGAAAGATGGTAATCAAATAAATTTGGAACCTGCTGCAGCTTGGAGGTTTGGGTGCACATTAAAAATTCTCTTAGTACATATATTCTGTTTTAAAGTGTTCCTTAATATTATTTGATCTTAAAACCATTTTTATAACAATATCTATTGATATCCCCCGAGGACACACGGTTTGAAGGTCATCAAGTTCCAAATGGTCTTTAGTCCAGTGTGGCTGAATTAGTGCTGGGCGTTATAGTCACCCCACTAGCTGACACTGGTGGGTGGGGCGGTCCTGGACTCACAGTGGGCCTTCAGGCATGCTAAGTGGAATAGAAACTGGGCAAAAGCACTGGACAGAGATATTTAAATAAGATGACATAATTAAATTCTTTCTTATATTCATTCTTTCTTGTATTCTTTCTTAAATTCTTATGTTTGCTGGGTTTAAACGCAATGTTCACTCTCGCCTCAGCATATTGTTTCCTCTGCTCCAAACACTTTGATTTCTCTTACCCTAACTAACCCCCACTCCTCTTCCATACATTAATTTAGATATCATTTCCCCCAGAAGCTTTTTATATTTGTTGGGTTTTTTTCAGTTGCAAGTGGAAGAAACCAAATTTGGCTTATTAAGCAGAAAAGGTTATTACATGGCTTATAAAAATTTTGAGGATTGACTTGACTTTGAAATCGCACTTGACTGGAGCTATGCTTGCTGCCAAGATTGATGTTAAGCCTGATTTGGGAGCCAGACTTCCCAGTCAGCACAGATGCTTGGGTGCCTTGAAGGCCAATGGGTTTTGTGGAGACCTCATGTTCAACTCTGAGTTCTAAATCAAACTCTCTCAGAGATGAATCTGATTAGTGTAGCATAGGAACACAACTGTTCCCCAGTTCCAAAGGAGTCTGGCATGGCATGTTTTCTGGGTACAATTTTAGGGAAGAGGAACACATAAGGCTGGAAATTTCCCAAGGGATCAAAGATGCTGGGCTAGTTTTTAATGTAACCCATGTTCTCCACCCATATCTTGATTTAATAGCATCTGCCTTTGGGCTGGTATCCCTCATACACTTCATTTCCCCATCTTGGCATCTTCTGCTTCTCTACTGTAATCATCATACTGTTCTCTAACCTTCTGAAGACTACCTATGAGAGAAAGAGCTGTGTGGTGTGAATTTCTTTTTATTCACAATTGCATCCCCAGTCCCCAGATTAGTATTGCTTTGCACACAATAAGTGCTCAATAAAGAGAGAATACATTTAGCTCAATTAGTCTGGGCTTCATAAAGCTGGTATCCAAGGAAACTTCACCTCATACCTGCTGTATTTTTCCTATTATGACTAAACCCAACCTTCCCTTACTTTTTATTTTCTAGTTTTATTAAGATATTGTTAACAGATAAAATTGTGTAAGTTTAAGTTGTACAACATAATGATTTGATGTGTATATATATTATAAAATGATAGTACTTCCATCACCTCATATAGTTGAAATTTTTTAAATTGGTAAGTACATTTAAGATCTAATCTTTTAGAAAACTGCAAGTATACAAAACACTATAGTTAACTTGTAGGCACAGTTTGGACACTATATCTCCAACCTTTTCATTTCCCTACCCATCTCTCCCCAACACCAACAGCACATGGTAGCCACTGTTCTATTGTTTCTATGAGCTAGAATTTTTTATAGTCCACATACAAGTTAGACCATACAGTTTTTGTCTTTATTCCTGACTTATTTTCCTTAGCCTAATACCTTCAAGATTCACCCATGTTGTTGCAAATGACAGGATTTCCTTCTTATTCTATAACTCAATATAATTCCATGTGAGCAAATATTCATATTTTTATGTTTTCTTTATCCATTCATCCATCATCAGACACTTAATTTGGTTCCATGTCTTGGTTACTGTGAATAATATTTCAATGAATATGGAGGTGCAGATATCTCTTTGAGATAATGATTTTATTTCCTTCAGACAACTACACAGAAACAGGATTACTGGACCAAACTTCCTTTTCAACTTATAGTCAATTCTATTATTGAGGCTAGGAAAACTCCCTTGGTTTACTGTACTGGTCCTGGACATCAGCAAGCTTTTGCCAGTTCTGTATTCCTGGGATCTCTGCTCATGTATCCTCAGCCATTGCCTGGAATTATATTCTCAACCAGGATTATATTCAATTTATAATTGTATTCTCAATCACAACACATCCCACCTGCCTAATTTCTGCTTTGTTTTAGTCAGCATTATAATGTTGATTTTATTTTTCACATCTGGATAGGCTTATAGTTGACATTTACTCTTTTAGTTCCAGGCCCACCAGTTCCAGTAGCTCCCCTTACACATTAGGCCAGCACAGAGGGGCTAGCCCTCCTCAAGATCAAGCTCAAATGAGGGTGGGTGGGTGGAAGAGTCTAATATTCCATTTTGGCCTCACTGAAGTTGAATTAAGGGTAAAATAACCCAATGTGAAGCACAGAGTTGTTGTAGGAAATATTGATCCTGAGCTAAAGCATGAAGTCAGAGCCAGAGCTAAGAATTTGAAAGTCATCAGAAAAAAGAGATTTGATAGAATACAAGAGAACCCCAAGAGCTAATATAAAATGGGAAGACAGGCAAGGACTAAACTCTGAATCTACTTGCAAGCCAGGGGATGAGTATAATCAGTTGAAGATATCAAGAGTGTGAAAGGTGGAGAAGATAAATGGCTGAGAACTTTATATAAAGAGATAAAAGAATGTGAGATAAAGGATAAAACTGAAGGTGTTTCCTTAGAAAGAAGGGAGAAAATGTCCTTGAACCGAGAAGGAAAATAAACAAGAAATGAAGTCCAGAGACATCAGAGTTGTGGAAGAAGGCCCTAAGGGAGTTTCAAGGCTGATAGCTTTGATTTTTCTAGATTTATGGGACAGAGATATCCTTGAGGCCTCTGAGAGACTGGAGTAGATGTGAAAGAGATGCTATAAGGAATGGGAAAGGAATATTTAGGGATGCGGTAAAACATCAGGATCTAACAGAACCAGTATTTGTGCTGGTAGCCATGATCACTTTTATGTGAGGTCATAGCAAATGATTTGAATTTTAAATTCTTGTGAAATACAGTCACATTTTGAGGGGTGTTACAGTTCAAAATAGAAAAATAAAATATAATTAATAAGATATCAAATTAATTTCCAGTGACTCATAGTGAGAGTTTTCTTTGGAAAAGGTTAAGTGTGACATATTTTAAAACAATAGGGCCATAAGGACAACTTGTATTTATTGAATGTTTATGTCACACCTACCCCTGAGCCAGGTGCTTTAGATGTGTCATTTTATTGAATCCCCACAGAATCCCTGAGAGGAGGCAACTGATATTTCCATTATAGAAGTATCGGACAATGACACTTACAAAGGTAATTTATTCCAGGTCACTCACCTAGCAAGTGTAAGAGTGAGGATTTGAACCTAAATCTTAGCATGCCAAAGCCTGAACTCTTTTACTTCTCTCTGCCATTCTTTAATAAGACCCAAAAATCATCTTATAACTTTGGTCTTTTATTATAGCCATATTTCCACCTAGGTAATTCCTGATTTTGTGAAATATAAAAAAGTTTGTAGAGATGGTTTAACCTGCTAGCCCTCAGTGTTTATGCACAATAGGCAGTTGAGAGATGAGATGGATGAAGGAGAATTTGAGAATAATTTCCAAAGATATCAATGGGAAAGTCTTTCTTCTGGGATATATCAGGAGTTATCAAGTCTTAAGGTGGATTCTCAGTGAGAAATGAGAAAGATGACTAGAAAAAGATACTTAACCTACAATAACCTATTGTCTGTTTTATATCTCTGCTTCCTATGTAGCACTTCATCTATGCTGCTTTTTTACTCATATTCCCCCCCAACAACTTTAAAATTAAGATTAAATCTTCACAGAAATAATGTCAAATCAGTGGGTTTATTAAAGTTAAAAGCAAATGTGATCAGAAAATCCAAAGGAATGTTCAAGCAGAGTATAAAAACCAGCAAATTCATCAAAATTAGTGGATAAAAGACTAACATATAAAAATTAACTACTTTTTTGTATTGGAGCAATAAACACATCAAAAATAAATATAAAAATTGCCACTTAACTTTTAAAAGTATCAAGTACATAAGATTACATTTACCAAAGGGAATATAAACTTTCTTCACTGAAAACTGAAAATTTCCACATAGCTGAGAAAAACTAAAGATGATTTAAACAAAGACATATACTGTGCTTTTGGGAAAAATATTTCTAAAATTGCCAACTGTCCTCAATTTGATCTATAGACTCAATGGAACCCCAATTAAAATCTAGCAGATTTTTTTGGATAGAAATTGACAAGCAAATTCTAAGGTTTACATGGAAATGCAAAGAACTTAGCACAGCCAAGAACAAAGTTGGAATACTTATACTCCCAGATATCACCATATATTGATGTGTATATTGATATGTAACTATAAATTGTTATCTGACCCATAAAACTGCAAATGGTGAAGTGGCCTTTTGATGTTCCAGATGGGGACAAGATTGCTCCTAAGACTAAGAGAGTTCTATCTTAGACAGGCTAAGAGTTTTTTCAAATTTTCCATGTACCAGATAAACTGTCAGCAATGCATCTGATAGTTATTCTACTGAGCAAAGTAGCTGAGCATACAACTAAATGTCAGTGTGCACTGCTAACTTTCCAGAATCCCTGTCTCAGCTCAATTCTCAGAATTACTCTATCTGTGGCTCACAGTGCTAGCCAGCTCCAGCAGACCTAGGGATCAGACAAAAATCAGGCTTCAGACTAAAATGGTCCATATTTGACTGTGGTTTGCCAATTTGTGATGCAAATTATCATTTCAATAGCTTGACCTGCTATCTCTGAACCTTTTTTCCCCAGTAATCTCTCTTCACCCTAACTTTGCTACTCATCCTTATAGCTGTGACTTCTCATTGCCAAAAACTGCAACCATAACTTATAAATTCAATTCTAAGTTCCTTCACTCCCATGCCCACCTCCACTCCCAGTGCTGGCCTCCCCAGTTGGTGACCCTTCCTCATTGCTGCTCAAGACTCATGCTGTTCACCACTTACTCACTGCAGAATGCCCCGTTGGCAGGTGCTGGGCACCACACTGTGGAATATCATTCTAGAAGTCAGCACCTCGATGAGTCCCCTCATCTTTGGCTAGCTGCCTGAGTTATAAAGACTGGGTTTCCAGGAAAGAGTACTCTGGGATCTGGGTCACTGGTGCACTGGGTGAAAGTAACTATGATAGCACCCAAGACAATTGGGGTGGTGGAAGGGGGCAGTGGGTTATATTACCCTCTATATAATATGCTTGTTTTAGGGCCTTATCCCACATGCCTAAAGTATTTACTCCCTGATCAGTCTCTCTGATCTATGGAATTGACCAAGAATTGTGATAAAATGGTGTAGGTAGGAATGACAATGAGATAGGAGTGAAATATCTTTAAAAATTTAGGGCAAGTGGGCTAAGCATTAGTAGTTGACTGACTAGAAGGATGGAAGAATTTGATAACATGAGATGAAAACCTGAGTCATGGGCCCCCCATTTCTTAATATTTTTAAAAGCCTGGAGGATGGTTGAAGAGTGGCAAATGTTATTACCAGGAATAAAAATACAGTTTCAAATGAGCTTTAAAAAGTTACAGTCTTATTATCATGGAAATATAAATGGTTATTGTGTTGAAGTAGAATTTAATAGGCATGTAAAAACTATAAAAAGAGAAGATATAACCAATAGTGAACCATCAAGGTTGAATTTTTAGCAAGTTTTAGTGTAGTTCTGAAACCAAGTTATCCTGTGAAACTATTCTGTGTCCTTGGTTTCAACTCCGATGTCTTACTCAAAAGTGAACTTGCCATGCAAATTATCCCTTGCCTGAAGAAAATGGATTCACAGGAAGCTAAAATGAAAACTACTGTCCAAAGAATTGTTATTGAATATTTAAACTACTGATGCTTTCCTTCATTACAGTCCTGACAAGGTACAGAGAGGGACAATGGAATCATTATTAATGGGTACTTATTTGTTTGAAAATTATCATTAAGAAGAGCATGGGGACTATGGTGATGGTGCATGGGTGAAATGGTGGTGGGAATTTCACGGGGAAATCATACATTGTACAAATATGAAGGCTGATGTACTAAATATATTTAAAAAAAATATCTCCAGGGGCTGAAACACACCAGTGGGAGGCAGCAAGAAATGATAAAGAACATTGATTTTAAGTCCAAAAGTAGAACCTACTATTTCCCAATGGTATTACACTGATTAACCCTTTTTAAAAATTAAATTAAAATTTTTAATCTTTTTTTATTTATGACTGCATTTTATTTTTTAATGTATTTTTTAAAATTAAGTCAATGTTAATTTGCACTATTGTTTGTGTTTTGGAAGGATAGGATTCCCTCTTTAGGTGTTGTTACAATGGCACACTCACCACCAAAACACCTGCAGTACACCACCACAGGCCACTGTGCTCCCCCCACTTTGTTCTCACCTTGGCTTTCTCCCTCTCTCTCCCTTCTGGTTGCCACAATTCTATGGTCAGCGTTGAGGGGACTAACCCTTTTTTGAACCAAAGTTTCCCAAACTATATAATGGAAATAACATTACTAAAAATGCATTGGATTCTTGTGAAGAATAAAGGAAATGCTTATGAAAGTTCTTTGTGCTGTGTCTAGCATATTTTGGGTAAATGAACATAAGCCTAAATCTTAACTAGCAAGATTTTCATTGATTCTCAGACAACATTCTCCTAAGGTCATGCCTCTTTAAAATGAGTTTATAGGTTCCAGAGAAAGAGGCATTTTGTTAAAATAATTCAAATGTCTACTATGTGTCATTTAAAAAATAGGGTAGCAAAATTAATGGGCATCTATAGGGGAAATACACATGTTATATATCAAAACTTAATTCTTCATATTCATTTATTCTATATAATAGATCAGCGAGGTAAAATTCTAAAAAAAAATTAAAAAAGAGCGCGGGTAGCTGGGGCATGCTGGAAAGTCCATGTTCTAGTTAATAAAATGCAATTTATTTATTTATTTTCCTTATTGAGGTATGATATTGGTTTGCAACACTGTATGTGATTAAGAAGCATATATTTTTAACAATATGTTTCCTCCTCTCTGAAACCATCAAATTTAGCTAGTGGGCCATGATTTTTGACTTTGTGAGTAGAACCCTTGGTTTTGTTGAGAGAAATATCTAGATCTTTATAAATATCCTATTAATTCTGTTGAGATCCGCTAACTTCCTATGGAACTCTTTCTGATTACTAACTGCATGTATTTTTAACTTGTACTAAAAGTTGATCTTTCACTGAATGAACATTGGTCATAAAGAAAGATTTTTTAACCTCATGGGAATTCTGCACACCCCCAATAATGAATTGAGGAAAGTAAAGGGGCATTGGTGTATGATTGCTGGGGTTATGCTGACTTCCCAGTTAAGTGGTTTGTTCTCATAAGCTAACTCCAAAATGCCTGAAACTCAACTTCCTGCTTCAGCAGAATCAAGATGGACTGTAGGATGGGTGCTTGTTTGGGATTCCTGACTGCAGTCATACATAGAAGCACCTGCTTTAGGTCCTGGATGAACTGCTTAACCTTTCCAAGCCTACTTTCTTCTGGGAGTTTTAACTTGGACAGGCTAGTGATGAGTAGTAGTGGTCAGAGGAAGGGAGAGGCCAGGTCGAGTGGTCAGCTTTATCAGGGGAAATTGAGTTCAAACCAAAAACAAGCCAATAACAAAACCAAAAAAACAAACATTGTCAATGCAAAAATCAAGAAGAGTAGAAAATTGGAGTTATAGCCACAGAGATCAAGTGCCAGAAAGAAGCAGGAATGGAGTAGGGAGAAAATGGAGGGTGAGTCAGGGTGAAGCAAGAGGTACTGGCATTTCCAGGAATCAGGGGCTATTCCCTACTGCTTGGATTGATCACATGCTAAATGCTTTCTGACTTGAGACTCAAGCTGTCAACTTCAGCACTAGTCAACTTCAGATGGCAAACCAGTGGTAATTTTTTTGTTATTATAATAATAACAAAAGCGTGGCTAACAATTACTGAACACTTACTACATGTGAGAATGTTCTAAGTATTTTACATGTATTAATGTATTGAAATAGTTCAGTGACCCTTTGAGATGGATAACACTAGTACCCTCACTTTACAAATGGGGGACTGGGTGAACAATTAAGTGGTAGCATGGGGCTTCAAACATAGGTATACAGCTCCAGAATCTGCATATTTAATTACGCTTCTATAACAAGGATCACATCCTGATATTAAAGCTCAAACACACAGCTAAACTGCTCCAAAGACTTACTCTCCATTTTGCACATAACGCCTCTCAACAAATTTCCACTGAGCATGTGTGAAGGTTTGGGCATGAAGCAAAGCTCGGGGATGCAAATCCTATAAATACACACCATCCTTATACTTAAGGAGCTTACAATATGCAGTGAAAACAGCCTCATGAACAAATTCAGCTAGTTGACATGCTTCCTGAGTGCATGCTACGCTTCACGCACCATTGTAGGGGATGAAGGTCATTCACTGTGAAAGGCAGTAGGGGGTGAGCCAGGATGGAAGCATGGGGGGACACTCCTGCAGGAAAGGTAGCTGCAGGAGTGATCCCCTAGGGAAATAACAGCCCTCCTGAGGGCCAGTAGGCTTTGCCAGCATTTCCATAATTCCAGAGGCTCTCCAGGCATGTCCAGCTTCTCCTCAGGTACATACAACCTAAAGCACCTTCCCCTCTGAATTAAAAGCCTTTTCTTCATCCAGTGATGTGATATCACTGTTTAGATATTTTAGGAACAAGAACAAAGAACAATTAAAAAATCATCCATTACTGTAAATAAACTTGACAGTCAATATTCCTTCACAATATCATAAACTCATGCAACTATTGACACACTAACAGGTGGATAATTCTCTAGGATCAATGATAGCAAAAATGCTTTGCTAAATTTAGAACCATCAAAATAAACATATAAGTACATAGGGTCAAAACAACTGCTCATATCCACAAGGGAAATTTTCATCAAGTTAATGTGCCATGATAACACAAAAACAAGTGGGAAAAAAAATCCACTTCTTGAAATTTTTTTTTTCCATTCTGTGGAGGATTCTAGAATTATTTTCTTTGTTCCTAAACTTTATGATATTTTGTGCAGTGATGATATTAGCTGAGAAAAATGATGATAGTGAAGAGAGAGGCATTCCTTTTAAGATATATATGAAGGGGTTCCATAACCTTTAACATCCCATGAATTCAGCTTTGGTTATTACAGCCGTTATTTGTATTTCTTAGTTTTTGCTGTTTTCTTCATGTTATAGGTCACGGTAGCATTTTGGGTAGTTTCTGTCCGAAAAGTATAGTGTTTTGAAACTTTTTTTATAACAGTGGGCAAGTTGAAATTTTACATGAACTTATATATTCAGATACTTACTACCCTATTTATTTGTGTACCATGGACATACAGACCTATATGCTGTGAAGAGTGAAGTCAGAGACACCTGACTTCTAATCTTGTCTATGTCTAGCTTTGGCATTGGCCAAATCCCTTTACCTTTCTGAGTCTCCATTTCTCAATGGATTACATGGAGTTAATAAGAAAATCTTTCTGATAAGATGGGAAAAGATAAATGAATGGAGAAATGCAGATAGGGAATTTTTTTTTTTAAAAAAAGGAAAGACACTTAGACCCTAGATCAGGGTTGAGAGAACAAAAGAGACTTGTTCATAGCCTTGAATAATTTTCTTTCACCTACAAAATTAATACTTTTATCTGAAGCCTGTAAGTGAGGTTCTGTAACAGGGTGGTCCCCAGGAAAGGGGGAAGTTCCAGGTTCCCTGCCCCACCCAAGGGAGGGTGGAGCTGAGCAGGAAGAGGAGAAGCTGCAGAAGAGACTGAGGAAGGAAGCAGGATGGAGGCAGGAGACCTGGAGGAGGCGCATGGAGCCTAGAGACACGTGAAGAAACTGCGCTTGTCTTTTGGTTGTGGACTGGGTGACACAGATGTGGGTGAGACCCGTGGGGAGGTGACAATGGCAGTTTTTATCTTGATGTTGATTTTGCTCTTTTCCTTCCGGGCTTGTCTGGTTGTTTCTGGCCCTTTTCTGTGGGTCCCCACTGGAAGATGCTTTAGACTTGGGGCAGGCTTTGGGGCTTTGCTCTGGGCCAATCCCATTTGGATGGACTTTTACCCACGAGGGGATGGGTAACTTTGGGTGCTTCATTTAGAAACTAGACTCTTTGCCTTACCTGTATTGTTTCCTAGTTTCATTAAAGTTCCTTCCCATTAAAGTCTCCTATGTTTTGTGTTGATGCGGCGGATGGCAGAACCCATTTAGAATAGGCAGGTTTGCGGGGTTTGGGCTGCCCCTCTCCCTGTCCTATAACAAAAGCCCCCTAGTTCTCTCTCTTTCTCTCTCTACTTGGACTTTGAGTTGTCTCTCCTCCATCCTGCACCACTCCAAATGCTGCTGTCCAGTGAGGCGACACATAAGCAGGACTTAAATATTTTTTTTTTCCTCACTCATCTCCAACTTTCTCTTCCTTTAGTATTCCAGGTGCAGAGTTAAAAGATCTGGATTCGACTCCAGATTTCAGCATTTACTAGCTGTGTGTTTTGAATAGATTGCTGAACCTCTCTGAAGCTTGGTTTTCTCAACTGCAACACAGAATTAATGATTATCTTACATGCATGGTGAGAGTTGAATGAAACACTTAAGCTTAGAACCCCACACATAATATGCATCCATTTAAACAGTCTCCCTTCTCTTTGCTTGTATGAAAATGTCCTGTATGAACAGGAAGACATTTGGAAGAATTAGATGTCATCGTCACTCCCACAGAGGGGTTGGCTGGCTGGCTGGCTGCAGCAACACTGGGTTTATGCAACTTCATTGTATAAATGCATATGTGCTTAGGTGGAATGCAGGTAGATTTCACTTCCTAGTTTCTTAATGTTAGCAGCCCTGAGTGACAGGAGAGTCCAAGGGGACCCACATGAGCAGGATGCCATAGCTAAACTTAATTATGGCAATAGTCTGGAGCTCAGGAGATTAAAGACTCCATCCAGAACAGTGCAGTTTTGCTGGAAAGTGTAGTCGAGGCAGGGGGAAATAAATGAGAAAAATAAGCATCAGCCAGGTTTTTGCAGCTGGGTAGGACCAGTGATATCTCCCTGGAGAGCCCTCCCTGCAGACAGCTCTCTGGTCTAGCCTGCACATCCTGGCGAGCCTGCCAATCTTTGCTTCTGGTGAACTCTTTGGGTTAAATCAACCGTCACTTTTTCTGGGCCTGGTAAACACAGTTCTCCACAATGTTTTAGAAAAGCAACTCTGTCCACCACTCAAAACAACTGCTGCCTAATCCCTTTACAAGTATGGGTGTTGGCAAGACTTTGTTTAGTAGCTCCAGACATTGGTTTTTCAAGTTCTTTTAATATCTCTTAGGTTCAGTTTGAATGACCTCTGGGAAGGACTGACCAGTCCTGCATGGACAGTCAATTCACCTTTTCATTCCTGCACCAAAATGTTTTCCATTTGGTATTTATAAGAATTATTGAAATAGATCATGTTGAATCTCAGCTCCATTTCACTTCGTGTTAGACCCCATGGCAAATCTTGATGGACCCACATTCAATCAGCTTTCACATAATGGAAACTTTGTGTCTGAGGAAGGAAAGTGGGCTTTTTTTTTCTGGTTTTATGTAAGAATTGCTCCTTCTCACACATGCATCAGGGGAAGCAGCTCCTCTTACAAAACCTGCAAATCCTCTGTAAGAAGGTGGCTTATGTCCCTGCTTCTAAGTGACAAAACAAAAGAAATACAATAGTTGTGGCAATAGGAAGTCAAGGAACAACTACCTTTGAATATCTATGTTTTTAGGCAGTTAAATTTGCATGTTCTTTTAAAACAGAACAAACTAAATAGATATACATTTTATTAAATCCATACTAGGAGCAGGTAATGTGTTCAGTACTTATAAGATTGACCTCATTTAATCTTCCCAACTTCATAAGGTGATATAGAAACTAAGTGACTTCCCTAAAATCATGTATCTGTAAGTGGGGGAGCTGGTTTTGAATTTAGGCCTTTAGAAATTCAAAACTCAAACTATTTTTAGTTTGTTCTGCTGACTCCCCTTAACTACAGAAACTATAATCAGAATTAGCAAAGTATTGGGAATGTCCACATCAATCATATTTTTTCTGCATGGCTCTCTATTTCATTATAAAGTGGCTTGGCAACTTAGGATGAATTGGAAAGTACACTATTTTTTAATCCAGGCTCCATAACATGCTCACTGTGTGACTTCAAACACGTATCTTGGATGCTCAAATCCTTAATTTTCTCATCTGTACAGTGGGATAATTATATATGCATTGCAGAGTTGTTGTGAATTTACAAATAATAGATGCAGCTCACCAGCAGAACATCTAGTTCAATAGGAGGTAGCCATTCTTCTTCTTATGTTGAGTAAATATTTACTTGGTGATACTGAAATCAGTCATATCAATTGGCGCTAATGTGTTGTACAAGAAATTAGAATGGCACCTTCATAAAGGATCAGGAAAAAGAAATTGCTGAGAAATGGTTTCTTTATACACATAACTACTAGAAAATTTAGATGTTGAAGAATTACTAATGCAACCTGCAAGGCAAATAGGTGTGGAAAAGTTCAAATTAACAAATGCATTCCTTTTCTTTCTCAAGCTTAAAATGCTTAGGGTAAAAATAAATTTGTAGTTTTCCAATGTTTTTTTTAAAAAAGATTTATTTATTCATGCATACCAGGACTGAGGTAGAGGACAGATGTGTGGGAGGGTGAGAGGATTCACTAGAGAAAGAGCGGGGAACAGAACAGACAGATCGACTGAAATACACTGCTGAGGGGAGCAGCGGGTGAGACAAGAGAGGTCTACCGAGCCTCAATGGGTATTTTTATTCATTCTTTTTTATAAAAATAGTCATGCTATAAATTTGACAGGTCCTAAACTATAAGGTAGAGTAATTTTTAAAGTGCTAGACCAGATGATATGTAAGCCACCTAGTAATGTTTTTCTGAAGACACGAATATTGCTCTAAGCAGTTCCAAAATGGATAATTTCTATAAAAAGCCAAACAGAAACATTGGAAGCATTTTACTATTACCTTTGATAGTCCTCTGGCTGAAGTCTTCCAAATTGGGATTATTTCGGGCAAACAAACATCACTCTACAGATGGCTTCTCTTTCTCTTACTCTTTGCAGCAAATATGCAGAAGACTAAAAATTCCAATTGTGGATGTTTATTGTCAAATTTACTGAAGACTTTGCCTAGTGAAAATCATTGCTTCCACTGACAGGAACTTGAGAGAGTCATAAACTCCCATCTTGAAGTTTAGAAACTTTTGCACTCCCAGAAATTTCCCTATATTGGCCTGTGATCACAGCACGGAGCAGGATGGGAGAGGCAGAGGACAGATAGGTGCTTCCTACTTAACTCTGCCAATAGGGGTTGAACCCTGCATGGATGTTGCATTTTGACCTTTGCTCTCCTTGACATTTTTCAGAAAACATGCATTCGGTGCCTTTGTAATAATAATCTTTCTCATTCATTCAAAATAAAGAACAGCAGAAATTGCCACAATAATTTATAAGTAACAAGGCTCCATTGTGGGTCTGCTACTCCTAGGCAGCCTATACGGCCACCATTTTGTTACCTAAACAAGGTCAAAGTGGTCCGGCCAGTTAGGAACAGGAGCCCTAACCCTTAAGCCCTTCAGATCAAACAAGAGCACAAAGCTGGATCACACTGGGAAGGCTGTGCATCACAAGGTATGTCCAGAACGCCCGGAGGGCTGAGGACTGATGCATAACATATGCATCAAAGAGGTATGTCCAGAAAGCCCAGGGGGCTGAGGACAGATGCACAACATATACTCCCGATTTATACATCACGAGGTATGACCGGGAATGCCCAGGGGGCCGAGGACTGATGTATCACAAGGGACCCCAGAAGCTGATCAGTGGAGGGCCTTGTTGATGAGATTAGAACCATGGCTGGGGATTAGGGTGTAGCATCAAGTAGATTAGAAGTGCCTGGAGGGCAGACTCACAATCCCTAATCTACACCCTTCCCCTTTCCTTAATCTCCCTAATCTCCTAAAAACCAATTACGTGTGTCAATAAAAGGGCCAGGATCTTGCTCTTCAGCAGCATCCTGCATTATGTAGCCTGCTCCACAACTCTTGTCTGTCAGTGTGGTGTTGCCCAACGCAACACTCCATGAGATGACTGATCTGGTTTTGCTGATGAGAGAGGCTCATGGAGACAAATGCAGGTGGCTCTTAGAGTGTCGTGCATTAAGTTACAGTGTCGTGCATTTAGGGACAGAGGGTAGACTAGAACCCCAGGTTTCTTAATTCCAGTTAAGTGCCCTTAAGAGCACCCCATATCTCCCTCCATCTTGCATAGTGTTTCGTTCACTCACTTGTTCATTCTTTATTGAGGTAGGATTGGCTTACAACTAGATGACTTAGGGGAACATGTGGTTTCCACACCATTTTTTCCATAGAAGCACACTTTACCCTATGCCTTTGGACCCCTCCCCATTTTGTTTCCTTTAGAGTGTTTTAAATAATCACTTCTTATTGCTGCCTTCATCTCCTCTAAGCAGTAGAAGTGACAGAGTCAATATTTTTGAGCTAATTTGTTCCTTAGCATCCAGCTTGGAGACATAAACCCTGTCGATTTGCCTCCCAACCCTGTGGATTCTCATGACTGCTTCCATTTCCACCAATCACCCAAAATATCAACATCCTTCTCTTGGGGATCTACATTATATGCAGAGGGAAGTTAATGCTAGGCTGAACAGATTAATCTGGGAAGATATCTCTAGTCCATTTTAACTTAGTGGGTATTTTAATGAAATGAACTAAAGTGTGGTTGAGCAGAGATAATGTAAGAGGATGCGGTTAGAATTTTGTCAGATCTGATACAACAGAGAATCTGACTGTGTACCTTTGATAGATTAGGTTAAAAATATGTAAAATGTATTTTTTTAAATGTCATGCCATTGTTTTACTTCCTTGTTAATATTTTGACAGTATAGGATTTCTCAAAATAATGTGTATTAGGCCACTGAATGTAGAAGTGAACAGAAATATAATAATAACAACATGCCATTTATATTAAGGACTTCTTATGTGCTAGAGCCTAAATGTTGAACACTTTACCTATACTGTCTTTGTTTACCTTACCACCCTACCTCTATACTCACTCCCTGATGAAGAAAATAAAAGTTTATGTAACTTTCAGCTTATGTAACTCATAAGCATTTTACAATTTGTAAGTGACAGAGCTGGGAGTCATGTATTTTTTTAATGGATCCATTTATTTCCCTCTAGAATATGCTACAGGAGTAGGGATTTCTCTTTTCTGTTTTGTTCACTGTGGTGTCCTACAGCCTAGAACAGTGCCTGGTAAGAACTTAACTAACAAGCATTCAGAGTCTGGTTTCTGTCACACAACAGACCTTAACAGGGTCAACCCATGTTACTTTTTTCTGCTCTGCAGGTCCAAGAATGATAGTTTGCCAGGTTTTTTTGTTGTTGTTTTGTTTTGTTTGTTTGAACTATTTAATATTCCTACTGGTAGCAATAATTAGAGGGAAAATATAAAACTCCTAAGGAGGGATAATTAGCTGAACAGATCCCAAGCAACCAGATAAGCTCTAAGCGTATGTTCCTAAGCCATGCTATTGAGGTATGGCAGAGGGATGTCAGCTGAGTAGGGGGTCAGCTGTCACCACATAATGGAGGCAGAGAGAACAGTGGCTAGATGCATTTCCAATGCAGAGTCCTATAAAATAACAACCCAGCACAGATTGCTTCTATGGAGATAATAAGGATAATGGGAAAAATATTTCTTTCACTAAATCTCTGTTTCCAAAATTTAAGATAATAGTGGTTGCATGCAAAACATTTTGAAGGGCTATTTATTGCCATTCTGCCAAATGGGATTCTTCAAATCTCTGACTCCTGTGGCCTTTGATAGAAACTGTGATTGAATGTTTCATGAATCTGCCCAAGCTCGTGGACCTTGACCTTGTATAGACAACTCTATTTTTCAATGGAAACAAGAGAAATTTTTCCACAAAAGCAGTAGCTTAGTATGAAAGGGAAAGGAATTGGCACAGGAACAACTATGTAAGTTTTTGAGTTCACAGAAGAGAGAAAGTGTGTGCTATGGATGGGTCAGACTAGGCATGGTTTTTAACCAATAATGGGAGGATAGAATTTAGATCTGAATGGTTACAATTGCAAAACCTTATTTCTTGACTATAGAATTCTATGACACTATGTTAAGATAACTTCAGAGTTTATATATAAATGACACATTATTTTCTGTTAGCAAGTAATTACAACAGCAACAAAAATGATCATTGGAACACAGGCCCCTGTCTTTATTCATGAGGAGGCTATACATTGTAGTGATAAGGACACGGGTTTTAGAGACAGACAGACTTGGGTTCAAATCCAGATCTGCCAGTTCCTCTCCTAGATATTTACCCAGAGAATGCAAAAACACTAATTTGAAGGGATAGTTTCACTCCTGTGTTTATTTCAGCACTATTTACAATAACCAAGTTATGGAAACAACCTCAGTCCCAGTGACAGATGAGTAGATTAAGACAATGCATATATACACAATGGAATACTACTCAGCTATAAAAAAAAGATGAGCTCTTGCCATTTGTAACAACATGATGGAACTGGAGTAGATTATGCCAAACCAAATTAGCTAGAAGGAGAAAGATAAATACTAGATGATTCCTCATGTGTGAGAAACATAAAAGAAACAGAAGCAAAGGAACAGGCAAGTCTAAATTCTTCCAAAATCAAAAAATTTCAGAATGCTGAAATTAGAAAAAGCATTTTTAATGAATACAGTAGGGCATTGTTTGCTTGATTTTACAAATTGTGTTGGCATTGTTCCCCAAACATGGCATGTTTTATTTTGGTTATTGGTATAGGGATAACTTCATAGACCTAAACCTCTGGAGGGCAAGGAAGAGTAATATTCATGCTTGAATCTCTAGAACCAGTTATTGTCAACTATTCACTGAATACCTACTAAGTGGTAGTCACTGTCCCTCAGTGGATATATTTTCTGTATAAATAGAGCTTCACTGCTTCTTAATTGCTGGATTGAATTCAGGTGTTATTTCATGGTGCAGCAGAAGCAAGTCCTTAAATGAATATACCACTTTCTCCCCTGGCAAATGTTAAAAAAAATTAAAAACTGAACTGTAATAGCTGTATACTTGCCGTCCAGTTTCAAGTGGAATTTGGCTGTGCAGTTTGAGTGTGAAAAAAGGATTTTGAGAAATGAAAAATTGCATCAAAGTCCAATTTAAATTGTTTTAGAAAGAAGCCATATGTTGGCTATCTGATGTTCTTTGCTCTTACCCTTCTCTAAGACTACAATTTAAGATTATCAGTTTGCAAAAATAGTAAAAATTAGGACTACTTACTTGAATTCATATTTTTGCAAAATTTAAGTGTCTAAATCTGGCAAGAAGGCCTAGTCCTTAAAACCAGTGTGAAAGAATTAAGCTTAACTTTTGAGGTGGATCATGAATTCTTTCAAATTCCACAAAGCCACATCACTCCAAAGAGGCCCAAATCACATTCTCTGTCCTTGTCTGATTTCCACTGCCATATTTTCAGAAATAGCCCCCAATCACAAAATGACCTCTCACAATATAAACTAGCATGGTGACTAAAACATGCATTCCGGGGCCTGCCTGGCTTTCTCATCCACATTCCACCACTGACTGCCTCTACGCCCGAGGGTAAATGGCTTAATTTCTTTGTGTCTCTGTTCTCCCATCTGCAATTGGAGAATAATAAAAGCACACACATCACAGGGTTGTTATATTAATTGTAAATTACCTGAAACATTTCCTGGCCCATGAGAAGTATTTGATAAACAAAGAAAAATACCACTGTGCTTGGGGAGCTGAACTTGCTTTTTATCTGTTAGTGAACAGGAGGACATTGTGTTGGCCCCAACTTAATCTCTGCCCCACTTAACCTGGATATTTGATTTTTTACTTCCCAAGGCTTGTAATCAGGGGCGCTTGCACTAGAAACATCAACCAAAGAAACTACTAAACGAAAATATTCAGAAGAAGAAAATGTAAACAAGTCTATCCCATGCCAAGTTTCTTCATTCTAGGATTCTGGGGCTGGGACTTTGTCACAAATTTGAGCAATGGTGTTAGATAACAGACTGACAAGGCTGTGAATTGCAACACTACATCAAGCTGGAGTCCTAAACTGTTATACTTTCTTTCTTTCTTTTTTTTTTTGCTTTGCGTTCTTACCCATATGCTTGCCATTTCTGCAGACATACTTTCATGTGCTGAGATTTCTGTTTCCCGGGGGAAAAAAATGCTGGGGTTTAAATTAGTCAGGATTTTGCTAAGTATTAGAGTAAGAGAGTTATGACTTTTGGGAATTAGTGAGGAGAACATGGTGGGAGGAAAACCTATGTGTCTCTTTGCTCCACTCCCTTTCTGGAATCTGCCTTTATTGGCTTTATTTAAGTCTTTTTCATTATATTATATTATAAGTCTTCTGAGGTAGGAACTATGTCTTGTTTAGCACTGAACAGTAAATGGTAACCTTAATAATGACAACAGGCAGTGTTTACTGCACGCCAGACACAGTGCTGAGTGCTTTGCATGAGTTAGCTTATTTAACACACACAGTCATCCTAGCTATTGCTTTTACTCTTGTTTAGCAGAGGGGATGCTGAGACTTAGAAAGGAAAATTAATTAATTCAAGGTGATATGGCTAAGTGTCAGTATCAGGTTGGGGACCAAACTTCAAAGTGTATGCCCTTGGTCAATGCCTTGTGATTTTAGGATACAGCTGAGTGCTGAGTCCCTCCGAGGGGCTCAAAGAATAAATGTTCCCTCCTGGGAGACAGTTAGCTAAAAGAAAGCAAGATTAAGAGAAGTGTGTAGTGGAAGCTCAACAGAATAGTTGTATTCTCCATTCTTCAAAAAAATACATGTGCATGCACAAATGCATTATAATTTCAGTTATTAAAATTAACTGGGTTTTATTTTTAAAAGCATTTCAGAATAAGTAGACAATAGGGGCCTCCCCGGTGGTGCAGCAGGTTGAGCACAACACTGTGAAGCTGTCCACAGCCTCTGCAGCGTGGGTTCGATTCCCGGCAGCCAGGGAGATTCCCACATGGCGCGGCAGACCTCTCCTGTCTGGCCTGTGGCTCCTCTCAGCAGTGTTTTGGTCTTCTGCCTATCTGCTCCCCGCTCTGTTTCTGGTGAATTCTCTCACCCTCCCACGCCTCCGACCTGTACTCCAGTTCTTGTATAAATAAATAAATCTTTTAAAAAATAAGTAGACAATAGGAAATTGCAAAAATTGTGGAGAAAACATTTTCAAACCACATCTGACCCGTTTTGTAGATCACTTGATGCCATCCTAGGATGGGTTACCATGGTGTTCCTGGGAGGGTGGGCCCTGGAATGTAAGTGAGAGGACATGGTTGAGTCCTGAATCTACTGCTTTCTTCCTGCTGCTCTGAGACAAAGGATTTGGTCTCTGTGATGTTAATTTTCTCATCTGTGAAATGGAAGTAATAATACTTACAAGAGTAAGGATCATATGAACATGAAATGGGTATATGAAAAAGCATCATAAATCAGAAGACATTTTATCCATGATCAAGTCCTCTTCTCCCAAACTGCTAAGACATTGGACAGATTCTACTCTTTGATGAACCAGAGAGTAGATCAGAAATCCACAAAATAGATGTACAAGAAATTGTACAAGAAGGGTAAGACAGAGGAATATATCCCTGCGATGATGCAGAATGTAGCATGGTCACCCCTTAATCATACAGCACTGCCCCTTTTTTGACCTCTTGAGTGACAACTGGTAGTTTGGTAGGGAAGAAAGAAAGGGATGAGATCTGGAGTCTAAGGACACAGACATGGCCGAGAGGAGCCAGTGGAGTGCAGCTCCAAGGATGAAGGGCATAGATTTCTGACTGATTCCTTAAATAGTCTGAAAGTACAAAAGAAGACTTACAGAGGCATTGTTTTTATTAAGTATGATGCACAGTTCAATCTCAAGTTTTATCATCTGTGTCCCATCCCCAAAAGTTCTATGCAAAGGTTTAACCTCAATATAATTGTTTTTGGAGATGGGGTCTTTGGGAAGTAGTTAGGATTGGAAGAGGGTACAGGGTGGGGCCTTGTGATGGGATTGGTACCTTATAAGAAAAGGCCACAGAGAGGGTGCCCTTCTCATACACTCCCCCACCTCTGCATCCCCACCTGCAATTGCTGAGGAAAAGCAAAGAGCACACTGCCCAGAGGACAGCCATCTGCAAGCCAGAAAGAGGCTCTTTCCAGAGCCAGCCATGCTGCCACCCTGCTCTTGAACTTGAAGCCTGAGCTGTTAGAAAATAAATATCTGTTGTTTAAGTCACACAGTCTATAATATTCTGTGATGGGAGCCTGAATGGTGTAAGTAAGACACTGTCATGAAAGTCAGGTAAATTTTGTAGACCATAACTAACTAGACCACTGCCTTTCTTTTCAAATATGGCAGATAGTCAGTGGAAGGTGAACATGAAAATGATTGAAGTGAATTTTCCTCTTTTGCAATCCCTTTCTCTATACTCTCCTCTACTGTAAATATAATTCACTCTGCATGGATGAGATTTGTTAATTTTGGATTTTCAGTAAGAAAAAACACTTTTAAATACAAAGCCCATTAAATCTGAATACCTAGTATCACCCCTGAGTAGGGGTTGCTGAAAAGGATAACTTATTTTTCCTACCAACATGAATTTTACTTGCCTACCTATAAGAGATTAGATGGCAAAAAGATGACTTCCATTTTCAGATCAAAGTGATAATAAAAATAGAAGTAACTAAAGGCCATTTTACAATTGGAATTAATAATGAAAGGAATTCTCCTACTTTGAAAAGTTTATTTCTTAATTACAAAATGGAATTAGCAATTTACATGTATTTCAACAACCCTCATTATTAACCTCCAAACAATTATAAGTTGTCAAAAGAATATGAGAAAATGCTGGCAGGATTGGTGTACAAGAAATCAACAATGATGGTAATGAAAAAGGCATTTCATTGTCTGGAGATCATAAATTCCCTTCTCCAGTGTCTTTCTTCCAATGCAGTAAAAAAAAAAAATAAATAAATAAAGCAACTGAATGTCAGATTCTCAGGAAGGAAACAAAAAGAAGGCTCAAACTAAAATATCCAGTACCTGTGTTGTAATAAGTTACTTCTGGCAGGTTGACACCACTGATTGATCATGGCTTCAGAATCACCATCTTTCTTGCTTGGAAACTTAACCTTCAGATTTTGGTAGCAATGAAGATTGACTTTGTGTTTTCCTAGTACAATCAGGGTAATTCAAAGAGGAGAATTGTGGATTGTATCCCATTGTGCAAGTAAAGAAAACTTGATAGAAACCTCTTGGGGAGAGCACTTTTAACTATATTATGGTCCAAAACTGGACACTCTTTTTGAGACAGGATAAAATTTGACCCCTTTGTCATTCACATGATCGAACCTTGTGTGTTATAGATGAGTCCTTAACATTTTCCAGCAGCTGTAAAACAAATAAAGTCAACTCTAGGTAAGATGATTATTAGAAAATTTAAGAGGTTGTATGCATGCCTCTGCCTTCAGTAGAGAGCCTGGTGTGGCCCTGTGCTTTTCCTCCCAGGCTTTGGTAAGATGGTTCCCACAGGGTGCCAGTCAGTTCCTCCCTGATAGTCTTCCTGGACTACAGGAAACCTCCAGAAGCTACCTAATTGACCTTATTCTCACTCAGTGGGGCTCCCATTTATCCTGCTGCATGCTATGCACAGTTTCTCTTTGTGGAACCTCACCATGGGAGACAAGTCACTTTTTCTGTATTATAAATCCCTTGACCAGAACACGGATCTAAAAGTTGATTTCAATTCCTTTTTAAGCTGAGTCATCCTAAAGTCTGTAAGCTCTCTTCTCATAAACCTGCTTTCTATTGAATCATTCATTTTATGACTAGTTTCTTTCTACAATCTGTCTAGAGTTTTATTTGGGCCTAACCAAAGACGACCATGATGAATGTATCTCAACAACGAATCTACATGTTGTTAGTCCAGAAGGTTCTCTCTCTAACTGGACTGCTTAGACCTGGAGCTTTTTCAATCACTAGAGTTATCTATTGCTACTGTCTCCAAAAGCATATCTTGCTGCAATGGATAAGATAATTGCAAAGAAGGGGAACACTTCCAGGAATCTGTGTTTGCAGAATATTTATTTATTTGTTTTGGGTTGATGGCCTGACAGTATGGTGCAGGAGGTGGCAACAAGGCCAAAGAACACTGGAGTGAGCTGATAAGATCTAGCATCTCACCCACCTTTTTCACTCACCATCTGGGTGGTCTGAGGCATAGACCTAAGCTTTTGGACCTCTTGTCTGCACTAGGAAGATACTAGAGAGATGATATTTACAATCCTACTCATGTCTTATACTTAGAATTCCATAACTTATTATTAAGCAGGGTTCTAATAGGATACAGTACAAACTATATTTCTAAGGTGAAAGGGTTGATTAAAGAGGTCACAGCAGAAGACTGTGTTTGGGATGTTGCAGTAAAAGAGAGCTATAAATTTCTGGGAATAAATACAGGATTTGGATGCCTAGAAACTGGGAAAGTGGGGTAAGAGTGGGTTCCCATTTTTTAAAGGGCCTTGGCCAGTGTGGAAGGTAATCTCTAACTCTTCCATGCTTCCTTACATAAGCTCAGCTGTGCTGAAATACATCTCAATGATACTGGGGACACTTAGTGTTTACCTCATATATACCTTTGAGGAAAATCTTATTTGTCGAAGGCAAAATCATCTCTACCTCTAAAGTTGCCAAGATGATAAATATGCTGGCGAAGGTTGATGACTTTCTATCAAGTTCTACAGCAAACCCAAGAGACAACTAGGATTTGTCTTTCCTTTAATTTCAGAACACATAACTCCAAAGAGCACAGCAACCTAGAGGCTTTGATTTTATCCAGTGTTATTATCAGCAGTATCAAGAAATGATAGAAATCTCAAATGAAACAAAGAAATGTCCTTGAACCTTATACCCAATGAGCTTGCATTCCTTTTAATATATAAAATCAATATAGAGGAGTGGTTAGGAGTATATGTTCTGGACCCAGATAAATCTGGATTGCAGCCTGGCCCTCAATCAGTAGGAGTATGGTCTCTGTGAGAGCTGAGGCTTTCCACTTCTATATCTCCTCTGTGTCAGATGAAGATAGTTAAGCATGACGCCTATGTTATGGGTTGTCACACCGATGAAGTAATAAAAAGTTCTTAGACTAGCCTGGCATATGGTAAGTGGTCATTGTTATTGTTGTCATCATTATAATCACCATCATCATCAATTTTGTTTTCCAGGAAGATAAAGTGATACCATCATGGTCTGAAAGTATGCAAAATTATCACAGAGAAATGAAGTGCAATCTTGCAATAGCTTTCCCATTTCTGCTGCTGGACATGGCTCTTGAAAATGAGCTGGGATGTGTCAAATGTGAATCTCACAGAAATAGGTAGAGGAATGCTTTAAGCCAGGTTCCCCAGCCAGGCCAGTGTCTAATATTAAAGTTTCCCTACAGTAATATTGAAGTTGTTTTAATACATATTGCTTTGAAAACAAAAGCTGTCCTCAAAGTACCTTTTAGGCGATGTTGATTGTCACAACCATGCTTCTTCTTTTCTGGTGGAATCATTGTTTTGAGCACCATGAGACAAAGACTAAGAATAGATAGAGGACCAACTGGCCAATGATTTAGCTTGTTTCCATTTTCAAAAATGGAAAAAAGACAAATTATGCTGTAGTTATGAATTCAGTCTTCTACAAATGAAGTCACTATAATTCTAAGGATTGGTTGGAAATATAAACAATATTACATCTGATGCCATCATAGCCAGAAAAACTTTTAAGTGCTTTGTGTAGTTGAGGTTAGCGATAAATTGAAACAATGAATTGTTGAGTAAGAGATGACTGTACAAAAGATGAATGTAGGCTTTTTATTCTTACTAAAATTGTCCTATCAACTCAAAATTTATGTTTTTATTTTTAATTTTCTTGTCTGTGAACTTAAACAAGTTCAAGCTGCAAAGATGACATCTGTGTTTGTACAAGAGAACCGGCAGCATAGGAATTTATTAATATAAAGCATTTTACACCTAGAAGAGACTCAAATAACCAATGTAGTAAGCAGATGGGAAAATATAATAAATAATCTGCTTTTCAATGACATTTATATTGTTTTCCTCATTCAGCAATGGCAGACTAAATAGGCAAATGGATTTTTTTTATAGTTATAGTCTAGAAAAGCTTTTTTGAAGCTGCTTTTATTGGGAGCTTATTTTTAGTATATTGGATTGAATATATAATCAACTGATCTGGATTTTATGATGCAAAAGTTTTAGGCTACTTTAAGGAAAAAAATTCCTAATATACAAGGGTGTTCAAATGTAAATAAAAGCCAAAAGTGTTTTCTGAGACAGAAAACATTAAATGAAAGCACTTCAACCTAAAGCTTTAAATCTAAATTTGCTTTCAGATCTTCTTGTTCTAATACACAAAACAAAAGAATTAAAGCAAAAAACCTAAATTGACTTAGAGTTTTCAGCTGGAAGGAGAGAAAAATCAAATTTAAAAAGCTTCCATTTTAGAAATGGTTTTGGATTAAAAAAGTGGAAATAACTTGTGCTTTGTCTTCATTTATTGAAAAGTGCTTAAACTTTTTAAGAAAACAGAGAGTCTATGGCAACAGCCATGTGGAGGTCTTCAACTGGACAAAGCCATCATAAGGGAGAGTTTTAACATAGATGAGTGTGTACAGGAATGTGGACGCCTTTCCTGCAATCTTTTATAATATGGAAGACTTTTTTCCAGAGTGGCTAAAGTTGACTGTCTCCAAATTCCATTCCTTCCCTCTTCAAATTCTTCTCAGCTCACTGTTTGGCAAAATATGTTATAGCCCCCCCCCAAAAGTGATTTCAGTTATAGGCTATTAAATTATTTAATCAAGGAGGACATTGGTCTGAGGTGACTTTGATGTCCTGGTGGCCTCGGAAGCAAACCAAAATCTCAGCCTGTAAATACCACAGGTTATAAATTTGAATACTGAGGGCAATTGTCACAAACAGCTCTTTAAGCCACAGTCGATCAAATAATGATTTCTTCTCATTCCCTCTGCTATAAGCCCCTGCTTCCTGTCAGTGTAGCCATTCTAATCATTTTTTACTTGTGCTACCAACTGGAATCGATTTTTGCTTAGCCAACTTTCGAAATGTTTATTATGCCTCCGTTTATCTTTTCACAGTTCCTGGGGAAGGACAAGAGAATATCCTCCTAATTTTTGCATCTCTGTGGTGATAGAGCAAGAGGTAACTGTGCTCAAATCCTGCAAATTGAATAAAAATCTGTCACGATCAAAGAAAAGATTGGAAAGTGGTTGCATTTCTGGGAGCTTCTTGTTATATTTTTTTTTTTTTTTTACTCTTTTATGCATTACATAATAAAGTTCTTTTATTATTTATGACTTTAATTATTTTCCCCCAGTTCACAGATAAACCCAGATGAAAAACCTCAAACTAGGGAAAGGAGGCATCATGTACATTGGTGAAACTGTGTATAAGATGCTAAGAGTCAACTAAAATCAAAAGGCAATCTGGGTTCACAAGATTTTTCCTCTCATTCAGTCACTAGAATAATTTTATATAATTTTTTTAAATGTAGCTTCATTCAGAATAAGAACTGGCACACGTGCATACCTAGCCTTCTTTTTTGTGAAGGGCACAAGTTGCCACTCAATGTGCAACTCAGATTCCTAAAATTTATTTTATCTGATCCTAGCTGCATTCAAGATGATTAGGTATGTTTGGGGACAACTGGGCATTATGGACATCATTTCTCTGTGTACAGACATGATGAATTTTTCCTTTGGGGATATTTTTCTATGGAGATGGGGAAAGAAATCAAATCACTGGTAGAGAAGGAATGGAACTTTTTTCACCAGAAAGTTATGAGAGGGTAAAACTGATTTTTAGAACTATTACTTAGGACAAAACAGAGAAAATGAGAGAAGGAGATGCAGGCTCTAGTAAGAACCATTCTAAAAGTGATAAAATCACAAACTGAGAGGCCATTGAAGAGACACGGGCTCTCTATTATACATATCATCTGTAACTAGGCTACACAAATGTAGTAGCATTCCTAAAACCAATGGAGGGAAGGTGATTTTTGGACATTGTGATAAGCTCTTTCCAAATCCCTGGAAAGTCACTTAATCTCTGTATGCTGATTTTCTTCATAGGCAAATGAAAATCATAAAGGTACCTTTCCTTAGGGTGTTGGGGAGATTACATGCCTGTGTACACACCACACACACACACACACACACACACACACACACTTAAAATGTCACCCAAAGACTGTAAGATCCTAATAGATATTGGCCACTCATACTGAGAAGTTTTTAGTGTAGAAGGATTGTAAATAAATGCCAAAAGCAGGTGTCTGTAATTATATGTCTAATATGTTTAAAATGTCAGGATAGTCTCTTTATAAAGGGTACTGCTTTTATAGCTTAATTTTACTAAGGTAAACACCTTTATAAGGTTTACATAAGATCATTCCTGACATTTCCCTTTTAGTATTACTTTATAGAAACATTTATCTTCACAATTTATATACATATATCTGTATATAAATATAAATACTAGTTATCCACATATATGTCACCACTTGGAATCCAAGGATTGCAACATTGACAGCTGAGGTAGAACTCACGCATTTGAAGGATTTAACAGCACTATTCCAAATATCACCTTCAAAAAAACATCTCCAGTGTCTTATGAGAAGAGGGCAGGAAATTATAGGTCTTCCATCTACTCATAAAAGTTGTTTGAGGGGTTTTTTTTTGGTCTCCTTTTTGAGGGGTTAGGAAAAACTGATGCACAATTAGAATATTGGGGAAGAAATTTCGAGCAAACATGCTAAATAGCATATCATTATTTTATCATAGCAATTCTTTTGATGAAATCTAATTTAAAAACTCATCTACACACTTAATTAACTGATAGATGATTTCATTTTGAGTTTGGCTTCAACATCAACTAAAAATATATTGAATTGTTTAGTCAATTCCAAATTCCCATCAAGCTTCTTTGAGAATCTGAATCATTCCTAATTTCTATGACAACCAACTTAAGCTTCTCTCTCCCTCTTATGAAGCTTACAATGACTATGACCTAAATCAGTGTCATCTTTAACAACCATATCCTAAGGTGTTGGGACTCCCTGGGGTGTCTTAGTGCTAATGAAATATATCTATGCTTTAAAAATTCAAAAATTAGTTTAAGACCTGATTGTGAAGACCAAAATTTCAGAGGGCAGATATTAAAATTTTATTGCATTTTTTCAAAGATTTTCTCTATGCCCTTTTATTTCTTCTTTAACCTTTACCCTCTTCACGCCCTTTAAGTTGTGATAGCTGAATTGATTCATTAATGTTTATTGAGTACCTACAGGTACCAGGCTCTATAGAACTTTTGGAGATATCTAGATGAAAGACAGAAACAGAGAAACAGTTCTTCCCTCCTCCCAGCACACAGTGGATTGATGAGGGTTAATCCAGGAGGACTTGACAGTATCAGAGGGTAAGGAGTTTCATGGGAAATACATGTTGTGACACTGCCACTCGAGTCCTCTCCTCTTGAAGAAGTGGGATCAGATGCTTGTGTTAGAAAAGCCTGCTCCCTGCCTTTGTACTTTCAAGCCATAGCATGAAGACACAAGAAGTTGCAAGACTCATTTTTTATTCATTCATTAATTGACTTACAATCTTTGGCAAGATATTGACCTTCTGTGTGTATTTGGTGAATGTTGGGTAGAAGTAGAAAGGATTAGGTCCACCACAGTAAGAGTTTCCCATGTCAAAAAGTTTGCCAGAAAAAGACCATTTTTTTTTTTAAATTCCTATTTGTC